>NC_041826.1:5676342-5985092 GCF_900964775.1 Scleropages formosus | reverse complement strand
CAAATGTCAAAATGTATGAAAAAACTGTCGTTCACTGGTGAGTCTCATAAGTAACTGTGTGTCCAGACAATATCCAGTCATGTGGAAACCCTGACAGACACCCCCACCATATTCTTACCCATCAGTGCTGTGAATGGGGCTGCTGGAGGACAGAGGTGCACTGTAGGTGTGGTGGGGGGCCGTGTGCCTGGCAAGGTTTTCGCTGGTGTACCCAGGGGGTTCTCCTATTCCTCCTCCCCCTCCTGGTGCTGCGGTTCGGGCAACGGATTCCACATAGCTGCGGGGTTCTGAAAAGCGCACAGCCAGGCACGTTACTAGGGTGGACCAGATGGTGCCCTTGAATGGGTCCCACATTTGTGTCAATCACGCACACGAAAGGGACACAGCGAGAGAAGCAGCAGGAACAGGAGGCATGCAGGAGAGGTCATTTACAACTGAGAAAATTCCCCAAATTTTACAGCACTGCAGAAATTCATGTTTTGTGGACAAGTGCCTCATTGGGAACATCTGTTCTGACAGGCATTTAATAGACAGGGTAAACTCATTAGGTTTTCCAAAAGAGAAGGGTATTTAGAGTATTCAGGCATTAAGACTGTATAAAAACATAACAGCCAGCTTGACCACTGCAAAATAACTGCAATGGATTTTTAACAAAACACAAGGAATTAGGGGTTTAGGAATTTAAAATACCTCTGGTCATTGCAACTCATAGATGCAAAGGTATTCATTTCCCTTTGGAATGAGATCACACTTCATATGTGCTATCAAATTAAGAACGACACTTAGAAAGAAGTCACTAGACTCCTGACCACGCGATATGGATGATGTCTTAGAAAAGACCTTAATGTCACCCAGGTGGAATTTCTGGTCTGTTTATTTTAAAGCACTGGGTTGTTTTATCCACCATGTAGAACATCCTTACCCCAGCTCATAAAATTAATTGAACCCAACTGGTACCAGAGAAATTACTTCTTGGTTTGCCTATATGGAACATAACCTGCAGTTTATAACTGTTACAGGCACCCAGATGTGACAAAGATGTCTCCAAACAACTGTTTTATAGGACTCTAAATCCACAGAGAGGATGGGGATGACATGTGAGCCTTTGGAACTGCTCGCGGGTGGCTCGCTTTACAAGGTCCCCTGTAGAGACCCATAAAGACGCACAGCCCCATTTCATGCAGTAGAAGAATCAACAGAAAAGACATCTTTTCCTCAGACCACTGAATCATGGAAAAGACAGATGGAAAGAGAGGATGTAAAATGGGGTGTCAAAGGATGAGTGTCCAAAAGCGAGGCATTATAGGCAGGCAGGTGGGGCAAGAAGACTGTGAGGCTTTAAGAGGAAACTCCAAAATTTCCCTCTTGAAGGGTTACCAAGTCTACTGAGGTTTTATTTATGGCAGATGATTTTATTGTGGGGTAGACTTTGTGCTGGACCCAGCAGGCAATAGACTTACCTTCCTCAGCACCACCTGTGGGACTAATTTCTGATTCTGATAGCAAAGCCCAAGCAGAGGAGACATTGCAAAGGACGAAACGTGAAAGAGAAAAGAGAAGTAGCAGAAAAACAGTTGAAGGAGGAACACGGCATTGAGGGAGATTAAGACAACAGCAGGGAGACAAAGGAGTCTGCTTATTTGTACAGCTAACATCTCACATATGCATGGCACATGTGTCAACAGTGTCCTGTAACTCTTAATTCCTATCAAAACAGTCCTGGCTTTAGTGCAAAAAAGTTGCATTTTCATTTAGTGTCTGCCAGCTAGTTAAACAATTTTTTATTGGGCAAGTGATTCAAGAGCGGAAAAAGAAAAACTTGTTTCTAAGAGTAGCTTGAACTTGTGAGCCTTATATAAGCCTTGCTTCTCCTCTGGGCTATGAAACACAAATAGAGCACTAGTACTTGCACTCAAATGAAGGGAGATCATAAATCAAACTCTTTCATATATTTAAACAGCTGGATGCTTTGGTGACAGAAACCTAGAGCACCCACAAAAAATTATTCTACTCAGTTTGCACCGCACTTATGAGCTCATTGTATCATACAGCAATGTAGGACAACTCATTAAATTAAAATGCAAAAGTAGTGTCATGTAGAGTTGGAAGACTCAAGTTTCTCCATTTTAACAGGGTATGTTGTCATAGGTATTAATAACACATCACGACAGCACCCACCATCTCGAAACACGCTACTGACCTGATCCACTGTGGTGCATCAGGATGTCAGCTGGGTTGTGGGGCTTTAGACCCAGGGCAGATAGAGGTGTCTTGGCCAAACCAGGAGGGGAGCGGCCTAGGAAGGAGGAATAGGGGACAGAGCAGAAGTCATTTTTAGCACATAACACCTTTGGTCTTAACAGCATGACACCTCTGTGAGTCTTCACATTCACATGGGAAAACACAGTCACTTACATATTCTACTCAAAAAAAGTAGAAGTACAATATGCCACAAGTGACAACACACAGATGCTTAGCTGGTAAAACTATCCACATAAAAACAGTAGAACAATGAAATCTGTGATCAACAGCATTAACACAAGAAGACACTGGAGGTACACATAGCAGACAGTACAGTAGAATGATCAACACCAATAACACAAGGACACAATGAACATACAAAGGTGTCAGCCAGTAGCTCATGCTCATTGCTCAGGACATGCAAGGATTTTTTCCCCTGGATTTTGTACTCTCCCTATCCTGTAGGCAACAGACCGCACACTCGTACCATGCAGAACAACGAAACCTACCCCTTAGAACTTCTGGAAGGGTGGTCAACACATAGATAGGTCTCAAAGTCAGGTTGCCAAAAAACATGCTAACAGCTTGATAAACATGTTTGAAACAAATGGTTGCAAGCAAAAAGAAACCATGAGTTGGAAATCAATGTGAAGGAGATTAATACAGGATGTGTATTTGTGTGTTGAAAGGCCTGGTTTTTCATGTCATGCTACAGAACATGGAAAGAGCAGGAATGAACAATGGATGTGGAGTGTCTGAGTTAGAAGCAGGAGAGTTTTCCACCTGCACTCCTGCATGCTGAAGCAAGCAGAGTGAAGTGGGCATGGTTACTTGCGTGCCAAGGCGAGTTTCGGGGTGCCGTTACTGGGACACAGTTGCACTATGGCGTGCATCCTCCACTTACCAAAGAATCCTATTCAATTCTTTGTTATGCAGCCTAAATGTCTCGCAAGAAGTGGGAACTGAGATGGGGTGGGGAGGGTTGGGGTCGGCGGGGCATTTAGGGCTGCTCTACAGACTCCCACAGTTCACTGCAGGAGGAGGGAGCCGTGATGATGTCACTTTAATGGGGCTGTCATGGCACTCTGCCTTCTGGGTGCAAGACTTCATGGAAAGGAGGGCCCCTTTCACCCTCCCGTTTCCAAGGGAACATTAGCTGGGAAAGCCACACCTTGGCACTTGCACAGAAAGTACAGCATTAGAAATAGTTCGACCTACAATGATCTTCCCTATTATCATTTTAGCATTAGGCATATTGCTTATAATACGTTAACGTGGGCACAAGTATTTTTTGCTCTCTTGCACACTCAGCTGTTACCATATGCCGCATAATACCGTAATATTTATATATAGTTTTTGATGACATCTTCCTCCACTATTTTTTCTTCATAGAATTTTCTTGTGTATGTGTTCTCGGAGCAGTTACCGCCATCATGTGTAATGAATAAATGTAACAATTAAGCATTTATAAGCAGCAATTCTAGGAGACACTGCTCGAACACAAAGGTTCCCGCAGTGGAGAGAAACACAATAGATAAAATTTCAGCGACTGAAAACTTTTGATGTAACAGATTCATCATATTTGTCCTGCAAAAATTGTGCACATAAATTAAAAGTACTTTAAGTGCCTTGAGTAAATACAATTTGGGCAAGAGCATGCCCTAGATTCACTGGGGTCTCCAGTGACCCAAGACAACAGCATTTCAACACCTTTAAGACTTTTACGAGGCATTTTGTATTGCGGTGGGAAGGCGTGGAGCTGAGTTCAGGGTGAGGTAACGACTATGTATAATCAGAAAAGGACACATGAAATAAGTGACCTGCATTTTCTTATTGAATGGCATTTGGTGAGATTAACACCCCGCAAAGGAATGACTGCCCTATGGATCTGGAGGAAGCAGGAGGTGACAGGGACCCAACATATCCAAAGGCAGAGAAATGTCTATGAGCCAACACATGCCCTGTGTGAGACAATGAGCACTCTGCCATTACAAGGGTATAATTTCTACCAATTATGCTTCATGCCCTATTCAACACTAAAGAGCCAGTATTGCGTTTCTCTGGTATCCCTCCAAAGCTAATGAATCACACAGTACCTGAGCAAGGTGTGATATTACAGCTGCTGGGCGATAAACTACTTGCTTTAATCGTTTCCATTATCCAATGAACTGTGGTCTACGTATTTCTTGTCATCATATGCTGATTGCAGAATATACATGTTAACTGGACATGGAATATTATTTCACAATACCTGCTTAACTGTAATTTTGGCTTTGGTGTTGGCTCACACACCCCTAATAATTTGCAGAGAAAGCCACAAAAGAAGTCAAGAACAGAAAGCCCATCACCAGTTCAGGAGTTAACTCTCGGCAGCAAAAATCAAAACAAAACTGCTAAAGTACTGTAACTACAAACATGTCCGCTGTTCGAAACTCATGTTCCGACCTACACTGTGGACACACAGCTGAAATGACTCGCTTTCTACCGTACCCAGCTGCCAGTTCAAATGAGCAATCCAACTGTTTAGACTATTCTTATAAGCAGTTATTTTCCTAAACAGTACATAGGTGGAATGAACAATTTTGGGTGAATTCCAATTCACCGTAAGAGAGATCAAATTAACATTAAAAAAAAAACATTAATGCTCCATCACAAAAATATGACTGCGGTGGATTTTTGAAACGTGCTACACATAAAATACAGGTATTGCTTTGACACAAACAACACACGCTTTGCTACAGAAACCTTAAATGCTAAAACTAAATGAAGAATAACGCAGTGACTTATTTATGACAGTACATTATATTTTAGACACAGCTAAACCTAGATGGGAAACAGCATCACAGCACCCTCTTCCTGCAGGAGGTGAGAACTTACACAGGTTGAGGTAAGGGGTTTGTGGTGACACAGGGAAGGCAGGGGTCTGGGGAAAGGCCTCACCACCAGCACTGCCTGTTGGGCTCACTGGGGAGCCATCCATCTCCTCGAAGGCCTCTCTGTAACTGTGTACATTTCCCTGGCGGAAGAGAAAACAACAAGCATGCATAGACAAGCACAGAGTTACTCACATTCATACTGCACTGATGGAATGATCCGGAAAGTATTAAGATTTGTTGGGAACGGAACTAGGCTGAGACAGCCTTCCTTACCTCCTTGGGTCGTCCTCCTGGGTTGAGGGCGATGGTATTGACAAACTCTGGGGAGACGCAGCGCACCGGGGAGCAGACTGAGACATCCTGGGTGGGCCCTCCATCCTGGTACTGGCCCTCACTGGTGGTGCGACGCCTTGTGGGAACTGCAGCTTCATCCGGTGATGTGGCATGGGTACGGACCCCTGCCAAAGCAACACACAGAGGTGGTTGAAACTGACACAGGTATTTTACTGCACTCCAGACACACACCCTTAATCATGCTGAAAAGCAATGATCCACATAGGTCATGGGCAGCAGCACATTGAGCTGTACCACCTGGAGGATGTTCATGACTGCACTCATTGACATGCAAAGGAGTCAATGAGACAGAGGGAGACAAATTCAAAGACAGATTTGAAATTTGCTGTGCCACCATGCCACATTGAATATAATAACTATAATATAATTATTCCACCATGAGGCTGTCACTCTGACATGGTGTTGGAGCATGTGTGCCTTTATAAACCTCAGAGCTATATGTTCTTGTTAAACAGGTCTGGGATGAAATGCTACACAAAGAAAGGTCCCTAAAGTCTCCCATGAGTATGCATAAAACAACAAAGTGTAACCTTCCCAGATGAGGTAACTAGGAACAACTCCTGGAACCAGGCCTGGAAATGGCATTCTCTGGCGATCATCTGGTAGCTGAGCAATAGGAAAGCTGTTGCAGCAGGTAGAAAAGTGCTGGCTAGATAAGGTTGATAATATGGCTGCAAGTTGCAGAAAAGAGAACTAGGCCCAAACAGCTGTTCAGAATATTCAGCCTTCTTGAAGAAGTTTGGCAACGTACTTCAGAGGGTAACGCCTACTGACTCTAATATCCATGCAATTTTTTTTCCTGGCCATGGAACAGTGGACAGCTCTTCTCCTCGTCCATGGGGACATGTGAATAAGCTAACCCAATGGACACGTGTTTAGTTGAATTGGTAATGGCATAAGACCATATATCCTGGTATTTACTACAGGAGGCACTGCAGGAATATCAACTCTTGTACCTGGGCCTGGAATTGTGTACCTTCAGATCCCTGAGTGAGCGCAACATGAGTTGTGTCCATATTCTTGGTGTTAAGTCAAAAACGTCTGTACGAGTGTCTCTGCCAAAATTGTGTATTGTCTCCACTGCTGCTTGTGCTTTTCATGGGCATGACCAAGGTAGGATTGAAGCTTAGGAGGATGCCCATTTGGGGGAAACGAAGGATGTCATCTCTGCTGTTTGCACAATTGTTGTCCTTTTTCCCCGTCATTTCACTGCATGCTTTTTTGCACTCAAGTGGTTTGGCGCTTTATTTAAAGCAGCTGGGAAGAAAATCAACACGTCCAACACTGAGGTTATGGCCCACTCCTGGAAAAGTATGGGTTGCTCTCTCCAGGTGAGGTGGAACAACTGCCTCTAAAAGAGGAGTTCAAATATTTCAAGATCTTGTTCACAAGTGATTGAAAAGAAAAACAGGAGGTTGAAAGGCAGATTGGTGCAGCACCAGCAGTTCTGCCAGTCAAGCGGGAGCTGAGTCTTTGGACACACCGTTTCGTTGACCACTCAATCTACACCCCAAACCTATTAGCTGGTCATGAGATTTGGGTTATGACCAAAAGAAAAAAATAATGGATGCATGTGGCCAAAATCTGGTTTCTCCACAGGACTGCTGAGTTAACTCTCCATGACAATGTCTGTAGCTTCAGAGTAGAGTCAGGAACTCTGGAACAAGATGAGTCTGCTGGGGTGGCTCAGGTAGGGAGCTGTAGCTGTGCTAGATACATACCAATGGGAGCGAAAGGAGGGGAGAGCCCAGGACAGACTTGGTATACTACTAAGACATTAAACCTTCTTCCCTCAGAAGAAGCTGCAGTCTGTTGCTGGAGAAAACAAGGTTTTGATCTGCCTGCTCAGCCTGTTGCCACCCCAAAGCTTTTCAGGATAAACAGACGAAACTGACTAATATAATTAATAGTGATAAAACTGAAGTAATATCCAATTACCGTGCCAAATGAAAAATATGAATGAGAGACAAACCCAGAAATACTGACACATAAACATCCACATTCTAAACAAATCCAATGCAGACCCACCCAAACATGGGAAAATACTGGATCATCAGGATGAGAGTGCACATGGGCTTGGAAACTGCACAACAGCATGCACAAAATACTTGAAAAAACCCCAGACCTCTGGCAAGGGTGTTTGCCTGCAGGCACACGCTATGTAGCGTCAGCCTCTGATGCAGAGCTGCGGTGGGCATGAGGGCACGGGGCCCATTGATGGACAGTGAAACAATAGAGCACCACATGTTCCCACAGGCACTAAGAGCACAGTGGTTTTGCACAGAACTGTGAAATGTGATGACGGTTAAGTATATTCTTTTAGTGGATACTTGCATTTAAAACAAGCAATTGCTGGACATAATATAGTGTGAGTAGTCAAACACCATCTATGTAAATGTGATTGAATCTGTCACTGATCATGCTGCAAGAGAAATGCTGATATGCGTTAAAGGATGTGAACACAAATGTTTCCGACCTCTCAAGCAAACAAAGACCTTGAAAACCTTATCATCCACAACACTCCCAAGCCACGAAACACACACACCAGATGTTCAGAAGCAGCACCGATTTACAGCTGTGAATGTCAACACTAGACCCTGTTACCATGGTGACACGGCACAGCTAATAGTCTCCAGCTGGGGCAGCAGGGAATCCCAGGACCACTTTTCTTTTTCCCCACACACACTTAATACTAAAACCAGAAACAGGAGATAACAGAGAGACAGAACGGAATTCCTGCTCCAGTTTGTAAGAAAGATTACCGAGAAGACCCAGCACAGATTCCCTCTTATCATCATCCAATTAGATTCCATATAAAAAGTAACTGAGAACTTTTACTAAAAAAAAAAAATGTTATAGGGTCGGTGATCTGAACATGTGCTTTTTCATGGGGGACCATGTGGGTGCTGCCATTGACTCTCCTGTGCAGATTTACTGTGCACATGTCAGGCTGCCAGAAAAGGCCACAGGACTCCATTCTCTTCCAGATTTGTGGACAGTAAAACACAGGATATTTACTTACAGCAGACACCCTGTACTGCACTTGTAAGAACACCACAGTCCATTCAAACATCACCGCATCACTGCAAGAACATTGCAATTTGGTTACAGGTCAGCAGGGGTGGCTTACCAGTCTCCGTTGGTGGAGCACGGGTGCGTGGAGCTGAACCACACAGCACACACAGACAGCCCTTTTTCTCGTTCTCACTCTGCCTTTTCTCCTGTTCCCACCCAACCTCCAAACTTTGAAAACGAAGCGCTCGGAAACCTTTACTGTCCTTGGGCTAATACAAGGCGGCTCATTTAGGGCTTCTCGGTACTGCAAGGGAGCGCAGAAAATGAGCACAGAAACCAGCCTGAAGCAAGGCAGGGCTTAATATTCTCCAAAGCCTCATGAAGTTCAAACCCCTGTTGTGCCTGTTTTTTAGGACAGCTGTGGTTCTTAAAAAGACCGAAAATGTCTTATGTAATACCTACCTCAATTCTTCCTACAAAAAGTCTCCAACTACTACGGGAATCAATTTCAAACTTGTTCTAAAAGAACCGTACGGGGTGCATAACGTATTGACGAGGAAATGAGCGCTGGTTTGGAACTAAACTATAATCTCCGCTCAGGTCGCATGTCTACTATGAGAGAGAGGACAGAGGCATAACGGGTGAGGCAAAGTAAGGAGGGAGAGAATACCAATAGAGGTGGGCGAGAAAGCGAGTTATTTTTTGAACTGGGGGGATAAAGGCGGACAGGGAAAGAGATGAGGAAAGAGAACAAACCAGAGAAGGAATGGGAGCGATGACGGTCAGGCTGCGTGGACATGCTTTCGCTGATGCCCCTGATGCGGGCGTTGTACTCTGGAACAGGGGGGTGAGGGTGGTACAGCAGCAGGAAGTGAGGGGCCATGGGAGTCAGGAGGATGAGGAAGAAGCAGAGGATGAGGGACAGGGCGGGTGGGAGACAGCAGTGTTGCAAAGGGCCATCCCCAGTGAGGGAGAAATGGTGGACAGGACAACAGAAAGAAACACACACGGAGAGAAACATTAGGTTGTTATTTGCTGTTAAAATCTTATAGATCACTTCCTGTTCTATGCTCTGCCACCATGTCTGAGAGGAACTGAGTGACCAGTTTGCCTGAAACAGATCACTCTAAACTGTCCATGGTGTGCATGTGTGTGCTATGTTACTTTGGTCTATAAACGGGTGACTGATTATAAGGAGTTTAGCGCAGTGTATCTATCATTTTAAGTCATCTTGGATATAGGTGTCAGCTAAAAACTACATTGTCGGTTTGGAGAAAAACGTCTGCTAAATGAGTAATGGCACAACGAGGAACCAACAACACCACGCACTTAACGCTTCAAGTGTCTCCTCGACTAGTGGATGTTCATACTGTCTGTTACGTGCGTCTCCGCCAGGAGCGCGCTAAGACTTCGCTGGTGCATCCAAACATCACCCCAACTACCAAAGAGGATCACATGCTCACGTTATCGCGCATGGAGGGGTGTTAACTCTCCGTAACAAGCACGTCAAATCGGCAAACAGGATGCGTGAACAGCACTGTTTATCTGTCATCGCAAAGCTTTTGCTGACATACCACAGCGGGCAAGCAATTGTGTTCTCCCAGCATCTCTCAATGTTAAAACAGCCCCTCGCAGCATCACCCTTTGCATACACACCATTTCACGCATGCGGTCAATTGTCTTAATTTCTACAGATGAGCTTTAGTCTCAGATCATCAATTAAATGGGAGTACTTAAACACGAAGAGCGTGTGCAAGTGGTCTTTTTCTAGCATGTCTTCCTGAAAACCGACCTTAAACTATATTTCTATAATTTCCTTGGATTACCACTAGGCGGCAACCATGAGTGCAGTCTTTGTGTCCGTGGAAGATGGGTAATGTGAGGCTGTTCTTACACTTTAGTCCCACATTTCACATTGGCACATTCACACTGGTTAATTCTTCCCCCAAGACAGTGCACACTGGGCTTTTACGTTGTGAAGGACTAATTGTGATGACAGGTGGAAGGCTGGGTCAAACAGCTAGTCTAGCACTGAGACGACCGCCACCACGAACCCAGCAGGGACCAGATTTGGAGCTCTTGAATACAGCACACTGTTGAACAATGCCTTCATTGTAACCAGGGTGCTGTTGTATCTGCGCCAACAGAGCAATGCAGAATGCAGCACATTGTGCCATAAAATTCCACATCTGCCTATAAACGTCCCAGAGACCAAAATCCGGGAAATCCAGACCTCTCCTCTATGGGAAGGCATAATTTAAGACAAATTCTAAAGGCTTTGTGTGCGGTAGCTTCTGTTAGTTTCCCAGATTTTCATAAAGGGATTTTGGGAGGGAAAATTTCAGGATACTAAATCCATCTGCACAACTTGTGTTTTTACTGACTATCTTTGACCGGATCATGGGTAAGTTAATGTGTACTCATGAATTCCAAGCCAGATTCTGCCTTGGCTAAACTGTACTGTTTGTTTGCACGTTCCGCTTCACTGTTTTGTTTAAGACAAGCCGTTCATATCTGGTGCACCAAAGGGCTCTAAGCATGGGAAACAATTTGCCTGACGTAAAAAGAATGTGAATTATTGCGTGGTATAATTTGCCTTTCAAGTGGAACCACACCTGTCACAGAATTAATAACCAAAGTAAGCCTTACAGATATGGAAAAGTGCATGACAGAGTCAAATTAATAACCCCAGAAGCCAGCTGAATGTTTATATACAGGCATTAACAGCAAACACTGCAGGCAAGGGTAACAAAGCAGTAAAAGTAATCAAAAGGTCACCCCCGTGTAAGCAGCATGTCAACAGAACTAGAGTCTTACCGGCTACACGGTGAGCCACCAGGCCCTCCAGGTTGTACTTCTCTTCCTCTGGCTCCACTTCTTTGGCAGGGACAAGGTTAGGCAGGGGAGAGGACGTGGCATTGTAGCGTCCCTGAATCCCTGGGTAGGAGGAAGAGTCGGGGGCCTCTGGGGAGTAGGATACACTACTGTTTGGGTATGTGTTAAGAGGCCTTAGCTGTAGCTGCCCGAAGCTGGAAGAGGGCTCACTGGAGTAGGCCGGAATATTGGGACTTGTCAGTGGGACAGGTACAGGCTTGGGCTGCCCATAGCTAAGAGATCCTGGTGGCTCTGCTGGGTAGGCTGGGGTGGACTGGTAGATGGCAGTGGGCCTCTGGGAGCTGAACACAGTAGGTGGCTCTGTAGGGGTGGCCTGCACGGGTGACATGCGTGGGTGGAGAGGGGAGGACCTCTGGGGTACCTGGCCAAAGCTGGTGGAGGGGCCAGATGGGCAGCTGTGCAGGATGGAGTCAGCCTGGTATGATGGCCTGATGACAGACTGTGCCAGAGAGGGCTGAGTGGTGACAACAGTGCCATCACCTGGGGCCAGAGGGGCACTGTAGGACTTGGGAATTTGCGTGAGTGCCGGGTCCAGGTCTAGCATGAGCATGTTGAGGGCCTCGATGGACTGCTCAATCTCACGCTGGGAAGCCATGTTAGGGAACTCAGGCAGACTGTTGGTCTGCATTCCAGGGCAGAAACGGGCACCATCCACCATTGGCTCCTCAGGTACACCATACTGCTGCCACACATTGAGACCCCTTTGCACCGCCTCCCGGCTGCTGGTGCTGCGGGTGGGTGCCAGGGGCATTAGCTTTGGGCCTGGCTCTGCAGCTGGAGTGGCACCAAAGGACTGAGAGCGATAGATGCCACCATTGTGGGTACCATGCCCAGTATGGGTTGAACTGGGGTCTGCAATGCGCTCCTGTGCAGAGGAGGAACTACGCATGGTGTGCATTGGCACCTCCGGGGCCTTGCTGGGGAGGCCCCGCTCCAAGTATGGGCCATCCTGCCCGTTGACGACCATTTCGGGTTGATAGTAAAGCTCAGCGGGAGTGGCCCTGCCCTCAAATGAGGAGAGCGTGCCCAGGCTGTCCACACTGTTGGCTTCTTGGCTGTTGGGTAATTCGTCGTCTAGGATGTCTGTCTCCCTCTCTACACTGTTTTGCCCGTTCACATGGACCTGAGCAGGCACCAGGTGACGTACTCCTCCCCCTGCTCCTCCTCCCCCTCCACCAGTGGAAGTTGTCGCGGCCAGGTAGCCCCCTTGGCGGTGCATGGGGGTCTCCAAACCACTGAGCAGCTGGTCAAGCCCTTTCTTCTCCTCAGGGCTCAGTGACTGCGCAGAAGGCTGGCTCACCTGGGTCGGCTGTTGTGTCGGCTCATCTGTACGGTCAGTCTTAATGGAGGCAGTGGAGTTCCCTGAGTCACTGCTCACAGAGAGGGCATGGTCAACAGCAGGGAGGGTGTGATCGACAGCAGTGAGGGTGTGGTCAGCAGCAGGGAGACCGTTGGCAGTGACACCTCCTTCAATTGACTCTTTTTTGCGAACCTTAGCGTAGAGACTTCCGTCAAGAGGACCTTGAGTGTGAACGACGTCTGAAACACCAGAAAGAGAGGACATTTCAGTGTAAGACCTTGCTTTCTCAGCTTTAATGACTGTACCATGCACAACAGTACCATTTTCACACACTGGTAAAATCAACAAATTGAAAGTGCCACAACATTAAAATAAAAAATTCAGACACAACCACAGAAGCCTAGTTTGTAATACTTCAACCCAAGGCATTAATTATAAACACCTGACTGTTGATCCCCTCACACTGATCAAACAGAAAGGACAGGGGAGTTGGCCAGCTCACTCTTTCTCAAAGTACAAGTAAAGAATGGAAAATGAGCTGTGAAAGCAACCACACAAGGAGAGTGCCCTGCCAGTCCAGACCAGATGGAATCCTGGTAACAGTCTCAAATCAGTATGTGGTTCGTGCTTGGTGTCCTAAGCCAGAGTTCCCTAACTTTTCCAGGTTTGCTGCTGCATTATGAGAGATACACCATATAGAGAAGTTCAATCTGGTTTATTACACAACTGTGAATAAATTTTCTTGGAGGACTCGGAAAACTTTTTTTTTTTTGTGACAAAGGACAAAAATAAAAATACATTGTTTGTATAAAATTTCTTACTGATGTGTTAGTCCACCTGTGCATTACATACATGTGGCACAATTATATGTCATATATGTTGGTTGGTAATAGACAACGTACCAGCAAGCTCTGCATCTGCTCTGAAAAATTATTTGTAAAAGAGTATTCCCACCAAACTCATTATGAGTTCAACCACTCTGAGTGCTTCTTTGGCCCTCTCAACAACCACCAGTTCCCATCCATACCCCCACGCCCACATGGCCTCACAGACCAAACCCACGGCAAATCCTCTGGGCACCAGCCAGCCCACGAGGCCAATGAGATCTCATCAGGAAAAGCTGCGATTGGCCATGCCAGGGGATTGAGTCAGCCATGGAAAAGTGGCCTCCACAGTAAAGGTCTAAGGCATTTCCTGCCTCCTTCAAAAGCTCAACGTTTCCTATACACACACATACTCACACATACACAAACCTTCTTATGGTCCCAGTGCTATGCTACTGGTCAGCCTTCTTGGCCACAGTGTTTACAGCACCCGTACCCTGACAACATTCTCATTGTACCCTCGTGGTTGGGCTCTGTCACAGCTCATTAACCAAAAGAGCTGCAACGGTTCGCTGGCCCCTCTCTCCTCAGTGACCCCAAACCACTGATACACTGCCTTGTTTTCAGGGGCCCCGGCCTTTGGCGAGAAGCTGTCACGTTGGACCCGGGCAATCTGCATGTGAGACACAACTTTTTATCCATACAGTGGGCGTGCCCAGGGTGCCGGCTCTCTCGAAGGACAGCTGTGCTTCACGTGTAGTTGAACTGAGCCTGGAAAATATCGCTGGCCAGCCCTGCAGCCAACAACAGACTTCCTAAGCAATACTCTCTTGCTGCCAGAGGAGCAAGAATGCAAAGAAAAGGTCACTTGTTCGAGACCCAAAGGGTTAGGCATTTTCTCCCAGGCTTTGCTGTAGCTAAGACATTAAATAGAGCTTTGACTCTGGATGAAAAGTAGGATGAACTCTGCTTCAGTTAGGTCCTCTGCCACAAGAAAGAGCCTAACGGTATCCCCGAAGGCATGAGAATGGCTTTTTCAACACTGCTCCCCAGCATCCCAAAACACATCCCTTGGAAGTGCCTAAGCTGTGAGTACTTGACTATGTGACAGTGTGGCTAGCCATGATCCCAGGCAGCACTCAGTAGTCCAATGATGAGATACCAGCGGCAAGTCACGGTCAGACCATTAGAAAACTTGCCCTCACAATGCTAGGATATAACTAACGCAAAGCTTGCTTTGATTTCTGATTTTAGGTGCTTCAGGCTAAAGCATTACTAGTACAGGCATTGTAGTGCCCACTTTTATGGTAAAATGTACTGGAAATGCACTCTTGTCAACATGCTAATACATTAGTGCACCGTATTTGGCTTTTCCTCATTCACACAAAGATCCACATTGTTAGCTTTTCATTAGCACTTGACAACACAACGTGCCTCAAAACATGTTGATTTGCTTTGATTATCTATGTATTCCGGGCATTCTAGTTGCAGTGTAATGAATCAGGTACCACCAGCTGATGCAGGATAAGTTGTTTCTAACTTTAGAAGTGCACGGCGTGAATGCATCCCTTGTTTTAAATGTCGAGCGCATTAGCACCATCTGCCTAATTCAGGTTTGTATGACATGTTACGTTATCTTTATGTTTAACAGGTATGTGCATACAGACTTTAATAGCTTCCAGGCTTGCTTTTTCTACAGCGCAAAAACTTCTGAAAGAAATATCTCTGTCAACAACAGAATACTTGCTTACAGAAGGACAGAAATCCCTCACTCCATCTTATGCTTCCACCTTGACAAAGCCCAAGGTTGCTTCACTTACTGCCATCCACTTCACTATTCACTAGATAAAACCAGATTTAAAGACAAAAGTTATGAAAGTGTCTAAAGCAAAACTGTAGGTTCTTCTTTGTTTACCAAGAGTGGCAGCAGAAATTTGAGGGACCCACACACCATACCACAAAGTTGAACTAATTTAGGCCGATACCAGCAACTATGCTACGGTTCAGAAAAAGGGATTTCACTTGATTTTTAAAGTTTAACTGATCAATCTTCTCCACATTTGTGTCTTCTCATTGCTTTGGTTCCACGTTTTCACAATGTCCTTTGGTAAAAATGAACTTTTCACCAACCTCGACTTCTGCAGCCTCCTCCTAAAACTCTGGCTTTGTCCCTAAAGTACAAGACCATTCCAGAACCTCCTTGATTAGAGGACTGACAGAGCTATATTGGCCATGTAGCATGGCAGGAGCTCTGGAGGAGCTTAAACAGTTCTGAGACCATGTGAATGTCTTTTCAGGTCAGCTGCTGGGCCTCAGAGCCACCTTTACTTTCTTCCTAGTATCTAGTCAAGACAGTATCCAGGACAGACACAGCAGACGCCACGGCTAAACTGCTTTCTATTTTAAAGCCACATTTATCACTTGCTTACAGACAGATATGACACATGATCGGCAGCAGAATATAAATCACAAGTTGGACCTCTTGTCCACCAGTATAAATAGTGACCTGTAGCACATGATAAAGAGTCTTTGATGGCAGTTATTTTAGCTATGTATCTTTTTTCCAAAAACAACAGGGAAAAAAGACCCTACCTGCCTTCCCAATGGTTTCTCGGAAATCCAGAGCTCCCCGACCACAGTCTGGGAGAGGAGTGCTTAAGGGTCAAAGGTTTCCTCAGTGAAGTTCCCTAAGGAGGTAAAGTTGAAGCCGCAGTACCAGAAGAAGTGAAGAAGACGAGCAAGCTTCGTTTAAGCAACTATATTTGAAGTGCATGGATGAATTTAGCTCTGTGAGGTCTGCCTGTCTCTCGCTTTAGTGGGAGTCCCCTACCACCCCCATCCCCACCCAGCGGCACTGGTCTGTATCATCTCCCAGCTGTGTCTGACAGCAGTGACATCACTGGGACCAGAACACCCTCCTGATGGCTGTCCCACCCTTCACCTCACTCTCTTTCCCCATGAGAGAGAAAACCCAATTCTATCTCCCAACTCCAGCAAATATACAAGCACTGGATGGCTTAATGAAGAATTTAGTATTTCTAAACAGGAGACGAGAAATATTCACATTATGAAACTAAACAATGCCAAACACTTGGGAAATCCACATCCAATTTAGTTAGGATTAAAGCTCACAATAAGAACATTCAAGAAAATTTCAAATTCTCCACACATCGAGCACCTCAGCCTCTTTCACTTGCCTGCTCTCCTTTGCTACCCTCCCTTTTGAACACAACATTAGTTTCAGCAAACATCTGGGAAACTGAGGACTACTCCAATTGTAAACAGGAACAGAACAATTTTCCACTCGATCAGCAAACACACAGGACACAGCACCAGGTCACCCTACAGGGCATTCATTCCATTTTGTGTTTATTTCTTATGTTTAGCGTGATCTGGACATTTACTTTCCTAATTGAAATGTCTAGAAGGTTGTTTTGTACCTACTCCAAAGGATCAAGCCCCAAATGAACCAAATCCATTTGACTATTTCTCACAACTGTAATGATTAACTTATACACCAGAAGAGGAAAATACTGCTTATGCAGCTGCTGGCTCCTTACCTTTGTCTAGTGTATCCAATTCCCACCACTGCCCCTTTACAGAAACCTCCACGTAGCTGATGGCTTTTTGATTAACTGGAAAATAGCCCCTTAATATCAGATGGTGGATTAGCCATTAAAAGTCCCCAATGCCTTCCAGGTACTCAGCAGATCCAAGCTTACAGCAATATCACAACCCACCGTCACTCTTGAATGTTTTGTAGCTGCCGAAGTTGTGCTGTATATTCCCCAGAGATGCCAAGCTTTGTAATATCCATGAGTATGAATCATTAGATAAGCAAGAAACTACACTAATAGATGAGACGCCCACAAGTATGGTAATATGGCTATTTCACTGTAGAAGATGCAACTTTGTAATGCATCATCAGGTAACTACACCAACTGCCCAAAAGGGAAAGTGATGTCATGATTCATAGTATGCAGTCTCCAGTTAAGATGACAAATGGTAATTTCTGGTAAAAAGCTTCACAGACTGAAAAGAGGCAGGCTGTAGAGGTCCACAGGTACAAAGGGCTTGTGTGTTCTGAATAAGAGGGACGTCTGGGAACTGGTGTCTGTCACAGATGCATTAAGAGTGTCAGGAAACTGCATACACTCAAAAATACGTACTCGCAGCACACATGCACAAGGTCATAAGAGTCTGAGGGACATTAATAATACAAGAATGCCACAAGGCACTGGAGTTGGCTGGATATTCATTTCTATCCTGGTATCCATGACTAAAGTCATTTTAGGTACATTACTAAACCAAACAAATCTGCTCACTTGCGTATGTTTCTTCTAACCTCCACATATTTAAAATGTTTCAGCCCCTTTCCACAGTGCCCGGTTATATCATCCCAGTTGCAACTGTTCTTGTTGTGGTTGTGTTCCAATTGGGATGATGTAGGGATATGGCAAGCAGTTTTTCAAAGGCAGTGTTAGAAGCAGCCCCCAGGACCATGAGATGGTGTGGAGTTTGTGGAGCTGGAGTATCCATGTGGAGGAACACATGGCAGGGAAACAGACTGTCCTTCAGCCTAAAATAGGCTCCACATTCCTTACCCAGGTACTGTATTTCAGGAGTGGCATAAACACATCGTGTTGACATCTGACTTCCAAGCTACTTTCATATGAAGAGTATCGCAAAGACACAAACATACATTACCTTGAACACCTTCACTTCAAGGACCCTACTGTTCGTCGGCAAGGGGACTAAAGAAGGGCATCTCCAGGCTCTGAGCGCTTAAAGAGTGTCGTACTCCTGGCTGTCCAATAAGGTTTGCATCCTTTCAAAACACTGAGGAAGCAGTGCTATTGACTGCAATATAGTGCCTTATAACTCAGCAGCAGGACCCCTGCAGCAGGGGGTGCTTAATGGTGCACATTTTGTTCTTGGGCTGAGTCATTTGGTTCTAGCTGCCAGAGTCATTATGAATGTTTATTACCGTGAGGCATGAATAGCCACCCCTTTGAATGGGTTATCTCTGCCACACTTCTTCCTTAAGAAAGAATTCAGAAAGAAAGAGTTGGGAGTCATGTGGTACGCCATGAGAAGCTGGCTTGTTAGAGACGACTTTTGTTTTTAGGTCTTTTGGCACCTTACAGTAGCCGTGCTGTGGCTGATATCACAAGAGTAAGCACTTTACTGCCACTACAAATATAATGATGCAAATGTACTTCTCCTCCAACAACACTTAAGCACAAGAACAGATTCTGTGGCAATGGGTTACAAATCACAAGAAAAAATTTTCAAAAATGCCTCATCTCATAAATCTCACAGCAGACATTCTGGTTTAAATGGAAATATTTAGAGGGCTATGGAGAAGCCAGCTAACATAAATAATGGACACTTTATAGTGTTCAGCAGTCCAAAAAGAATTTTTGTTTTTTGGTGTGGGCATGACAAA
This sequence comes from Scleropages formosus, assembly GCF_900964775.1. Taxonomy (NCBI): domain Eukaryota; kingdom Metazoa; phylum Chordata; class Actinopteri; order Osteoglossiformes; family Osteoglossidae; genus Scleropages; species Scleropages formosus. Next base: position 5,966,138 of record NC_041826.1, on the reverse strand, counting down.
GTTTGTAGCTTACAAAACTAGGTATGAAAGGTGCCTGGAAAATCTGTATAAAATCAGAGCACGGAGAGACTTTGACAACATGACTTTCCCAGAATTCCCCAGGATCATTACCCAGAGTGCTTTCAAAACAGAGCTCTCACACAACTCTCAAAGACTCAGGCTTGGCATAATCAATCAGGAGGCCGCAAGCACTGCCACCTTCCAATGAAATGCCTTTCTGCGCTAAATGCCCCTAAATGTTCTTATAAATAGACAGGGCTTAATGACAGGCCATTATCATATCAGATGGACTGAGTCAATAACCCAGACAATCTATACATAGCTCATGATGTGTGGTTAAAAACAGGGTTCAAGTGACAACTTTACCTGAGATTGCTTAAACTATCAAAAGCAACAAACCAAATGTGTATCCTTCACACTGTTTGCTGTCCACCCTTTGGCACGGATGCAAGCAATGAATCGACACACGGGTCTTGACTTGGGCTACCGTGTCATTAGAGGTGACATAATGTCTCAGGAAAAGCAGTCAAGCTGTGTTGGGAAGCATCCTGGCCTGTTTCAAGCCAGGCCTCTGCTGGCACACTTTGACTGCCTGTGGTCAAGCGTAGGCATGGCTCGGGGGTTAGTCAACCGCTCTGAACATATGGTATAACTTGAGGTGGGGGGGGGGGGATGTTTGGGAGCTTGTCCAACACCTCAGCCAGGCCTGAGATGTTCTTTTTTGTCCTGGGGTCAGAAACTGGGCCAATACAGTAATGATGAAGTGTTTGAAATTACAAGGCTCATTTTTAGAATAGAAAGCTCAGGAACCTGGGTGAAGTTAGTGTCTTTTTTATGTTATTTTAGAATTTCCTACTTTCCACAGGGACACATTTCCCATGCGCTGTATGTTTTATGAAAACTGTTATGTGGGGAAATTACCACCTCATTATCACAGCCGCCTCATGTCTAGAGCGGCAGTTAACTGAGGAATTTGAAGTTTACTGTCTGCCAGCGCTAATGGTTCATATCTCAGATCATAGGCGCAGAGACTGTATATAAGATGGAAAGTCTGCCTCATCTTGCAGACATGAAATGGGACATCCCTCTGCATTGTTCATGTGGCTTTGACACATTTATTTTTGTATTACTTGTCTCCTGGTTGGATTTCCATTATTCATTCATGATCTGGAGATGTTCCAAGTATGGAGCATTGCAGTATGTATCCTATTTATCTGCATGTCCAACCTTAAATGGACCACTGGAATGTGAAAGGGCGATTCTTTTCTCGGGTATAAAGTAGAGGACATCAAGTACACGGAAGGAGCCTTGCACCTCGGTGCTGCTTTTGTATCAAGGGAGGCTGAGAATCGGAGGGACTCCTTACAGCTTTAGAAAAGGTTCTCCATGACCATGTATTGCAGATCCTTGGTAGCTACTTAGGATTTACTGTCAGACCTTTGGTGAAGGTGGGGTTTCCCATAATTTGGAAAAACTAAATATCCAAAGTGGTTGGATTTCAAACCAAATGCCAATACCATCACCTCAGTCTTTGGCCTCACCTCCTCTTTAGAGTCATTCAAGGAATACCATTCTGGAGCAGTAGATGTGCACATTGTCACTGTCATTGCTGAACACTGGAGAAAATTACACATTGGGTCCACTGGAGAGGAGGATAGCAATCTACTGTTTTCACTGTGACTGTAAAAACAAGACCACCTTGGCCAGCAGCTACATGATGCCACAGTGAACTTAAAAAAAAAAAAATACTTTGGCAGGTGAAGACCATTCAAAATGTCAGACTGCACAATTTTTAACACTTTTGGTCATTATCCCTCAACTGAAGCCTAACCACCTGTAAATGGAAGAGCTTTTGAAGCTTGCAGTAGAGCTGTAGACCTGCCCACTTAGGCGGGTACAGGGGTTTAACTGTGGCCCACCTCCTGGGGACACATAAATCTATGTTAAGGGCCATACACACACACCGTTGTTCTGCCACATGTCACTGCATCCTGGGAGTGCTCACACTCACAAAACGGATTTATTCCCTCCTGGGAGACATCCATAAATATTTAGAAAGGTGGTGCTTCTGTTTTATTCCTCCAAACCACCACATGTCTAAGCATTGACCCTGTAAAGGCATACATACTCTATATAAGCAGCCCTGGAGATTTGAGAACTTCCTCACTACAATGGTATTTACCAGGGCCAGTGAGTTCACTGCTATATAAAAGTTTACCAGAAGTAACGTGTAGATTTGTGTCATTAGGCAAACCCACTTCAGCCCATTCAATTTTGAATAAATTGCTTCTGAGAGGATAACCCTCAGAAAAAGTACACTAGCTGGCTCACAGAAAATAAGAACCACAAGTAAAAATTTCTCATGTGGCTTTTTTTTTTCTCTTTTTACTTTATTCTGCAAATGATTGCAATAACATTCTGTACACAGTTTCAAGGAAGCAAGTGATATCCAGCTTAGTTGTTGATAAAGATGCCAAAGGCATATGCTCTGGTTTAAAACACAGAAATAACAAAAACAAACCAATCAAACCCCAATCAATGCAAACGCACAATTAAAATTCCTTTTCATTCAGAATGAAAAAGAAAAACTGTTTCAGCAAAATCTTTTTCTTAGATCCCCTTTAAATTCACTTTAGAATACAAATAAACTGGAACATCTCATAATATTCAAATGTTTCTGCAGCATGAACATCAGAAGTACATGTATTAATGTAGCTCACACTTTTCTCCAAAGAAACTTACAGTGATAAGCTACCTACAGTTATTTCGCCCATTTACACAGCTGGGCTATTTTTACTGGAGCAATTTCAGGTAGGCACCATGCTCAAGGGTACTATAGCTGAAAGTGGGATTCAAACCTCTATCTAGTACATTAACTACATTGCCAGCTGCCTAGTATATGCAAGGCATAAATACATTCAAGACACAGCATTACATTAACAAAAATAGACAATGCAATTTGTTGCAGTTACAGCAACAGTGACAGCATCTCGAGCCTCCTAAAGTGCATTGCACTGAAACACTCCTAGGTCAACCATCACACCAGCTTCAGCGAAAGGTCACCCCCGTCTCCACAGAGGCAACCCTGACAGCTCACCTTGTGCTATGACCGGCCTCTCGCCGTCTCTCCAAAGATGAGACGTGTTCCGCAGCCTGTCGCTCCCCCAGCTCAGGTTCAGAAACAAAAAAGCCTTTGAGAGTCCCAGAAGACTGGAGCCAGAGCAGTCGGGTACGTCGCTCGTACCTCTGTCGTTCGGAGCACAACTCGCTCCCCTTCCTAATCCTCTCGCTCACTGCCACCACACTTTTCGCTCCGAGCTATTCCAAAAATGCCGCGGGCCATGCCGTGGCCAAATATGGGAAGAGCAGCAGTAAACAAGGCCAGGCGCCTGGGGTGTCACATGACTTCCCTCTGGGCTCCCCTCCCTGCATGTCTCCCCACCCCCCTGAGACCCTCTGCCCCGCTCCCTCCCGGACTCCTGGACCGGGTCTTTGCAGTTCCTCCAACCCACTGGTGGCTTTCTTACCGCTCCCAGCAGTGGTTTTCATCTGCAGTTCCTAAGAACTTCTACATTTTTTCCATTTCCTCATCCAGCTTCATTTTTTTATATGCAATGGCAATGTCTCTTCTTGTACATTAATGTGCAATACTGCAAATAATAGGCACTACTGTAGGAACTGTGAAGTTTTCTTCTCATTAATAAGGCTGCTTTGCCTTTCAGCTGAGTCTCTCAGGTCCATGTAATATCAATCTCCTTGCAGGTCTATGAATGGACTTTAACAATGAGACTGTCAGAACCCCCACTGTGTGTTCAGTGTGAGGCAGATCACATCACACCAGACCCTTTTGAGGCACAGTGCAGCGAGCTTGCCTGCACACTCCCGGTTGTTCTGGGGGTCTGACCTGGAGAGCAACAGCTGCTGAAATGTGCGAAACTACAATGGGTCAAAGGACAGAGAGACAATGATAAGGTGCAGCGAAGGCACCTGTGGACCTCCAGATCAGACATGATCCTAATGGAAAAGTGCAATAATGGATAAATGTATATGTAGCTCTAGAATAACGTCTTCATTCAAATCTCTTCTTCCGATAATGTTATGCATTCTTTGCATCGTTCTCTGAGATGTACATCACTTTTTGTGAAAATAGTCAGCTAAATGAATAAATGCAAATGTGAATGATCATCACTTCCAGGTTACGCACACATTGTTATGCATTCATAACCCTTCCTGTAAGCGACAGCTAAACAAATAGCCCTTACTCGGTGTGGTGGGAGTTCTCGGTTACAGTCTCCTTCCTTCTCAGTTTGACTTTTTCAAAGTAAAATAAATTCAAAATTTTAAATGAATAAAGAGAAGATGTGAGTGTCATCTGCTGGATCCCCCAGAAGAAGTAAACCCAGAACCTCAAAGTTCCTTTTGCACACTTGACTTGTTTAAACTATTTTTTATCATGTATTTAAAAAGAAAAAAAATACGCTTAGTTAAAACTATTCCAACAATTAAAACCAGGTAATTGCTGAATCACATCAGGTTAAATGGCATGTTGAAAAGGCAGTACCAGATTTTAAACCTGGTAACAATGGAATAGCAGTGAATTTGAAACTTGCACAGCATTTGTTGCTCTATGTCACAGCAGCGCCTCCAGTTAAGCAAAATTTTAGTTGATTCTGAAGAAAAAATATACAGCAATTGGATTTTATATGGGTCCCAGAGTCTACATTACTGGATTCAGGAACCTCTTGGTTGGGTCTTAACCGCAACACCATCAGCAGGCTAAAGAAAAACTAAAACCAAACTGCTCTCATTCACTGTGCAATGATTATTAAAAATGTTACTCGCTTTCAAAGGCGCTCATATTCCAGCTATTTTATAGCCTGCAATCAAAATAACAAGTGGAAAATCTGCTGCTGACCAGTGTACCCACTAGTCAATACAGAATGCATGAGACTGGACTGAAATTGCAAGCGAAGAAAGTGCTTCTGTAAAGAATCCACTTTGCAATGCCAGAACAGCAGCAGATCTGCAAGCTGCCAACGCTCTGCTGCTCAATAGCCTATCTGTCTGTGGATCACTCAGTATGGACAGTGACGCACGGCCCCCTGTATCTAGGGAGAAAAGGGACCCCATGCTTCCGACAGTGAGCGCAAGGGGTGCACTAGAGATAGCAGATTCATTTACAGCCCCCTCCCACCACAGTCATCCTCTGGAGAGACTGACGCCCAACTATTTCCAATACAGCTATTTATGGCTCCCATTGGCAGGGAGTGGGGCAACTTTATGGCGGGTCCAGTCAAAAAGCTGAGGAAGTATCCTCAGTGTCCTCACCTGTCATCTTTATATTATGAAAAAGCAACAAAAGCAACTGTTACATGAAACTTTAGCTATCTATCTACTATATCTCCATTTTAACAGTTTCAGTATAACAAAAGAAGGGGGTACAGAACTGAAAACTGCCTGGTAATTCAAAGAACAGTGTAAAAGAATGCAACAATCTGAAAGTGGATCAGTAGGTATTTAGATACAGATGCTGCCCAGAACATCCTACGTTGTGCATCGGAATCCTAAAGGGCGAGGACGAGAGGAGGTGGAAATATGTAATGTTCAGCAGAGCTATGACTGGGGGCTTGCAGCAAGCAGAGCTGTGATACACCAGGCTGTGTCCAGTTCGAGAGGTTACCAAGCATAAAGCAGCAATAGTCGGACATAGAATTTATTTTTATTTCCCATACAATCAAAGTTAAAGTGTTATTCAAACATTTAAGGAAAAAGCCATAACAGCACCAAAAGACAAAAATATAAAACCTCCTGCAGGCAGCAAAAACAAAACTGTAACCATGGGGACAGCTGGTAGCGCAGTGGTTAAAGCTTAGTGCCTTTGGATCCAAAGGTGGTAGCATTAATCCCCACCTCCGGCTGTAGTACGCTTGGGCAAGGAACTTACTCAAACTACCCAGCTGTGTAATTGGGTAAATGTTTGTAAACATAACATTGTAAGTCTCTTTAGCATCAGCTAAATGGATAAATATAACCACAAAAACTCAGTCCTGGAGCAAACATGACAGTTCGTTTTGAACCGCCAAAAGAATTCCAATATCCAAAGTCTCTGATTAAAAATAATCGCAGTTTAAGAATGAATGGCTGCACCAGGTGCATGTTTCATCCTCTCAGGTGAAAGCATCAGTTCACTTGATGGAAGTGTGGCCTGGTTCGTCACTTGGTACCAGGTTGTTTACAGGAGGGGAGCAGGCGTTCCTCTCCACTGGGGCCCAGTGTGAATCATAATCTGTTGATCCCTCTACTCTGGGTCCTCAACACTTTGTCCCACTGACAACTCAAAGTGCACCTGGTGCGTGCACAAGGAGATAAACATTTACTTGCCCCATAAAGGCAAGGGTTCAACCTGCGGTCTGCAGGACAGAGGCCAGCCTGCTATCTGTGGAGTCCCACACAGGACAAATAAAATGACCTCCATGCAGACCCACAGGCCAAAAGCAACAGATCTATCTAATTACAATCTCAGTAAGAGTCCTGCTAAGTTAATTATTATTGCTCCACCACACATGCAGTACTTTGTACATTCAGTGGGGTTCAGGTATCCAAGATGACACAAATCACCTACAAAAAGTTAGTATCGTTTTTTTTCAGCTGACTCAGTGTCAAGTGGGAAACTTTAGAAGGATTTGCCCATTTATGCCGGATGGTATCAAATCCAATCAACGATACTACGGTAAAGTGAGATTTTAAGCCAGCGACCATCTGATTGCAAGGTAACCACACTGCTTGCATAGATATTTGCTTAAACAGCGTAAAACACTACTGTTGACTTTCCCCTTATTGTTTAAAAACATGAGGAAGTGATAAAAGCTAAAACATTTATATTCCTAAATACACACACACACACACACATACACACACTTTCTGAACCGCTTGTCCCATTCGGGGTCACGAGGAGCCAGAGCCTAACCTGGCAACACAGCGCGTAAGGCTGGAGGGGGAGGGGACACGCCCAGGACAGGACGCCAGTCTGTCACAAGGCACCCCAAGCGGGACTCGAACCCCAGACCCACCGTAGAGCAGGACCCGGTCCAACCCACTGTGCCACCCCGCCCCCCTCTATTCCTAAATATTTTTTTAAATAATAATAAGTAGGGAATATAAAGACATTCATCTTCTGTCAAGGGTCATTACTGCAAAGAGATGCAGAACTCTGATGAAAAAGTGATGGAATCCCATCTTATCCTTAAGGTCTAGAAACCAAGACCCTACTCTTCCTCTACCGGAAACGTTTAATCACGAGTGTGACCTTCCCCAGACCCCACTACAGTAGTACTCTACTCCATGTTGGTTATTTTTCCAATTACGGTACTCTCCAAATACAACTATTTCATTATATATGTTGAGTTTTAGCACAGAGCACTGAAAAGAAAGCTGAGTTGAGCTTCCTCACTAGCGACTTTTAGCAGGTATGTCTTTCTGAAGATGAGCTCAGTGCTAAGGCATGAGAATGATGTAATGCTTCTGGTAATTGTTTGCGGACCGTGCGTAACCTCGCTGATGTAAGGGGTTAAAAAAAAGTGTGAACAAACCTTTCCAAAGCCCATTACATGTCAGATGGAATCATTCATCCTCACACATGCTGACATGGGTACGTAATACAAGACAGCAGATATAAACAGTTCTGTTGGACGGTGCTGGACCAGTCACATGTGTCTGAGTTTTGAGCAAGAGATGCAGATCACCTCAGATGCTAAAATACTTGTAATTATTGAGCTGAGTTGAGCAGAAATTGGTCACTTGTGAGTGGCTGGTTAAATGGGAGGGAGGAATGTGTGAATATGCACCCCTGGCTCTTTCAACCCTCCCCTTGCAGTGCTTGTCAAGCGCTTGTATCTTGCACTGACTGCAATCACCAACATTCACTCTCTGTGTGTGTGTGTGTGTGTGTCAGTAGGTATATCTGAGTTTTTCTGCATGTTTTTGTTTTTGTGTAAGTCTACTTCATTGTCAAGCTGATTCACACACTCTCATAGATTACCCCCAGTATACATACTCAGTGTTGCTTAGGGCTTTTCTGAACACACCGTACTCCATATACACACACACACATTTTCAGAACCGCTTGTCCCATACGGGGTCACAGGGAACCGGAGCCTACCCGGTAACACAGGGCGTAAGGCCAGAGGGGGAGGGGACACACCCAGGACGGGACGCCAGTCCGTCACAAGGCACCCCAAGTGGGACTCGAACCCCAGACCCACCAGAGAGCAGGACTGCGGTCCAACCCACTGAGCCACCGTACCCCCGTGTACTCCATATAGTTTTTACTCATTCTTCCTTGTTAAACCGTTACGCAACAATCAAGCAATCAAGCATGGCCGAGGTTAATCATTCCTTTTTCATCAGTGGTGGTCATTGTGTTATTTCTATGATATTATCCATTTATAAATGATCCATTCAGACAGATGCTTTGTCAGTGGATCACTAAACAAGCAGTGTGGCTCAGGGTCCAAGGACTCAAAAGCCACTGACCAAACAATGACAGGCCACACTTTAGTGACTCTTGTGTGCGACACAGAATACAAAAGGTTCCTCCAAGGTTAAAGGTCTTGTGGTGTTACTCACCCTCCATGTTGTCCTCGCAACGCTGGTTGAAATTCTCATATGAGTCCCAGCGAATCAGTGGGTCCTGGGTGTTGTAGTCCACTGAGACACTGGGGCCATTCTCCAGATGGTCCATCCCTGAAGAAGTGGGTGGAAGGAGGAGGAAACATTTAGCAAGGCTTGGAGAGGACAGTTCCCAGAAAGGATAATCAGACAATACATGAACTGCATTGATGTCAGATGTTCTTGGTCTGAGTCACTATGTATGATCATAGTGCCAGAAACCTCAGAATTCCTACCTTGGATTTTCTCTGGCCCAAAAGAGAAGACAAACTCCACTTTTCCATATTCTGGGAATCGCTCATCTGGCACAGACAGAAATAAAGAAGAAGCAAGGCTGAAGGACTACATACAAACAGCGTGTCCACACCTGGAATTCAGTGGTAGGGTTAGGTGTATTTCAGGCACAATTCCATAGGAAACAGTGAGCTGTCACTATTCACATTTTTTGCAGGCGTTTTACATTTCATTATTTTATGTGTAAAGAGAATAAAACAAGAAGATGGAGTGAAAGTAAAAGTAAATCTTGCAATAAATTAATGTAAACTTATCAGTAGAGTAGTAAATCATGCAAAATGATGTTTAAGACTCAGTACTGTATTAACAGACTTGGTTGAGTGAATAGGTCACTCATTGTGTCTTACCCCTGAAGGTCTCATCGAGCTCGTCCTTTCCGAAGACGATGCCTAGATCGTGCACGGCACAGGTATGGAACTGCACTCGGAATATCACATCCCTGCTGGGGCTGCGGAAGCGCTTGTGATAGCACTTGAGCTGGAGGGGTACAAAAGAGGGATTGCACTGTGGCACACTGATGCTAGAAGAACCTCATTCCGAACATCAGAGGACAAGCAGCGCACGACACACATTAGGTTTTCTCAGCTTCCTTTCTCCCCATGGTATAATTAGATGAAAGACTCAGAGGCCTATGCTGGCTGTGTAAAACAAACGCTACTGCACAGAGGAAGAGAGCTCTATGGTACGTTCCAGTCTCCATCCTGCCTCCAGCCCTCAGCTCCTTCTAAGATCAGGCAGTCAAGTCTCACTGTATGTTCCGACTTTTAAAACTGCAGCCCAGCTTCCCCATGTCACACGCTAGGGCCTTGTAAAGAGCAGATGTAGCATGCACAAAAAATGCTTGCTTTACTGCCCAGGTGTGCTGTGTTTTCATTTGGTTTTTATTCCTTTCTCTCAGACCTCCCAGTAAGGGAGACTGAAGGAATATTTAGATCTGTAATAACTGCTTGACTGCTTATGAATTCACCCTTACAGTGCCCATCAAAAGTTTGAGTAAACTTGTAAATTTTTATTTATTTTTTTTGGTAATGCATTCAGTCAGCAGGTATCAGGACATCACCCAACATAGCTTCACAGCATTTCTGCAGCTCTTCCCAGGACACTTGTGGGTTGCTTTGCTTTGACTCTTCGGTCCAGTTTGTCCCATACAAGCATTGCCCAGGTGTACCCAAACTTTTGACTGATACAATACACTTTGTTCTTATGTAATGTATGTTCCTGAACACAGACTCAGAGCACACTCATAAGGTTATGAATCAAACCAATGGCCAACCATCACATCCAATACATATTTGCATGTTTGGTACTGTATGTACCACCTTCTGGTTGGCCACGTGAATCACAGCTACACAGGCCATACCAGGAAAGCTAATTTTGACAGCAACATTCATTTTAGAAGAAACACATCTGTTCTGTCCATCCTTGCCATTCCTGGTTAACCCTTGTCACATTTTTGTCATTGTCGAGTTAGATGCGCTCTGCAGATGCACATGCGCACGCCCCCTAAATGTAATGGACAAAAGAGCAAGGAAACATTCCAGGGTGCTGCGCCAGTGTTGGAAACCCAAACCTCCACTCACTGGCCCAAGAAAACTATAATTAAGAAATTCAATGGAGGGGCAGATGGACACAGAGAATGTGCAGGTTTTCTATTCATGGAGACGGAAGCAAAGCAAACAAACTCAAATTGAGGAAGGATGGGAGAAAAGCCAAACATCCTGTGGTTTCCTCTGGCCAAAATGTGGCCAACGGTGACAGTGGATAGCCCCCACAAGAAGGGGGTATGCTGGGGCTTTAAAGGAAAAGGGCCCCAGTCAACCACCCCATTTCCAGCAAACAAACGCAAACAAAGCAACGAAAAAAAACCCTGAATAACAGTTGAAACAGCCATTAAAGCAACTTAGTGCAGGATATTGAAACACGATACAGGTTAAATAGATAGATGAAAAACCCAGGAAGAAACCAACTAGGGCCCATTAAAATTCATATTCTGACACTGTCAAATGAACAGGATGTAATATAAACACAGAGAAGAGAAACCAAATGAGAAGAGAAACAAATCAATTTTTATTCTCAACATTTTTCATCATAATTATGATTGCGGTGTATAAATGATCAGATCACGCTTTTAAGAATTCAGCAAAATCAGTTAGGGCTTGTCTGTTGGCCTTGGTTCAAGTTGTGTTTGCTTTTGAATTTCATACCAACACCCATAAATAATAATGAGAAAAGCATCTTCATAATGACACTCCTTGAGGGGATGACTGATCACATTATGAAGTATAATTTTTTGGCAGAGCCTTTAAATGAATATAAGTGCTGTTTCTCAGCAAATTGCGCCTCCTATATGTAAGTTAGAACTGCAGCTTTCTTGAGGATAATTTTTCCTTGCATGCAGCTGGACTACATCCTGGTCTTGTCCCGTTTTGGTGTGACAGTTAGAGACCACACACTGTGTGCTAAAGAAGGTGGGTACATGGCTCTTTGTGTTGCCCTAGTGGCTCATTCCCTGTGTTTTACAACTATAAGAGTTGCTGCCAAACCGGGGGACAAAACTGACTTTTTCACATGGGAGTTCACAAGCTGGCCCATCCAAAACAAAGTTCTGCACGCATCACAGAAACTACGCCTCTCTCCCAGAATTCTCTAGAAACCTCTGGCCTGGCCAGGAGAGCTCAGCTACAAGATCATGTCACTGGAACAGATTCCAGCCCAGTGAGGGACAGGCAAAGCCTGAAAGCTTCAGTTGACCTTCAGGGAAAAGCATCTTGGTCTGTGACATAATTTGCATAAAGAATAGCACCTGCTTTACTAAGTATTAATGAATCTATTCTGCAAAAAAGCTGAAATGATGAAAATGTTTCAGAATTTCTGCTACTTATCATCAAAAAGAGGGCTCACACTACAAAATTACTAAAAATACTACATACACAAAAATGAATTACACCTTTGAAATTGTATGTAAATGCTTTATCAACTGTGTTTAAAAAAAACATCACTGAAAAAAATCATTTTAATAAACTACATATTAAAATATTATGAAAACATTTTTAAAAATAGAAACAAATATTTGGAAGTCAGTCCTTTCAAAAAGCAGACTAATTGCTGAAAAGCTAGTAGGCGGAAATGTCTTACCAGAATGTCCCCCTTCAACAGCAGGCCGGGTTCAATGGTGATGCAGATGCTGGTGTGACTGTCTCCTTGGACATTACTGGAGAAGTAGCATGGGAGACAGGTGTAAGGTCAGCCTTGCTATCAGAATCAGTTTACGCTATTTGCTGTTTCATTACAGGGGGAGAGGTGGTGCGGTAGGTTTGGCCGGGTCCCGTTCTCTAGGGTCTGGGGTTCGAGTCCTGCTTGGGGTGCCTTGCGATGGACTAGCATCCTGTCCTGAGTGGGTCCCCTCCCCCTCCAGCCTTATGCCCTGTGTTGCCAAGTTAGGCTCCCGTTCGCCACAACCCCGCTTGGGACAAGTGGTTTCAGACAATGTGAGTGTGTGTGCGAGCACATACTATTTCATTTCATGCAATTACTGGGTGTTTTTAAGGACGGCGCAATATTTTGTCACATACAGGATGAGTCCTCACGGACCAGCTGACAGCAGGTGTCTAATGAGCTGCAGAATTCAGCCCACGATGCACTGCGTATGTATGTGTGTGTAAATGACAACGACTGAGCGGTGGACACACAGGTGTTTCCATGGTATATATTTCTAGGTATATCCAGCAGCTGGAGCCAAGCTGCTGTGTGGCAGCTATGATGTCCCAGGGCTTGTTAAAGCTCAGCGCTGTACGTGATGCGGTGGTGCAGTGGGTTGGACCAAGTCCTCCTTTCCAGTGGATCTGGGGTTCAAGTCCCTCTTGGGGTGCCTTGTGACAGACTGGCGTCCCGTCCTGGGTGTGTCCCCTCCCCCGCTGGCCTTCCGCCCTGTGTTGCCGGGTAGGCTCCGCGACCCCGTATGGGACAAGTGGTTCAGAAAATGTGTGGTGTGTGTGTGTACGTACGTGACACCACAGCTGTCCACGACCACCCATGTTCCGACACAGCAGGGGATAATCGGTAGCTAATCTCTTAATGAGGCGTGCAAGCATGCTCACATGCATATACGCACAGTTCAGCCACTCACACTCGACCACCATTGTGAATGACATTTTTTTGACAGAGCTTTTTTAACTCATAAAAAGTAAAGTCTATTTTTGATATGTTACAATCACAGCAATCCTTTTTTTGAAGTTAATATTCCTTGCAAGCAGCTAGACTGGAAACTGGTCCCGTGGCGCCTTTTCCTGTGAGACTTAAATTCCATGGATGCAGGGGATGACCTTTTGTGCTGTGGCAGTGGTATTTTATTTTTTGCCGCTATGAAAGCCTTTCTGTGCGAAACAATGCATCTTCCACTCAATCCAAACAAGTGCTCTCCGCTCTGTGGATGTTGGATATTACTTCACACAATGAAACTGGGATTTCAATTCCATTCGTCACCATTAAGCCTGTAATGCGATGAGTGCCCTAGTGGGAAGCAGAGAAACCATTACAGGGACACCAGGTTTTTACTGCGCTCGGCTTTCCTGCCCCCCACACTAAGCTGTGGAATGCAGGTATTTCCAGGCAGGCCAAGGGGTGGCATGGAGTCTAAGTGTAAGGGATTAATACAACGAGCTACATGTCACACTTCCACTCTTGCCGTTACAAATAGCAGCAGAGCTATGATTGAGGAAAAAAAAAAAAAAATTGTGTAAATACAGTTCAGATGTTAAGCATTTAAATTAATATGGATGTACAGTAAATGTGCATCCAGGTGCTGTACAAAAACATGGGACCACCTGACTTGAAACATTCCCCACTGGTAGACTAAGGTGTTGATGGAAATCAGAGACCATGATTTGACTCGTGCAAAAACAGCATGCTGGGCTCCCTGCCACTGCACTGTAAATACGAGAGCACAGAGCTACAGTAGAAAGGGCTCTTTCTTACTAGATCCCAGATGTGTAGACAGGCTGCATTGCTTGGTAGATCTTCAGGAAGGGACGGCAACCTAGAAAGGTATAGAAGGTAAACAAGAAAAAAAAAAAGAGAGAGGCTGGCAAACAAAGAAAACAACAACAGGAAAAGCCTTCAGTGCAACCGGGCTGGGGGGCTAAAAACAAACACGCCGCAGTTCCCAAGATGAGGAACTCGGAGAGGAGCGGAAGCCTCCAAGGTTGATGAAACCTTATGAAGAGCATCTCTGCAGTACAGCTGGATCTCAGGCTTGTGACAAACAGCCCAAACAACCTGGGACCCCCCTCAGATCACAGAACTCTGGGAAGGTAAAACTGCCGACCCACAGGGATCCACTCCTGTGTGGTCCATAGGCACACATCTGCCATTTGGCAGGGGCCGGTCCGTCATTATCCAAGGAGGAGCTCTAGCTCTAGCACTCCGAGCTGGAAGCGGCAGGCCCTTGGATTTAGCGCACTCAGGAAAGAGCAGCCCGCACTAAGGCGCGTCCACTGGAGAAGGATAAGAGTGAGCTCACCTCCTTGGGACTCGAAGTTTGGGATTCCATGCATAATGACATGGTGCAGGAACAAGGGCTTGTTGTTGATCTTGATGTGGCCAGACAGAAGGCCACTGAAGTATTGTATATACCTGGGTGTGAAAACAGAGAAAGCAGTCATACCCTGAGATACGCCCATTCAAAATCACGAGAACATTTACATTCACATTTATTCATTTAGCAGATTCTTTTCTCCAAAGTGAGTTACAGTGACTATTGGTGTTTAGCTGACACCTTTATTAAAGGTGACTTAGTGTTAGTTGAACTGCACTAAACTTCCCACAATCATTCACGCATCTATACAGCACAGTAATGTAACACATAGACAAACACACAAATACATTATGGCCCATTTAGAATCAAAAAAATTCATCCGAAACCCATATCTCTGAGACGAAACACACACAAACACAAGTAGCGCAGGCAGGCTACACACAGACTGAGAACGGATCAAACCCATGTCCAATTGCAGAGGCCGGATGCTGTGAGACACCACATCAGCTTGTTTGGTGAGTGTGAATTCATTTGCATTTTTTTTTTTTTTTTTTTTTTTAATTGTACTGTTCCGTTTTGTTTTTTTGGTTAAAGGTTGAATAAACACATTTATAGACGCTGAATATGATGTATAACTATGTTCTGTTTGTGTCTGTAAGCGTTGTGTGCATAACAGCTACAAAAGAGCTGAATGAGAGCAGGCAGACAGCTGTGCTGTTTTATAGAGCAATCAGTGAATGAAAGCTGCCTTGTAGTTATGTGTTATGATAACTAATTTAGCTGAAGTAATTGTGCCCATTTCAATGGCATTTGGTGATATTTTAGCATGAATGGGTATCCGTTTTGGGGCTCAGGAATGCATAAAAAGTTTGCCATTGAAACTATTTGTAATTATGTCTTCATGTTATGGCAACTCACCTTACAAAGGGTTTTTTGGGAATGTATTACCCTCTTACGGTGGGGGAAGACTGTAATTGAGCACCATTGTTTCACTTCTGCTGCATATTCCCAGCATAGACATATCGGGATAGGCATACAGGGAGAACCTGATATTTTAGTGGGTAGAGTTGCTGCCTTTGGCCCTAAAAGGTTGCAGGTTTGAATCCCATCTCCAGCTGTAGTACCATTGAGCAAGGTACCCTAAATTGCTCCAGTTAAAATTACCCAGCTATTTGAATGTGTAAACATTGTAAGTAGCTTAGGACAAGAGTGTAAACTAAATTAACAAATGTAAATAAATGCAAAGTGTGGACCACCTAAGAGATAACAAGGTGTCACATGATGTTCTCTGTACAACTCTGTCTGGTTAGTTGCACAAGACAGCTGCATTCCTCTGGCCTTCACAGAACTACCTGTCAACATCTCCACGACATGTTTCACTGCAGTTTACGCTCATATGGCTTTTCATGCCCTGCCAGCTATTTACAAGTTTGTACACCTCCATTAAAAGCTGTCTAAGACAGACAAAATGGTCTTTGAAAGCAGAGGATGGAAATGCCAGCCAAGCACTGTGACCTCCCGCTGTGCCGCTATGTTCCCCGCTACACAGCATCTCTGCCAAGTAGTGGCAAATCCACAGCACTCTTTCACTACATCTGGCACTCCACTGGACCGTGACTGCAATGCTAGCTTAACACCCTTCCTTCAATGGACAACCTTTGTGAGCCTATTGTGGAGGAATCCAACAGACGATGGCCAGAAAAAAAAAACTCTGCGCCATGTGGGACGCTTACATAAGTGTCAGGGAGACTGTAGTCATTGAGAATATGTGAGAGAAAGTAAGTTCTTATACTTCAAGTGCCCTTATGTCCACCCAGTAACCTCTGTCCAAGATTTATAAATGGGAAAAAGATACATAATTGAGGAAAAGGGATTCCCATATAAATGGTAGGTGACAATCTCCCAGCTGTCTGATCAGATAAAATATAAAATATCTGGCTTATCTACAGGATTTACCAGAATAAACAAGTGTATTGGGCAGGACTTTGGTTTCAAGCCATGTACTCAAACCTTTTTCAACCATCTCTGTGAATAAAAAGCAAATGACTGCATTAGAAAAGGCTTTAAGAGAAGCGCTGCATGCCTATACCTTAAAGCACATTGATTTAGAGCCGCAATTTGAAAGAATTGGTTTTCTTTCTTTTTTTTCTACAGGACTTGCCTTTTACTATGAGACTTCTGCATGTAAGCAAAGGAGATGCTGAAAATGTTCAGTTCCATACCGGCCCAGCAATGTGGGCATCATGCTGTGCCTACGTTAATGTCACACATACCTCCTATTATAAGTACAGACTATGGGGCACAGGCCTCTAGCTAATTATATCTCAGGAAATAGCAGCCCAGAGGCCTAATGCTGAACATGGCTGGCTCAACCATCTAAAAGGCATGGGCTTTTGCAAAAGGAGAAGGAATCCTAAAGATGTTAGTTGGCTTTGCTAGTGGCACAAAAATAAGGGTTATTTCAGCTCATTATCGTATGGAACATCAATAACAAAGGTACAATTGAATGACCTGGGAATCTGAGTAGAAGCAAGTGTAAACCAGTGGATATCAAGGACCTTCTGCATAATATTTGTTTTCTTTTAAGTTCAACAGAGCCGCATGATAGGTTTCATTGTCCAAAATAGGATGTTCACCTAGCTATCTGATACCAGCTGGCAAAGAAAATTGCCCGCGTTGGCCTATCAGTTCGTGTAGTGTTACAGGGAATGAAATGTTCCAGTAGAGAGATTAACTTTTGATTGTGGTTGATACTGTGAAAAGGCAACACAACACAACACAATAAGAGGATCAGGATTAGATTTCAAATCTTGTGACTCCTGTGGTTTGACATACAGCATGTTCCTAAGGCACAAAGATTCTGGCTCTTTTTTTCCTCAGAATAGATGGTTTTTTTCAACTGCTGCAATTAGCCGTCATTTGGAGATAAGTAATCGTAGAGGAATCAGACCCTCGCCGGTACTGGAAGAAATGAGCCATCAAAATAAGTCCTTGAGCTCGACGGTGTGTTATTTTGACCATGAATGAGCACCATTCAGTTACAGAGGGACACAGGCTACACACAGGGGTCAAACTCAAAGCAAACTGGAGACACCAGGCAGGCAAATCGGAAGGTGAAGCTGACCTTTTCTGCGAGGGCTGACCCACAGGAAGCACTTTGTCTTCATAGAATCGCTTCATGGCAAACCTGTCCAGGGCCTGGTCTGCACTGCATTCACAGAAAGACACCTTTTAATGTACACACTCGTTTTGATTTCTAAACTTCCTTATTAAAGTGTACACATTTAAAATATACCCATAAACAGATGTAAATATACTGTCATGAAATATGATTATACACGTTATCTCAAAAGACAATATGTGCAAGATGCATAAAAGTAATATACGCTTATGTAATATAATATAATTATACTACTCATGCAATATAAGTAGCTTATAAAACCTAACACTGTACACCTAAAAGGAAATCCTAACACTTTAAGCAGCTCTGGGGATTGGCACCAGCTAAATGACTTAATGTAATTAATAATAACAGTACTATTACTATTAACGGTACTAGTATTATTACTATTAGTAGTAGTAGTAGTGTTATTTGACTGTACGTAAATGTAAAAACCCTGATATAATTTGTAATTATTAATATGAATAATGATAGCATATTAAATGTATATATACTTTTAAATAAAGTCACAGGAATAGTATGAGGCCATGGTTATACTATGTCAAGGAATATTGACTCTTGTGGTTTCAATTGCCTTGTTATTTTCTATCAATAAAATATTTTTTTTTAAAAAAGGAAGTACTTAATTATGACATAAAGACTTGGGAGAATTATTCAAACAGGATTTAGAGTCTTGATATGTAACAGCTTTTCCGTCAGAGGCTTTTCACGGTCCAGTCAATATCAAATCTTTTAACAGTGACTGGCTGGACACACTAAGCATGTGTTATTTTGCTACTGGCCAGACATATGCTGACCAGAATTCACTTTTAAAATAAAATATTCACTTCTCTGATTTCCAGTGTCATTTATTTGTCCCTGTCCATCTCTCAGTGTCCTTCTCGGAATAGGAATCGGAATCCCCACTGACACGTCACTGACAGTCGCTAAGTGAAGGAGCAGCGCAGTCGAATGGGCTGCGGTGTCTCGGTCAAGGTCCCTGCCTTACATTTACATTGATTCATTTAGCAGATGCTGTTCTGCGAAGTGATGTATCTCTCAGAGAAAAATATAATGGGTGCATCACATCAACAGAAGGAGATATTTGGATGCAGACATGTGATTATAGAGTATAGTCATTTTACCTGGCTGATATGTTGCTGTAGTGCATGTAGGCTGCTACCACCACACCGGTCCTCCCACGGTTCCCCTGCACAGATGCATAGAGGCAAAGGGACAGTAATCACTTAGGAATGGCCTCTGCATAAACCCTAGCCATGGGGATAGTCATGGCATGGTTCCAAGTCACTGGACCAAATGGGATTTATTTAAAGTTGATAACAATGCAATCATGCAGATTAAATAACTTAAATGTCAGGAGTTGAGAGAAAATACTGCCCCCAAGAATAGGTTTCTCCATGTCATTAAACCTAATGCCAATTCACACGTGATTCTATCACCTCTTCTCGTGATATATGTTGTTTTAAGATACTGTAAACAGAGGATGCTATTACGCCCCTGAACAAAACTCTGGAAATTATCATGTTTAAACAGAGAGCAGAGCAGGATTAAAATATAATAAGACTCTCTACTGTAACTCTACAACAATCTAAATGAGCACTCAGTTCTGTATCTTCATCAGCAGCTCATGTTTCCAGTGAGGGGAAAAACAGCACTGGTTGTTATGGCAACGCTTTGTTTACTTCTCTTTTCTGAATATACTATACAGGCTGTTTTATTTGTACCGAGTCTGATTTTACCCCCGAGGTCACTAAGATGCATGATGGGCTGGTGGTGTTTGCAGACACGGGGTTTCAGCTGCTCGTGGTCGCTGACGTTCAAGCTGATGACATTACGCAATATGGTGAAACCATCTATCACCTGAAGGATGTTCCAGAGCGACACATTTGCTATCAGCTGGTGTTTTTGTCAGCATTACCTACTTTTGCTGGTATTTTATCAGCACATGATCGGGGCCTTTAACACATTTTAACAAAGTGCTGAATGTTCACTAACATGAGACTGGACGAAAACAAGCTGGAGTGGGAGGAGGATAGACGGATTGAATTTTTTCTGAGAAGACATCCCAAAGTATCAATATAGGACAGCAGTAAGAGGGACAGGCTGGGGAGACCACAGCCATCCGAAACATGTGTTTTAAGTGGTTAAGCTCTTGTAGGGCCTTTTTTAGATCTCCACAGCTCCTAACCAGCACACAGTACAGAACACACCCAAGGCATCTTCAGTTTGGCACTGACTCACACAATAGGAAAGAGTGAGATGGTCACCTTTTCCAGCTAAAAGAAATAACATGGGCTTAGCTAACAAGGACTGAAGTTTCTCATCATTCACTTTGCTGATGGGAGACCCCTGGGCTGGACACCATGTAAAGGGAAGGTGGCTAGAGAACTCCCCCTGCTGTCGACAGACACTCAGCATAGCTGATTCAGACCGACTATTCCGGCAATGAAACTGCGTAGCAGTAAATGATCTCAAAATGCCAGCAGCTAACAGAGAAATCCAGCACACGCTCCATATAAAGATCTGACAGCAAGGCCTCTCACCTTGTTGTGCAGCACCACTACGTTGTGTGGGTCCGCATTCAGCCAGGTGTCCATGGCCTTGCAGATGCTGCAGATCTTATCCAGGGCCGGAGCATGGTGGTCAGGCCAGCCAAAGTCCAGCACCTGCAGAGGACATCGGTTGGATAAGCACTATAGTGAGGGGACACTGCTGGAAAGGCTATTGGGTTAATTTGCAAGTGGAAAAAAAATACTTACTTTTGGGTTCAGCTTGCTAATGTCATATCTTTTCTCACTGAGGTTGAAGAGCTGAAAGTGCAATACACTCATATGAGTGAAATATGCCCTACTACTGTTTAAAAAATGACAAAAAAATGTGTGGAAAACAAGTGGGATTCAAATTAAGTGTCTACTGATGAGCGTGACTAGGGTGTTAACTCACCAGGTAGTGTTCTCCATGCTTGGACCTCAGCATTGTGGCCACCTCCTTCAGGTTAGCGCTGTAGCTCTGCTCCTCAGCACTGCTGGGGAAGGTCACCGAGATGATGCGTTCGGTAATGTAGACCAGGTCCACGTCATAGTTCTCCTCCATGGCCTGGATGAGACTCAAGCTCCTGCAAGAGAGTCACTCATCAGGAATTGGTAGCAAAAGGTATATATTTAAGTTCACATATACACATGAGTATGGAATTCTTGAGTAAAGCTTCCTGGTCCTATGGATATATATATACATTAAAGGTTAACTCCACTCTCAGTCATATTACAAGTATGTGATTCCATAGCTCCTCCACATGTGGTCTGGCCTCTGTTCAGAATCCATAGCCCTTCATGATGAGGTTCTATATCCCATCAACTTTTTGAATGGCTTCAAACCAGATGCCGTTGTGCAATGCCTGTACTATGGCCTTCCTTAGTAACACTTGCTGCAATCTCCATATTACATACTGATGCATTTGATGTGGCTTCATGTGTCTTAATTCATTAGATGTGGGAATGTACATTTTTGGCAAAGTTTTTGATTCTGGTCAATAAGCATGGCAGATAAAATGGAAAATTGTGCCAAGCATCCTCATGTCACCACAACAAAACCTATGACAAAGGCATCATTTTCAGATTCCCAGATCCGAATAATTAAAAACAGACTGAGAAATTAATATAAATATGAATCATTAGTATGCACCTAAAACCATGCTTCAGGGAGGCCCATAAATGGACAGAGAATCACTGCCAACAAATGCACTGACTCAAAAATCTAAAGTCTTTGGCCCATCTGATCTTGGTACATATTACCCAACATCTGCACATGAAAGCACAAACTATATGAACTGCAGTGATGCAAAGGACGACAAATGACTTGTGTCTAGACAATGGTAGGTCTGAGAATGTATTCCATGGGTAACAATGAAACTGCACCACTTTCTATGTTCACTAAATCAACTCGCTTCTTCAGTGTCTTTAAAGAATGTTATGGTGCTGTGTTTGTGATTAATAACACCAGCCATGATCTAAGAAGCAAAACTTTTCTACAGTGTCAGCAAAGGGAAACCATGAGTGGTAATTAAACCTGAATCACAACTAAAATGAATATGAAGCATGTAAGTCATCAGGTGCAAAGACACAATTTCAATGCTAGAATTTCTTAATTAACATCAAGAAATTTGGTATTATTACATATAAACAAGAACATTAAAGCTAGTAAAACTTTTCCAACTAGCACTTTAATATTTCAGAAACAGCTTACCCTGCAATTCCCTACGGTTAAAGTGCAAATTTGCTCTTTTACGAAATCCTGTGGTCAATGATATCCCCATAGGGATGTGCAGTCTTATCAGTGTTTCTGATGAACACTGAAAATCTTTGCTCAGCTACTGTGCATAATATTGCATTCTACAATTTACTTTATAAACACTTTACTAGGAAACTGAGTGTAATGTAAATGTTTAAAAAGTTTGTTTTTAGAGCACATAGCACAAATATTTCCAATCATGTCTTAGGGATTTAAGAACTTTTATTCCTGTGCCTTTCCTAGTACAAAAGATGTTTCTGTACCATAGTAACAAGCTGCACTTCTGAGTAATTCATTCACCATGGCAGGGTATTTAAAAGGAAGCTCTTCACTTTTTGACCCTTCAGTGCAGTCAATGTCATTTGCATGATGCTATTGAAATACCGAGACCTGTTCATGGTGTGAGATGTTGTTTGGCATAAGGAATACAAAGATTCTGCACAGGAAAAGATTTGGGACATTTACTAGAGTTTTTTTTTTTTTTTTTTTTTTTTAACTCTTTGTACCTCATGCCAAAAGGAGCAGTGAAAATTGTACAAGTTAATTTCCTGGAATTGGAAACCTTTAATCACGCATTTGTGAGGGATTTGGACTGGAATGAACAAACCAGAGTAAACAGACATCACATCAAGTTTTAAGAAGTCTGTTGATAAAGACAGTTGAATGTCAGTTTGAAAGTAACTGAAGTATTTATACATGCCTCATGGTACCTACGATGCATCTTTAGAATGTGTGTGTTTTTTGCAATCTCCCACTTTGAGCAAACCCCCATAGAATAGATTTTCATATGAACCTAGAATGCTTTGCAGCAGAAGAAAGGTTTAAATGGTTTAGTGTTTTTACCGTGATGGTCTTCGTCGGGACTCCATAATTTTGGAGGATTTTGTTGAGCCCTGAAATCAAAGATTTCACAGTTAGGAAAAATGTTAACAATTAGACCTACAATCAAATGCCTTCAATGCAGAAACAGAAAGCAAAAGCAAGATTATATTTAAAATACAATTCTTGGAAATTTAAAAAAAAAAAAAAAAAAAAAAAAAAAAATTAGTTGTCATCAGTAATGTGTATTTTAGCTTATATATTCAAAATTTCTTAGCCTTTCCATAGTTTTCAACAGAATGGTTGTTGCCATTCATGTCATGCACTTTATTTATACTGACAAGCACACAGAAGAACAAGAATTCAGAAAGTAAAAACAATTTAAGACATGTCTCCAAAAAAGGAAAAAAAAAAAAAAAAATCACATGGTTGGGTGAAGGAGGCATAAAAAATTAGAGAGTACAAAACAAACAGTGCTGGACTGGTTCTAGCACAGAAGCTATGGAGCAGGCCCCATATACACACACACACACACATTTTCAGAACCGCTTGTCCCGGACGGGGTCACGGGGAACCGGAGCCTACCCGGCAACACAGGGCGTAAGGCCTGAGGGGGAAGGGGACACACCCAGGACGGGACGCCAGTCCGTCGCAAGGTACCCCAAGCGGGACTCGAACCCCAGACCCACCGGACAGCAGGACTGCGGTCCAACCCACTGCGCCACCGCACCCCCTTAGGCCCCATATAGCCATTGTGATTCATAAGTTTCCCAGCAAGAGGGTGGAGTCCTTCAACATCCCCACGCTCTTCTGGCCTATACTGATTCACCCAGGGCTGCAGACACATAGGTAAACATAGCCTGCCCAAAAACAGATGTGGCTGGAAGACTAAACGACACCATGGGGGACATCTCTATGTAGTCTCCTGGACGTCTCTTTGGCTGACTATCTACCCTTTGATAGGCCTACCATCACTGTTGCTTGCCCTTACTGTGAAGGCAGGATTCTCCAGTAAAAGGGCATCAAAGAGTGATTAAGTCACAAGATGCAAAACTGAATTTATACAAAGAGAAATTACCATTCCGGTCAAGTTTTTGAGACCAAGAGCCCAGTGAGGTGAATGGTGTTGGGAAACATCCACTGCTGAGGAGACAAGTGCTTATCAGACTGCAGCTCCATCAGCTTAACTTTTGGGGAGAGTGGTCTATAGAGAAGGAATGCAATTGGGGAAAAGGAACACAGAGGACACTGGGCTGCCGAGGGGTGTGGAAAGAAAAAATAAAACCTTCAATGCCCACCAGTAATTGTCACGTCCACGCCCACAACACAAGCAACAACACCTGACTCCGCACTAGCTCATGAGTAATCGCTCACCCTATAAAGACCCTCTTCACCTCCCGTACCGTTGCGGAATCTCGTTTGGGACAACTGCCCTTCCTCGTGTTACTACACTCTTGCTCTGTTCATGACCTCCGTTTTTTTTTTGACTCCTTGCTTCGTTTTCCGACCACGTCCACAGATCCTCGTTCCTGTCCTCTTTGCCGATCGACCGACCCTTCGCCTGTCCCTGGTTTTGAGACCTTGCCTCTTCCCTCAACGTCTAACGAACAATGCTGCACTTGGGTTCAGCCATCTCGACTCCCTGTGTTCCGCGCGACAATAATACCATTAGGTACCACAGCAAGGCCACAGAACGTTTTCGTCCACCATCCCTCATTGACGTCCAGAAAGATAATTTGTTTCAATGCAAATTTGGCCTCTCCAAGGCCATATCTTCACAGCACATGTACCAAAATGACCTAGACAGACTATAGTCAAGTACGAAAACCTTTGTATTTTACATGAAACATTTCAAGATGGTCGAGAAAGGAATCAAATGTGTGCTCATTTGCTGAAGAACACACAGACACAAAAAGAAAAGCAATAAAAAAATCTTAAAAGAGCAAACATACTTACAAACATACACACAGTTCCACTCTTTTCAAATTACTTTTAAACTTCATTCCAGCTTCATCCTTGTCCCCCAGTTTCTCAGCATATCAATGGAATGTGGTTTTATTCCTAGAAGTTGACCCCTTTCTCAGGCACAAAGACAGCAAATATAGAAATCGCTATTCCACACTTTTACACCTATTTGTCCTGTTTTGTTCAACAAAAGCAATGCGGAACATTGTTTTCTCAGAAGCGGTTTAAAACATGACGTCAGAATTCATCTTAAATTTGCGCGTGGTAAATTGTGTCGGTTACAATTAGGCTGTAATTTTCAAGTGGTGGAAGGAACTGTCGCGATTACCCTTTTTTCAACCCCACTCGGCTTCAAACTTCACGTGGGATGTGACGCTTCCGTGCAGTTATGAATCCCACCATGTCAAATCCATGTGGCCCTAGCATGTCATTAAGTCACTGTTTACACACATAAACACTGCTGTTATTGTGCTAGCTTTAGAGCACATTGTTTTTTCTGTACCTTAACAGTACTCATTTTTGAAAACCATAATTCCCATAACACAAAATGATGCCCTGAGAACGAAAACAACTTCCCTTTATATGCTGGGAAAAGACACATCTATATTTGTTACAGACTAAAGTAAAATATGATTAAGGCTTATAGAAAGGAATCTCTAAGTACAGCAGCAGTGGACCATGCAGGTTTCAAAATCCAAATCCCTCCTCTCCCAAACCTCCTACCCCCCAGCTCATCACCATTGTGGCCAGCTTCATACCTTAACCATTTCCTTAATCAGCCTACAATTACAAACCCTGAGAAGTATCCAGGGGGTGGGGACAACACTGGCCACTATTATCAAAACCAGCTGTAAACACAGCCTGCAAGCGGCCTCTGAGAGTTCATCATGCAAGGCAAAGACGGAGTCCAAGACCAGGGAGCCCCGCCACTAAGCTCCTGGAGTCGGATTATCTGATTTCAGAGCCGAGGCAACATCTCCTGGGTACGAGGGCGGCCCTTGGTGCCTACCTTGAACAGGTAGCCCGTGCTCCACCTCCAGGCCATCCGCAGGGAGGAGAAACGCCTTCGCAAGGAGCTGCTGGGGTTCATCCTCACCCTGTGCCGCTCCACTCTCCCTACGCAGCCTTAGTGGATCTTTTCTCCTCCCGAAAAAAGAACTATTTTGGGCTAGAACTGTTTACGGGATGCCACATGCTTGGCGTCACTGCTCAGCGTGCTCTCTTTCTCGCTGTTCCCTTTCTCTCCCACTTGGGTCTGTTTCTTCCCTTCTGACTCAACTTCTCTACGCTCCCTCTCTCTCCCTCGACCCCTCTTTTCCCTGCCCCCCAGTGCCGGCACCTCTCCTCCTTGGCTCCCACTATCTTTTCCCTGGCCCCTCCCACTCATTCTCTCATCCTCTGCCCGTCCCTCCACCCTCTTTCTCAGGCTGTGTTTGGTCCATATTAGAGTCCATGTGCAGGCTTGCGCCCCGCCCTGTGGTCAGCGTCTCGGTCATATGCTCATCATCTGACTGCTGGGGATCCTCATTGCATCTTCACTGTTCTTTAACCCCCTGCCTTCCAGCCAGCCCTGGTGGCCTCTCGTCCAATCTGTTCCACATTATAGGGCCTCCCGGGGAGAACCGAAGCCCCCAACGGTCACAGCCGCAGGGGACCCCAGCTCTCGTAGACTGTTTCAAGCCTCATTAAAAAGTTCTGGTGGATTAATAAAAGGCCAGAGACCCTGCAGAATGCCTCCAGTGAGTCTTGACTCTCGGGTGAAATGCCTCAATAGCCACGTAGAGATCACGCGTCGTAACTGGCCTGCTCATAGTTGGCCATCGAGCATAAAATGTGATTATCTGTTCAGCACAAGAGAGCATGGTCTTTGACCCACTTTTGACATCACTTTGAGAGAAACTCCAATGTATGTTGCCATTACAAACCACATGTTCAGTCTGCGCAAAATGGAGTGCCAGGAAGCAAGGTTTTTTTTTTTCTTTTTTTTTTTACACAAGGTTAAATACCTTTTCATAGCTACTTTAAACATTTGTGAATTTCATGAGAAACTGCAAGAAATGGGACGCCCAATACAGAACAACTGAATGATTAACTCGGCTCCACCCAAAACATAAAGAAAACTGAAACGAAAGCATGTTCAGGCCTTCAGGTGTGTCTGAAAAATCCCTGGGATGTCCCCAGATGGTCAAAATTTGAGCATTCTACTGTAAAACTTTCACAATAT
Organism: Scleropages formosus; assembly: GCF_900964775.1. Classification (NCBI taxonomy): domain Eukaryota; kingdom Metazoa; phylum Chordata; class Actinopteri; order Osteoglossiformes; family Osteoglossidae; genus Scleropages; species Scleropages formosus. The sequence goes on along the minus strand of NC_041826.1, from coordinate 5,939,168 downwards.
TACAGTAAAAAGTTGCCATGCATGTTTACCTTTGAACATAATAATAGACAACGAAGGCAAAAACTAGTATTTAGACGGAGAAATGACCTGCTAACAATAAACTACATGTATTATAGGAAAGCCTTCAAAGAAATTGGTTCCAAAACTGCAAGTAAATGTAGTACATAAAGCACAGATATTCTGTGTTTAGATGCTTAAAATTAAACTAATGATGACAGTTCAGCCAGTGGCATTTGATTAAAAACGTTAAAATTCCAAGAGCTTCAGTTCCAGTCCAATAGCTGACCACAATTAAAGCTCAGCTGTGTAGACAAAGGCCTGCGGTCAACACTATGGTCTCCTTTTTTCATCATGGACTTGCTCATCTTTTCTGTTTTTGGCTGAAATCATACCTCGCTGTAATGTTGTCATTTTCATTAGCTGTATTTTTTTCTCCTCTTCTTGTCTATATACACAAGCATGGCAGGGTTACCATGTGAGATGACAGAGAGGCATGTTCCCTGTAGTCACGTCTACACGAGGTGCTGCATCATGCTAGAAGCGCCCTGAAGAAGTACCCTTGCCATAGGCTTCATCAGAGCACCAGGCATGAGACACATCCTTGCTGCTCTTTATTTGGTCTGGGAAAGGAAGTATCGCATTACAGGCTGGGTGTTGCAACCCACATGCATGATGCAGCCAAGATTCTAAGAGAGCGTAAAGAACGGATCAGAATTCTACACATGTGCTCATGCATGTCTGCGCAGGCGTGCTGGGGAGCACTGACGTCTCCTCTGGCGTGTTTTGATGGTGAACCGGTGTCCTACGCAATAGTTCACGTGACACTCCCAGCCCTTTGTGTGTGGCTGAGAAAAACAAATGTATGAATAGTACTGTGATCTATAATTCACTATCCACAAGTGTGCGAAGGGCTGTTATAAATTCTGTACACAAAAGCGACCTTGATAGTCACCAGGCTTCGCTGTGTGTGGTGTTTTCTCAAGCGTACGTGTCTCGCCGTCTGAAAAGGCACCCAATTTGGTGATGTATACCCATCTGGAAATCCAGGAAATTGACTCTGAAATGTTTGGAGGAATGCAAAGCCTTTGCACTTAGTCATACACAGCTGTGAACGAGAACGAGATCTTGTCCGCCGTTGGAACGGAGCAGCGATAACAGGGAGCAGCCACACGGGGCACTGTCATAGCCTCAGTGCTGGAGAGGCTCAACATCGCACTCTAAGGCTGCTTTTACTGGATATATTCTGAGTTCAATAGCATGTACATCAAGGCTGGGCTATTAGTTCATCGTGCTGCCAGCAGAAGTGGTAACAAAAGTCATGGTATAAATGTGTGTCGAACTGTTGAATGTATTCCGGGGGGGAGGGAGTTCAGCACAGGCTGTGGTCACAATCTCAAGCTCTAAACTCTCTGGACGATATTTAAAAGTATGAATGTTGCCAAGTCAACAGCCCAGACTTGAAAATGTGTTATACATAAGCTGGATACGGATGTCAAGCAAATAAAGAGAGGGAAAAAAAAAAAAAAAAAAAAAAAAGGAATTTCCAGACACACATAAAACACACAAGATTTTTTATTTTTTTTTCCCCCCCCATTTAGCCTTTACTGGTAATATATTATATTTGGCCATCTGCAATGCCCCCCAAGCTTGCAAGGCTGCCTCAAAGGCAGCAGCTCAGAACCCTCAGTGTGCCAGTCAAACCAGCCCCACTCTTTACACACATCTTATCACACTGAACAGCAAATACTCACTGCAGGAAGAGTGCACCTCAAGTGCAGGCATCAGACAAGTCCCAAGAGACAAAAATGTTGTAATGAGCCAACAGACCTTGGCTGACTTAAGCCCACCTTCCGTAGTTTAATTAAAGTTAAATAAGAGGAAAGAAGCGTGTTCAGCTTACCGGGGTCTCTACATGCTTCAAGGGGAGGTCATTACTGGGAGGCTGAGAAAAAGGAGAGAGCAAACAGGGAGAGATTAGACACTGATATACCATCATATTGCAGTAAAAGTGGGACAGGGTAGGTAGTTTTCCTTGCTGCTGAATGAGATTGTTGATATGTTCTGACACCAGAAATCCACCAAACCCAGTCACTACATTGCCATCCAAATGAATGCAACAGAGGCATTGCCTGTTTAGAAAATCTGATCACTCACCACCGGGATGTGATATTTATTCAGTTCATAATAACAACCAATCAGTACATCAAATGAATGAATGAATGAATGAATCAATCAATCAATCAACTTATTTACCAAGCATATAAACTGTATAATATGGACTACGCGGATAATATACAGTATGTAAATCTAGCAGTAGACATACGGTAGCAAAACAATTCAAAATTAAGTAATTAGGCATTTAAGATTTAAAATTCATACCTGAGTGCATGTGAAACATGTCACGCTAATATCAAATTTAGTGTTAGATTCAAAGGCAGATGAGAAAAGACAGGGAGCAGTCAGAGAGCCAAACATGGTTCCCACAGGGTTTTTGACCCTGGGTACTACAGAAGCACCAATAAACAGTATAAATATTTAGCTGAGGTGAGACAGCAGACATTCTTCCTTTGTTAGTCAGAAAGTGAACTCCAGAGCACCATATACAGCAAAGGAGCACTTGGACCCAGCACTCCAAAGTCCCACCCTCCCCAGCATTCAAAAGTCTGTTTTTCTTTTTTTTCAAGGCATTTATTTATGAGGGGTCCGCCTTCAGGGATTCCATGACGTCACGTGCCAGGGCTGATCTGGAGAACCTCAGTGTGTTTGTGTTGTGTCAAAGGAAGGGACCGTCAAACACAGCACATCCTTGACTTGGTGCTGTTTGACCCAGAACCAGAGCCAAAACCCAGTAACACTTCTCTGCTAACAGTAATGGGCTTTTCTCAAGGGAGAGAAAATTGATAATTAGGTGTTGGGTAGGATAATATGATCAAGTTGAAGGAAACATAAGGGAAAAGAAAGCATTCATATTCAGTGGATGGGACCATCTGAGGATTTGCAGGATCACAATACAAAGTATTCTGGCAGTAAGGTCATCACAAAGGTAGCATCATGTAAGTACCTGTACTTCCAGGAGCTCCAAAGCAGCTTAAAATGAATATCATGCAGTATTTAGCCAGCACCTTCTCATCCAAGGTTACTTACAATGGCAGATTCGCTACACTACAGTACTTACAATCAGGGACTCATCTGTAGACCAGAGCGACACACACTGGACAAACTAGAGTCACCGGTTCACTTGAAATACACGTCTTTATATTGTGGGAGGAAACCCATGGGAAACCCACACATACACAGAGAAAACATGCAGGCAGCGCAGGGATCGAACCCGTGTCTTCTTGTAACATCTAGGTGCTGCGAGACAACAGCACTACTCACTGTGCCACCCAACAATCTGCCCATACAACAACAGTAACAATAAAAGAACAGCAATAGCAGGTCTCTCTGAATTTTGTGAAGCACAATACAGCTTGTAGGAAATTACACCACAGAGCAGCGGCAGCCCCAAATTGCGGTTTCAGCCTGACCACCGAGGAGCACTGCATCCGGCCCATGATTGGCAGCCTCAAGTGAACTGTCATAGCTATTGCAGTACGTCACCGCATCCCTGCAAATGACTTTAACTAAAAAAAGCTCTTTGGCGGAATGAGCGGTGGTGGGAGAAAATGAGAATAAATGGATCAAAACAGCTCTGTAATAACAGTCAAAACAGCAACAGCATCTACGTTGCAGCGGCGATCATGTTATCGTTGCACTGCCAGCTGACTGATGCACTACCGCTAGAATTAGCACTAGTAGAAGTACTGTAAGCATTATGATCGTTAAACTACAAAACAGGAGCAGAAACCTTTTCCCCCAGAGCTGTGCTGTATTAACACTGATTAATTACAGTACCTGCATCTGGATGTAGTGAAAGGCCACTGCAAGGAGTTGGGTTTGAAGCCAGAGTAGCATGCTGATACCAGCTGGGGTGTGGGGGACTTTGGCTGATCTCAAACCAATTTGCGGTTTCCGCTGGCCAACCCCAGTCCATCAGTCCCTCCTCTCTGATCGCCACAGTAAGTAGCTCTCTGGCAGCCCTCATGTTCTCCTGAATTGCCCACTGCCATCTACCAGATACACAATGGGGATGACAGGGCACCACCGATGTGCCTGGAAGTGTAGGTTCATCCCAGCTGGCCTGCTGGTTTCTCACTGAGGGGCTCTTTCACGGCCCTGCGGAGGCCCCTCGGCAAGCAGGGAGGCCATAAATGATCTCAACTCACCCCCGCAGTGGGTGTGGTGACTTTAGGCTGGAAAAAAGCTGTGGCAGAGCATGGGCCAAAAGGCATATGGCCAAAGAGTGTGGATGGCATCATGAGGCACTAGGGGCAACCCTTCTCCCCGACCAAGTCACATGACCATAGAGCACCACCTGCAGGGCTGCAGGAGCCTTTGCTGGAGTCTGCAAAAGGAGGGTTGTCTTTGAGGGAGGATGACAGAAGCGGTGCTGGCAGAAACTCGCCCAAAAAGGCAGCTAAAAATAGCTGGCGACGGGACCCATTTTAACAACCATGGGAGCAACTGTACTGCAGAGCCAGAACAAAAATGTTTACATCTTAACTAAGTTGATCAGAGTTCCTTCTGATTCCCGTCCAGCATTTTTCTCCCAAGTACCAAACAGGGCCTCTCCAGAGACAGCCTGGGATTGATGGTGAAGTAAATCAGTGGAGGGAACTGACTGTTACCAAAAAAGTCCAACCCACTTGCAGTCAGGAATGAGTTGGACTGGGGGCCACAAGCTGGATGGTCTGAGCTACCAGTACCCCGCTGCCCAAGAACATTGTGATAAAGTACAGTGAAGAGCAGCCAGGTCCATTGTCTGAAATATTAGTCATTGTTGTCTCTTCAGCTGCACATATGGAGTATGCGCCCTGTCTTTCTACTAAAATCTTTATTATTCAAAAAATCAACGGCACGACGTGAAAGAGGAACGCGTCATTTATCACGCTGGATAAAGCCGTTTCTCTTCACGTAAAACAGGCTGAAAAAAAAAAAAAGACAATTTTATTGTCGTGAGAATGTTTTCCTTTATGAATAATTTAAGAAATCCATTTGCCTTACTTTGAGTGCTTTTTTTTTTCTTCAGTCCTACTGGGACCTTTGTTTTTATTTGGGCTTTGTAGAGAACAGAGCTAAAAAAGGGATTCTGTGCAAAGCACAGCTCCGGGTGGGAGACGCGTCCTGCACCTGTACCGCACTGCCTCCTTTAGGAGATACACAGCATTACACCTAGAAAACACCACTCAAACCATTGCCAGATGGCTTTCACTCCCACTAGTCTGAGTGTATAAATCCATGGAGGGATGCCAAGACCCGAAGCATACATCATAATTAATTTTGTAATTATGAATCCAAAGAAGGACTGTCTCTCTAGGTTATCTGAAAGAATGATTCACTGTTCTGAGTGTTCTGTTCCTGCAAGTTTGCAGACATTGGGTTGGTGTGATGGAGAAGAACAGTGGCTATAGCAAGGAGTGATGTTGGCAGCAAACACCCAGGCTTACTGCCTGAGAGTTCCAGGTTCAGGACCAAACAAGGGAAAGCTATTCAACACAGCTCCTGGGCCACTTCACAGCCAGTCTCAGGGTCATTTGTTAGAGGCTGAGCGATGGTCAGACGAAGTCTGGAAACAAGACTCTTTCTTAAACGTGCTGCAGATTCCAGGGATGTTATAAACCAGCAGTGCTGGCTGTCTGGACCATCTGCTAAGTTCTCCCCAAACACCACCGGCAAACATGACAGCGTGAGCGAACAATGCACATATTAGATAGATGTGACAGACGTTTTAAAGTCAGGCAGCTGGCATGCCGTTAAAGCCAAACAGCACAAATTGTAAACACTGCTATGTGCGCATTTCATTCCTCTGGGCCAGTGTTTATGTTACAGTAACTTTGGGGTTGGGTCTGGAGGTTTGATTCCCCAGGAGAGAGGGGCTGCTGTGTGTGAACCGCCTCTGCTAGGAAGAGCATCTACAGTGACCTTTGATTCCGCGGTGGTTCTCACAGAGATCTCACCGGATGTCACATGGGAGAGTGGTGACCCTTTGGAAGAGGCCTTCCCACTGTATGTCACATAAGAAGCACATATTGTAGCAGAGCGCCATTCTCATGGGGATGCTGGCAAACACATGGAAATTAATGGATGCAGATTAATTATGAGCATCTTCACTTCCGTGCTGACCTGGAGATGGTGCAAACGGGGCATCTTCCACATATGGTTATATGTTTTCTGTCATTGTTAACATCTTTCGATGGCTAAAACACCACCTGAGCGACTGAAAAAATAAGCTGGGTAGCGTCCAGTCGTACCACAGAGGTGCAATTTTACTGAAATTGCAAAACGAGCTAATGAAAAATGTAACTTTATGTAACTTAGCTTAACTTTTCCACTAATTCCTGCTTCTAGGACATTTCAAGGACAAGGAAAAAAAAAAAAAAAACTGAATAAACATTTGTTCTTCAGGAATACCATGGATCCCAGGAGAGCTGTCCTTTCCCATGTACTCTCAGTTTGAGCAGAAGCTCATGTCAGACCAGATAATATGTTATGGAAATGGCCTATTACAGAAATTGCTTCTATGACAAACCACTTCTTGTTGAGGTTCAACAGCTCACATGGTCAGTTTGAAGAACCGTTACAACGCCGTCCATATACACGCACACGCCTGCGAGATAGAAATCACACACCGTAATGGAACGCTTGGCCATGAGTTGTATACAGAATGTAATAAGTAAACTGGTCAAGTATGTGAAGCTTTAAACAGTTTCCAAATTGGAGCAACTTTGCCCATCTTGATACTGCAGTGAGAGCGGTTACACGGGGAGGCATTTGGCTTGGTTCCATTTCACGTTCCTCCTTGGAGTGATGCTGGGGATCTGTGCACTGGGGTAGATAAACCAGGGACAGAAGGGCAAAGAAAGTGTGGAAAGCATGAGGATCAGAGGCAGAGAGATCCTCTGTGGAATAGCCATGTTCCCTACAGACACTTCCCACACCCCCCCAGAGAGCACCACCACCTGGGCAGCAATCTGGCACAGCCCCAACAACCAATGCATCTCCCAGGCTTGGTTGGAAAACATGTCACCTGGCATCCGGCATGCAAAGTTCAAAAGTAAGACCACATTGGTCGGAACAGTAAGCCTGTAATGAGAGAGGGCCTCTCGGCCCAAAAACGGCCTGCTGGGTAAACACGGGAATGAAAGACCACGCATATGCCATAGAGGTTTAGAGAAAAGGAGAGATCGCCGTGGGATAAACAGAGCTTAGGGCACGGCTGGTCTATAATGGAGCCCTTGTGAGAGGTGTATGTTTGCTCACTTTCTCTCATCCAGAGTTGTACCCAGCTGCATGATGAAAGGCTTCACTGATTGATTTTTTTTCCCCCCCAAAAACATACCACCAGAGACCAACACGAACAAAAGGAAGTTGTTGTGAACCCCAACGCACACAATCAGAAGAGTCATAAAAATTAAGCATGGTTTTCATTAAAAATGAGCAAGCTTGCAATGGTTAGATTCACAGAAGAACTGTTTCTGAGGTAATACCCTGGCCAAAAATATCTGTTGCAAATAATTAAATTTTACTGGCCCCCCCTCCCCCACACTTACAAAAATGCACACACCTGCAACTGTAGACACACACTCCATCCCCTGCTGCTTTAATTCAATGCCCAGTGATTTACAAGTGTGATTTACCGTGCACATTCCCTGAGTTCTGAGCCGCTCCAAACTCCATAAATCAGATTCTGCACCTATATCTCAAGAGCTGGAGAATTTAGTAAAATTCTGACCTGGGAGGAGCTTCCATGCATCCAACGATTACCAATATTTAACTATGGGCATATTTAACAAAGAAGATAAACCAGCAACACACCTGTGAATATAACTGAACGCATGTCCAAAAAATGTGTCTTTTGTTTTTGGTCTTTCACAAATAGTTAAACATGATTCATTTCTTTCGCTGACTCTGAAGTTATAGTTGAAAGAAAGAGTTGATGGTATTGATCCCTGTGCGTTGTGGAGCAAGAATAGAAGTGATACATGATAGGCGTCAGGATGTTGCTTTGTGAAGGTATGTAAGTGTTGTGTGTGAGTGAGCCCACCTGAGACCTTCCTCTGAACTCACGCTCACTGGTATTCTAACCACATTTGTACTTCAGATGTGTATTCATGTGTATTCATTTCAACCGTCGCAAGCTTTCATTGGCTCTGAGGCTGTACTAACTCCTGGGAACGTTCTCGTTTTTAAGCAATTTTGTGATTCACAGATCATAAAGGAATAGGGCCACGTGTTTTACCGCTGAGTTCATCAGTGTCTAAGTGGGTGCAATGACTGGTAACCTCAGCGATTACAGCCTCTTTACACGACTCCCCTGCAGCAGGGAAGGATGTACCTGGGAGTAAATTTCACAGGCAAGCTCCCCACTTGGAGATACTAAGCCAACACTTATCCTCCCTCTCAAAACCGCCCAACAAAATCCTGGAAAAAAGAGCTTGTTGAGAAATGTAAAGTCATTTGATGCAATGCTTCCAGTAAATGCTCCACACTAGGTTCGGAACTGGATCGGGTGAATGGAGAAGGCAAGTCAGAGCAGATATGGAAATTCACTTTAACAATGTAAGCCATGTTTGCAAGGCATGATAAACTGTGGTAAAAGCCTTGAATATGTAAAGGATATATAGAGGTAAAGGCTTAACTATTATACTCCCTATCAAAAGATGTAAATCGAATTTCCAACACAAACTGCCCAAAGAAACTTTTACTGTCGCTCGGTACATCTATGAAGAGATCTAAATAAGGCAAAGCAGATGGCTAGCTTTGTTTTCTACTGGGAATTCTTGGTGCGGTGTGACTGAACATGTTGAGTTTCCCAGGCAAGATTCTTCTGTGAGCCTTTCTGTGAAAACCATATATGTAAATACACAGGGTCCACTCTCGATACAGTACAGCTCCTCTTCGGACACTGCATGAGTTCCCCTATAGGAACTACATTTCCCAGCATCCTTTGATTAATTTAGAGTATCATTTAAGGAACAAATCCAATGAGCGCAGATAGTGAGGCAATGCACAACGTCACACGATAAATACTTCAATTCAGAAACAGATCTGCAAACACTTGGTTATGTACTGTACTATCAACTCATGACATGACAAGAGTAACTTAAACACTGTTAAGACTTACCAGCTCATAGTTTGCTGAAGGAACACAGGATGCAGAAACCTGTAAAACAGGGAAATGACATGGTCAGGATTGCTCTTTGCTCCAGAATACTTTAATGCCCCCCCCCCCCCCCATCCCCCAGTTGCACGTTCCATTCAGAAGGGCTCATGTAAGCTGAGGAACTGTGAGATGAAGAAAAGCTCAGCAGTAGATCATCACAGATATTACAATGTTGCAGAAACATATAGATATACAGCTCCCTTGGCAATGCACCCCATCTCCATTTCTTCACAGTTCTGTAATGGCCATATGTCACCTATAACATTGATCTGAGGTACTGCTGAACATGACATGATATCAGCGCTGGATGGTCATAAAGAGAGCCAAGCATGTGTAGTACAATGTAATAAATTCAATTAAATTACAGATAATACTGCCAAAGTGACATTAAAATTCCTGGCAACCACTTTGTCCACAGACCGTTGTAGCCTTGAATGTCTGTGCCGCAGCTGGAGGGGGATTGGACAGTCAGTGATGTTAAAATGATGGTCAATTCTTAATTTATTAAATGCCATTTTTCATGGAAATCGGGAATAATAGGATCAAAATCTCAGACTGCTGCTTCAAAACTACCACAACTCCAAGCAAAGAACCCAGAAGTAAATAACAGGCTAGGACATGGTAATAGCAAGCTGTCTCTAATAAGCGCATTGAGAAGGACTGCTTCCTGAAAATCTGGAGACTGCTATGGTGCTAATTGAAACAAATACACAGCACTGGCACACACTCCAAAGGCCAGGGTCTGTTTGTTGCCCTCCATCACTGCTTTGACACGTTATAATGTTCAATGATTCCCAAATTTTCAGCAATGGATTTCTGCACCAAGACTCACAGCATATGTCAAAAAAAAAGTCCATTCAATTTACTGATTATTTCAAACTGTAGCAGGTTAGGGAAAGTAAAAGAATTGTCCATGGAAGGTTACTGGTGAGATCATAACTTTTACACAGGTGGATTGAGGACACTGGTCACATTGTGGTGTTAGCACAAATTTGGGGGAGTCAGGTCATCGGTAACATTGACCCTGGTCTAATCCTTAATCTCCAGCAGCACTCGGACTAATTGTCCTTGCAAAGGAGATCCTAAGAGTCTGGTATTCTTCCATCTGTTTTGTATTTACATCCCTTCATGTGATAAACATGCAAAGACTTTCAATGGAAAGCTTTCTTGCTGTCTGACCACTGCTTTTTTGCTTGACACTGACCATCTGAATGCACTATTACTGTGTCCGACAGCACGGTGGCTTTGGCCTGTGCCTGCTCTCTGGTGGGTCTGGGGTTCGAGTCCTGCTTGGGGTGCCTTGCGACGGACTGGTGTCCCGTCCTGGGTGCGTCCCCTCCCCCTCCAGCCCTGCACGCTGTGTTGCCGGGTTAGGATCTGGTTTGCCATGACCCTGCTCGGGATAAGCTGTTTCAGACAGTGCGTGTGTGTATTTCTCCATCATCAGTGATATTAGATTTGGAAACATCAGCTATTACACTGGCATCGCTCTGCTTTGTCTCAACCACTATGCCCTCCTGTTTCCTCCATACAGCAGATGTTAACAGGATGTGTACTGGAAGACTGTTGCCACGGTGACTATATACAGCATGACTAATGAAAACATGATCTTATTGGGATAGAAAACTATGGTGCAATTGGATTATGACTGCGGATGTGTACACGGTGAACATGGAAAATATCAAGCAAGATGGGCTGTTCTACATAGGCAATTTAGGAAGTAACCCTAAATTTATTTCTGTTGAACCAGGGAACTGGAGAGCATTGGAAATATATTAAAATACACACACACACATACACACACACATTGTCTGAAACTGCTTTTCCCAAGCGGGGCTGCGGCAAACCGGAGCCTAACCCGGCAACACAAGGTGCAAATATTTTGAAGAATTTCTTAAGAAATAATACAGTGCTTGATGCAATTAAAAAATCTGAAACATGAAGTCAACACATAACTGCATTGCTGTCTATAGTAAATTTTGAAATTTTTAAGCAGGCATGTCAAATTGTTGATAAAAATGAACATCAGCTCCTGAGTACAGTTTTGACTGATATGACCTATACATTAAACTGATAAAAAACAGAGGCTAGGTTTCTAAGCCCAGAACCAAGAGCTCTGCAAAAGGTGCTTAAGGTCACCCTCTCAGTCTGTCATCCAAAGACTCACACTTCGCCTTCTCTCTGTGCCTTGATCCTCCACCTTGTCACAAACACCTCTACCCCTGGTGCAGGGGCCCCCTCATTCGCACCCTGTCTCGCCTGCTTTCCCAACTCTGCACTCTTTGTTCCAACCTGCTCAGCCTCTCCATCCCTCCCGGTGAACCTGGCCTGTCTCAGGGCGGGATTCCATCAACTGACCCCGCCTGTCTCTGGGTCGACGGTGATGACAGCTCCCACACCTGCAGTCAATAATCATTCCAGGGGTGTTTTTCTTCTCCCGCTCCTGTCGATGTCCTATGCTCGCCCTCCCGGACACAAGGGATGTCTTACCAGAGAGAGACCCAGCAAAGCAACTCTCACACCAGGGGATCAAGGGGGATTCTAAGTTTTTACTGTGCCTCGCGACCCGTGAACTCCAGCAATGTGCTTTAAACCCTAAACAACTCTGAGTGGCTTACATGCAAAATCCCTTGGAGCAACAATGTTAATCAGGGATGGATCTCCTGGGCGAAGGCCAGCTAAGAGCAGCGGACAGAGTGATGGAAAAGTACTAGCCGCTCAAATTCATCTGTTGCAGATATGAATCCTGCAAATCAAGCACACAGGCTAAAATAGTTAATTCCAGTGCCGGCATACTGTACGGTCTCTGAGCAAGTTACCTGACGAACCTGTTACATGTATGGGGCACATCGATCAGGACCACACTGAAAGTAGATGCAGAAAGAAATCCACATAGGAGATCTCAATATTAAAAACAAAATAGTGAAAAGTTCACTAATTCAACTATTGATCAACATAATTCTAAAAACATGTAATTCTTTGGCTTCCTCCAGTTTTTTGCTTGTGATGGAGGACAGGGAATCATTTGGTGACAGGCTTGTGGTCTCAAAACATAGCTGTAGCCCAGATTGTGCCCAGTGCTAAGCCATTGTTCCTTCAGAGTCAAAATACTTAGAGTCCTTGCAGAAGCCTAGGAGAAAGTGCATGTCCAAATAAGGACTGTAGGCTGAGTGAGGACGAAAGCGGATGGACAATGTCAAAGGTGATCACGTATCTCTGAGGTCCATTGGTACCGGGTTCAGAGGGGCCTCTAGGGCCTTTATTTTTCTCCAGCTCAGGTTTCTTCAGAGAGAAGCATGTTTGCTCCTGCATGGCTCAAAGCATGGGCCCCAGGGGTCATCTCAGAGACTAATGTTTATTACACTCTTGCAAGCTAAGGTCTGTCAAACTTTCAGGTACTATATATCACTTTATCTTCACCGTATGGCTGTCAACCTGCCCACACTGTCTTCTTGCATATAAACCTTCCAAACCTAAACAAGCTCCCCTTACTCCAGTAGAGACAACACAGAGGGGACAAACAGTACAGTGCTGCTGACTTCACACAGCATGTCAGTGTCATCTCAGACTAGAAGGAAAACTTTTAAAGGGGTCAGCTTAGGGGTTAATTAAATAAAGGTAGCAAAGCTGATCGAGAAGATTTGCACGCTCTCGCAAAACCTCTGCAAAACTGCACACTTGAGAAAAAATGGTCAAAGTCTGCGTTTGGCTACACAGAGACCCTCTTTGTCAGCATTTTCCTTGCGTGCAACGGAACCACTGTGCGTTAATGCTGATAGAGCTCCCAGATGAAGACAATATAATTAAGAGTAATTGTGTTTTTGCATGCATTCCAGGAATGTTTGCATTAACAACATTAAGCCCCAATCCATTACACTTAGACAAGAGTCCACGTCAAACAGGGAATGCTGCCCTGACAGCAGGAGCAATCAATTACTTTTAAAGACCTTGTTTGCCGAGCTACAACAGAAATTAAATAGGGATCATATCCTTAGAATAACAGTTACACAATTACACTTTGTGCTCTCATTCTTTATTTACTATAGTCAATTTATTAATTTTACATCCAAACCAATATGTTAAACTTCTCTTATGTTTCAAAATGAGTTAACGCAGTGATGTCAGTAGTAAGGAACGACGAGTGGGAGAAATAAAAAAAAGGTGCAAAGTAATGTACTGGGATTTAAGAGCAGGTAATGTGTATTTTAAAAGGATGAAGTTATGTTTATGGCTGAATGAAACTGTAATGACTCTAGTGCCTTCCAAGCTTAGCACAAACATACCAAACCTGTGTGCATGCGATTTATGTGAAGTGTGTCCACGTTAAACAATACCTCATGCAGCAATTACTAATAGAGACCCCGCATTGTTCATATCAGCGCAGCAAATAAAATGCTTTCTTTGTGGCCAAGTTCTATTTCAGGCAACGAGACTCGGGACTAATATGGAAACTCTGGGTTTAAAGAGGCTGCTGAACTGCGGTGCTTCAGGTGCCCGCAGGCCTCACCCTGTCAACAAAGCCTGTCTGGGTGGAATCTTAAGGTCTGTCTTGTTTTCTCTCCTCCACCTCTGTGCTTCCTCCTGTGTCCAGCAGCATCGCAATGACAACGCCTGCCGTTCGCCCATCATCGCCCACCCACCTGCTCAACTGTGCGCAACTCTGCTAGAGCCAGAGTTGAAGTTTTGTGGTTGGAGGGAGAACTTCTACCATAAAAGGGCCTGGAACTGCAGTAGCACTTGGACAAAGGGGATGAGACATAGCGCTCAGCCACGGCACTGGGTTTGCTGGGAGGGATTCAAGACCTCTCAGTGATGAAGGGGTTGTACACGTCCCCTCCTGACACGCTCCACATCGCTGCCATGTTTACACTTGTCCTTGCGAGAAATAATGTCCACACATTAGCCCTTCTTCTATCTTTGTTTAGTTAAGTCCTGACAGCAGGGTCAAACTTCAGGCTGTTTGCTTGCTAAAAACACCACAAGTGTTAAACGATGAATCCACAAGCATAGTGTAGGATTTAGGTAACAATGTAAAACTTACAATGCCGATATAACATACAAATCCCTTACATTTTTAATAATCCTAACATAACCTCAGTGGGAAAGAGAAGCGGAAAAAAAATTAATAATTACACTCCTTCCAAAGTACAAGATGAGATTAAACAAGCAGACAAAGTTTAATCATGAGAGGAATTTATGCAACAGATTTCAGTTATTGAAGGTCAAGTTATTTCTGGCAGGTATACAGCGCCAGCTAAAAACTGATCTCCCACCAACACCGTCCATGTCAGGAGCCCACGTACACCGACTTGATCGGCAGATCACAACAGGTTTAGACGAGCCACCACTGGTAGTCTAGGGAGCGGCATTTAGTGATCAACAACCAAGCAGCTGCACTGCCAAGGAAGTGAAGGTACAGGGTGCTTGGATTTGACTATTCTGTGTATGTGACACCTGATTTCAGCCATGCAGACAAATTACTGCCGACATCTGAATACAAGCTACTTAAGATGGGTGTTTTTGTATTTTGGAGGCAGACACAGGTCCTGCTGAAACTGGCTCTATCAAAATAACATTCATTCTGCAGAGAGTTGGCTCTCATATTGCATTTCCTTGCAAGGAGAACAAGTACTGCTGTTTGTCTCCAGTACAAATAAAACTTTTTTTCTAACCCTTTGAACACTTCACATACGTATATTAAAAATAAAATTTCAATAGCCCAGCGTTTAATAAAACTTCTTTACACTGAGCTTGCATTTATGTTTTATTTTTTAGTCCCACCAGTTCCGTATGTTCATTTCTGGATATTGTTTTATTGCTTAGGGAGTGTGGTGGTGCAGTGGCTTCGGCCAGGTCCTGCTCTCTGGCAGGTCTGGGGTTCGAGTCCTACTGGGGGTGCCTTGTGATAGACTGGCATCCTGTCTTGGGTGTGTCTCCTCCCCCTCTAGCCTTATGCCCTGTGTTGCCAGGTTAGGCTCCAATTTGCTGCAGCCCTGCTCAGGACAAGCGATTTCAGACTGTGTGTGTGTTATTGCTTTATCCTGTACAATCAAGAACAATACAGTGCAGAAACTTTGCAAAAAAAAAAGTGTGTGAAGAAAATAGAAGCTGCCAGAAAACATTAAATGGATTTCTTTTCAAATTAAGATGACGAATTTCACGAGTCATCGCCTCTGTCTTGAATAACTGATAAGATTGAAATCTTTGATGGGAGCGAAAAGAGGAAGAAACAATATGATTATGACATTCAGTAAGCAGGGAAGCATGGCAGCAACGCGTGACACAATGCAATAAGAGAATGACCTTCTTGCCACTGGCCCCCAGTTTGGCCTTGGAAAACAGCTCCTGTGGTTTAGTGCTGCTTTAGCTGATAGATTAGCAGCGTGGCAGGACTTGGCTGTGGATTTCCGGCCTTTATTTCCATGGCCTGAGCATAAATCAAAGGGAAAAGCAAACACGAACACAACAGCTCTCTGCCATGAACGTCAAAACCATAAACATTCCACAGCTTGACCGAGTGGCTGATAAGAGACTTGACTCAACAGGGGTGATATGGTGTGGGGGTGGAGGGTGCCAAGCTTTTCTCAGGTGGCCCCCCAGAGTCATCTAAAGGCTTCAGGTTTCATCATTGCTCTTACCCATTGGCGGTGTCACATCATGCCCAGGCATAGGCTTGGGCATGTCTTTCACATGTTGTAGAGTCACTAGCAGAGAAACGGTCATACCTGCAGAAGTGGGTCATCAAACAGGTATGACCTGGGATCACCTTTTAGCCCTTTTAGAAAGGACATGTGCGAAACATCAGCGCTACAATCCAAACACTGCCCCTTAGACCTGGACTTCCACCAGAGATTTATTATAGACACAGTACTAGAGGTCTGTTGGACCAGAGAGAGATGGGGCAAAAGTACTGTCCCTCCACCAGGACAGAGGCTGCTGGATCCCCTTCAAACAGCCTGCTGTGCTGAATACATCCCATCCACACACTCTTCATCCTCAGTGCTGGGAACATTGCTGCCATCCCTGTACAGGTACATTTACTGATCTCCACCTGAGATGCATCTCGTTATTTGGATCTAAGTGGTTTCCGCAAAGTCCTGTTTGCTGCGACCTGCTGTTGTGAGTTCATCCACACCAGTAGAAAATGTAAATTTGAGCATCAGCAATGACAGCCTCTGATGATCTCACTCTTAAGTTACAGGGAACATACAGTTCTGTGGTTACCTTTATGAGCGATAATACTACCTACTAAATAATGTAAAAAAAGATTAGTTGTGGGAACATAATCAGTATATGCTCTTTGAAATTAATATTTCAAAGATGTGTGTGCGTTGTATTGAGAGAGGTTTTCCGCTGCAGGTACACAGAATTTTTAAAAATCTCTCCAAATGAACATACAATGCTGCCTGGGCAGCATGGTGGCAGAGCAAGTAGTGCTGCTCTCTCACAGTGCCTCTATGCTGCAAGAGGATGTGGGTTCAATCCCCGGTCAGTCTATGTGGAGTTTGCATGCTGTTCAGGTTCACTCATAGGGACTGAGAGACTCTGTTCCACTGGTGTATGGATGAGTGACCCCTTGTAGGTAGTGTATCTAGCAGTGTAAGTCACTGCAGTGAATAAGGTGTGTGTGGGTTGATAATACTACATAGAGTTCATTGGAAGTTGCTCTGGAGAAGAGCATCTGCTAAATAAATAAACAGAAATGAAGTCTCAGTAAGAATAAAAGTGCAATCTTTCAATTTCCACTCTTTTATGAAACCCCTGCTAAACACATTAAATAACTTCCAAACAGCCACGCCATCCTGCAGTGTAAACTATGCTCTGAGAGTCATTTTGTGGACAGTTAGATTATTAACATATTTGCAGGGGGTATGCCGGATACTTATTTGCCAAGTTCTCCAGTACAAAAGCGGCTCTGGGTTGGCCTGACTATCCAGTCCAACCAAAAAATAGTTGAAACACACAAGTCATGGTCATATCTGCAGGATACTGCGTCAGTACTATACTAGTCTAAGTCAATTTACATTTCAATTCAGTCTGAATAAGAGAGAAAGGGTCAACTGAGAACATAAGATCTGCTTCACTGTTGTGGTAGGATGCAGTTGCGAGAACATCATGGAGCTGTCCATACTCAGTTGACAAGGAGACTTGAAGGCTGCAAGTTTGGCATAATTACTGGAGACAATGAAATTCATAGCCACAAATAAAAACCTCTTGTCAAACTGCAAACCCATATCAAAGTCTGGAAAACCAGTATAAAGTGCATGCCAACTATTACCATTAGTCAGTGATGACCATTATATATGAGAGGAGCCAGGCTGCTTGATTGCATGAAGCAATTTTTTCAAATCAACCACCATTACGAAGAAACAATCCATTCTCCCCATTAAAGCACATTATATGTTTTGTGGGAATTCAGGCTGGAATGCTGGCACTGGGAACCACTACATCCTGTTCTCTGAGACTGGTTTTTGCTGTGTACCAGCTTGTGGTTAAGCTTCATCGCCTTAACTGCTTGAAACATTGCAACTGAGCCACACTACAAACCATAAACTCAAGAAGTTACTAACAGCACTGCTCTTCAGATAACAACCAGAGCTTGCGTTGTTCAGTCCATGATGAAATCTTGGATTGATTCATTTAACAAACACTTTTTTTCTAAAGTGACTTACAATTTTAAGCTATTCACAATTATTTACCTCTTTATACAGCTGGGTAATTTGACTGGAGCAATTTGGAATAAGTACCCTGCTCAAGGGCACTAGAGCAACAGGCAAGATTCAAACCTACAACCTTCAGATCCAAAGGAGGTATGGTGGCACAGCAAGTAGCACTGATATCTCACAGCGGCTGGGTGGTGCGAGAAGATGTGGGTTTGATTCCCTGCTCAGTCTGTGTGGAGTTTGCATGTTCTTCCCATGTTTGCATGGGTTTCCTCTGGGTGCTCTAGTTTCCGTCCAAAGACATGCTGTTCAGGTTCACCCATCATGTATGTGGTGTATGGATGGGTGACCCATTGTAAGTAGTGTATCTAGCAGTGTAAGTCACCTTGGTGAATAAGGTGTGTGGGCTGATAACGCTACATAGAGTTCATCGGAAGTTGCTTTGGAGAAAAGTGCCTGCTAAATAAATACCTGCAAAGGTAATATGTCTAACCACTGTGCTGTCAGTTGCACTAAACATGGCAGACTGGACTGTTTGGAGATCAGAATTTACTTTGTTTCACTTAAGGTCATAGCATAATGTGGTCTACCTAGCTGTTTTGTTGTTTGTACCAAGTTGTACACTAAGCTCTGAATGTTAGAGGTGATCACAATGTGAACTACATGGCCATGTGATGGACCATTATGGTTTTATTTTAATCTCCTTAACATTAATGGGTTACAGTTAACCTTCAGGTAAAGTTTTTCCAAAATACAGCAGGATATTTTCACAAGCGTTCTTCTAAATGACTTCCACTGGGTTTAACACAGCTATGGGCAAAGCCAAGCCTCTTTTAGACAAGCTATGTGCAAGATATCTGATCCACTTCACATATGCATGACTTTCAGCCATTTCCTCTAAAACTCCATTCGAGACGATAAAAAGCCAACTGTGAGACATTAAAAATTTGGAAGTCAGGCAGCGCTGACTGTGAGAAAACAAGGCATAGATTACGACTACTCGTAAGGAGTAAGTTATTTTTTCCTAAAACGAAAGGATGTGTGTGAGGAACATGGAGGGAGGAGTAGAAGTCCTTTTCCAGAAATGAGTAATAATAAAAAAGTTCATAAAAACCCTCAGTTCAGTCTCAGGATGAAATCTGGGGAGAGCAATGGGCTGTAGGGTGCAGAAAGAAAAACAGGCCTTCAGATAGATCCATATGTTCCATTCTTGCACAGGAGAGATTCCATGATCACGTATAATGACGTGGTGAAGCTACCATCCATGGCTCTTACTTTACATCACAAGGTTGTTAAGAGTCCTGTTTGTAAAATGAGGGAAAATGAGTCATTCCATCTGACGGGCGAGGGGCGAAGGACCTAACAATAGCATGAGGGTCAGAGTATGAGGGTCAACAGGGTGTGATGGTGCTAAGGCACAAAACTAAAAGTGCCAGTGCTCTCTCACTCCACGAACATCAGACTCTGCATGCGGTCTATCTCTAATTCAGCATGACCTCATAAAAACAAATGAAGGAAACACCCAACACTCACAATTAGGTTTATCCTGTTGCACGACCACACTCCCAGCTGATTACAATCCCGTAATCTCCATAAAATTTAAACTTTACGGTCAGTTGTGCATGCTCTTACCATGCTGCAGTTAACTCATCAAACAGGAAGCTTCTCTGCTATTTTTACTCAACGTAGTTGGAGGGGGTGATGACTTCCTTTCTATGGAAGGAGGATCCTATGGTGATTATTAGAGTGATAAACTCCACTGAGATTTCTCACCTCCACTGATAGCCTGGGAACTATTAATGTACAAATGCATGCAGCTTAACAGAGAGGAGTTGCCACAATATGAGCAATACTCCACTGGGATCCAGAAAAAAAAAGAGAAAAGAAAAATTGAAATTTTTTCATTAGGAAGTCTTTATTCTTCATTAGCAAGTTTTACTACCTAGTCAAACTGATAGGACCTCAAATTATCTCTGGTACCAGGACATAGCCCTCATCTGCCATAGCAAGAAGAAAATGCTTACACAGTTCATAGATGGTGAATTTATTTGCGGAATATGGAACAAAATTAGACTTTCATGACTTTTTAAAGAGTTTATGAGTTTTTAAGGGTTAAAAATAGCCTCCAGGTATCTGCTGATAAAATGCTTGGAAAGCTGTGCAAACAATGGCATGTTATGCAAGGCACAATGTTTCCAATTTTGCAGACAGGCTGCACAAGTCTATGATTAACTTTCGTTCCAGCGATTGCGGCGGCTCAGGACAACAACACACACGCACACACACACGTGCTTTTCAGCCGAAAGCAGATCGCTGCACAGAAGTGTTATTCTTCAGATGACTGATCCTCCCCAATCTGTGGGAATAAATCAACAAGTCAACCATCTATTATGTAGCCTTACTGGCTGTACTTCACGACATGGTGGGAGCGAACTGTTCGCCATTAATTCATGGTGTAAAAACACTTCTTTATAGCCGCTCTCTGACTGAACCAGAAATTGTTGCCAAATCGTTCCATCCTGATAATTCTACGTGAAGGAAGGAAAACAAAGTGACATAATTCTGTAATGCCACCTCTCAAAGCACAGAATACCAGCTGTAAAAACGGAAATATCTTTTACATTTTGTACACGGGGGCCACTTCAAAACAGACATGAACCAAGCTCAATTCTACACACACAGCACACAGCATTGTATGTTTGGATTGCACCCTCCCACCCGTCATGCATAAAAGGAGTATGAAAACATATGCAAAGAATCTTCAAAACCCATCAAATGACAATGACACAATACATCTTTTAAACCCGAAAGCCCAATGCCTTCCTTTTGTCGTCTGTTGAGCAACTCTCAATATTTCTCCTACTGATTATTTCGGCCAAGAGCACCACATCTTCGCATGACCTCAGGATCTAAATGGCAAGAGTATGAGTATGTCAGTTAAATTACAACATGGGAGAACCACAAAATAGATACACATGACTTCAGCTGCCCTCAATGTCATAGTGAAAAATCGGACTACTTTTCAAGTTCACATTCCAACTTCACATTTTGCGCTTTTATATACCCAGAGATTATACTTTATTTTTCATCCCACTTAATAATTTGGTGGTATTTTATTGGACCAAAGCATCCATCAAGATGTGTCCCGTGTCCACAGGAAAGGAATGAGCAATTGCAGCTGGTGGAGAAGGGAGCGTTCTCGCCGCAAAAGCAGGAAAACCATATCTCTCTGGACCTCTGCCACTGAACATCCACGATTCCCACACATATATAACATCCCTGTGCCCAAACGAGGTCGTACATGCAGCTTAACGTTTCTTAACGTTTCTCAGTTAATATGGATTCTGCACATGGTGAGGCGAGACGTGGAATGTTCTTAGGCGATAAATTGGAAAAATGGTGTAATCAAAAGACAAGTCATTTATACGACTATAGAAGTAGGTATCAGTCTGATTCACATCTCACAAACAAAATAAATAGTCTCATAACAAATACGTTATAATGGTGCAATGAACACCCTTTTAATTTATGGGACATTTTCCCAAAATGTCCAGTTGACTGAGGTCAACTTTGAGCATTCTCACTAAAGTTATGGCTGCAATACACACGGTTTTCCCACCCATGATACATATTAAAATATCAAGCTGTTGTGTAGGGTTCAGGGTGTGGATATTTGGCTTGATAAGACACATTAATCTATTGAAAGTACAAACAACTGCAAACAGCTTGCGAAGGAAAGCAATATGTTTCAACTGCCATTGATGTAATGACTCCCGTCATACTGATTAGACATACGGTCAGTTTGCTGGCCGTTTCTCTCAGGTTTTGACCAAAGGGTCATGCTGTTTGAGTCTCCACACCATGACCTCTCCCTGGACTGTGCTTTTCCCCAGATCGGCGGTGAGCAATGGGGAGCAATTTCCTGTAGGGGTATGAGAAAGTGAGCAGAAGGACTGAGTCCAGGGGCTGTCCAGCTCTTGCTGCGAAGATGAGGTCTGTTAAGCGCACACACAGCTGACAGCTTCAAGTTTTCACACTCGATCCATCACACCCATCAGACAGGTGCTCTACAGAGAGAATGGAGCACGTGCGCTGCTAGAGGCGAACCCCAGGCGCGGGAATAGGCGCCATCAGAAGCATGAAAGAAGGTCTTCAGAAAGTCACAGGACAAGAGGGAGAGAAAGCCCAGCAGTTACAGATGTTATAAACACTGACACATTTCATTTACTAAGACTGCCACTTCTCAGTGGTACGAGGATCCATACGAGATCACTTTTTAATTGAAACCACCCTACAGCATAAGAAGTGTTTTGTGAGCTTTTTAAAAAACTGCAGAGCCAGCAGCACAATACTAAGGAATATCCACTGGAATGCACGGCTGGCTTTAGGCATCTTCATCCCCACCTCAATGCTGCCAGCTATTTTATCTACTCGAAAGAAATGATCCAGGTCTAATCAACACATAGACACTCTGCCAGCACACAGGATTTTTGCCAAAACCACTTTTGCCATATCTACCACTCATCTTCTATCAACAGGGTTTGTTGATATAGGATCAAATCCAACAGCCCATTTGCTGCAATCCAAACTTAACTTTTAATATTCCGTAAAACCTTCGTATTATTTTTTTTTTGTCCATATACTTTAACTTGTTTGGCACGTGAATTCAGCAAATAAATCTTGCACTCCTCTCGACATCATTTTTTAGCAGCTACTGTTGCGCACATCTGACAGTTCTTAAGCCATAGGTTTATTATTGTTTGCCAAAAGTATGTAAACAAGTAGGACCGAGCACGTACGAGGAAAATCCATTCCAGGAAGGACACAGGAGAGGAACAGAATTCCAGACATGCCAAGAGTGTCCATCCAGGTTTCAAGCAGACAAGCGCGCGGACCTACCTGGAACACAGCGGTGGCCATCGTTTCACTCAGTACTCTACTGGCGCATGCCGTCCAGGACTGGGGGGTCTAACACGAGCGGGGGGGGCGGGGGGGTCCAAACCGAGAGGGTAATCCCAAGGGGTGTTTCAGCAAAAGTGCGAGTTGAAGTGTGCGCGTGAGCGCGTCTGTCTTCCCCAGATTGCACGGTAAAACTCCTGCCTCTTTGCTCCCCGTCTCTTCTTTCCGTCCCAGGAAAAAAGCTGCTATATATGGCCAATCGCAGGCAGGAGACCAGCCTCACACTTAGGGCTCAAAAGCCGAGGAGCACATGCAGCTGAAAGCAGGGAAGTGTGGCCGTTCCGTGTGCTGTCCCCGCTCTATAACTCTCACTCTCACTATCCCATTCCAGCTTCCCTCCTACCACCCCCCCCCCCTCCCTCTCTCTCTCCCTACACACACATGCATGGGTGGGGGGTTAAGAGCAGCCCAGAATATATAAAGTCGGAATTCTACAGTCTGGGGGCCGGACTGGAAACGCCTGCCTCTTTTCCGATCCTGCACCCCCTTGTCCCCCCATTATTATCAAGTTCTCAGTTTACTAGTTAAACATGAGTGGACAAGCCTGAAGCTGGCCCTGCCAGCGGGAATACACACCCACAGGTCCACCAGCTTTGCTCAGAAATTAGTCTTTTGCACCCAAGACCAGACCATGAGGCAGGACCCTGTGACCAGACTCATAGTGCACAAGTCCTATGCACTCACTGTTGGCTCATGCATCAGTGTAGCAGGCAGTAGTTATGTCTACACCACGTGTCAAAAGCTGTAATAATATCTTCCAAGTGTCCTAATATCCTCAGCTGTCACCAATCTACAATCGAGCATCTGCTGCTAATTATCCACATCAAAAAGGTAAAAATAAAGAAGCCACAAAGAATAATACAAGTAGAGGGTAAAAACAGATTTACCATATTCCTTTGTTAGTTGGCATAAATGACCTTGAATGATTTAGAATAGTCTAAAGAACACAAAATAATGAAATCGTATATCAGAACCTAAAAGCAATCCATAAGCGTTATAAACCTTGTAGGCTGACTGCTGAGCTTTTTGATGAAGACTGCCTTTTATGGGCCCGTATTGTCAGAAAGTCTAGACCAAATTAAATCTCTTGGAAACCATAAATAATTTAAGTAAACTTTAAAGAAACCTACAAAAATACCACTAGCTTGCCTTGTGGATATAAAAGCCCTTTTCTACATTAATCGGAGCATTCCAAGATACCACATGTGTAGAACAACCTAAAAAACCGAGAAGCACTATGTTTACCCTGTTTTTGCTCTGCTAAGTATTCAAATTCAACCTCACCTCCTTATAAATATCGTGAACATTAGGTAACTGGCACAAAGCACAAAACAAAGCTAATTATGGCATTACAGAATATTGCTTTGTTGGATTGGCTCATCGATGAAAAACCCCAGCAGTGGCAACGGATAATATTGTCCTTTGTCATTTTAATAAGACCATCAAAGGGCATGTTAGTATACTGTAACAATCTGCTCTACCCCAGTTTGTATGGAAGGCCCATGACAGTGGAGCTTTGAAGAACTGTGTCTTCGGGGGTAAACAAAGGGACCACTGTTGGGCCCTGGAGAGGGGCCTGTTCACATCCCTCCTCCCCGCACAAGTCTCCGACCTGCCGCCACATATGGCAGCCCACATCCAGGAGAGATCGGAGAAGCAGCTTCTGCCTGCAGCCAATCCCAACCGCTGCGGCTCTCCATCAGCACTGGTATTTCCCACGATGGTCTTGGATGATGGCAGGATTGTACTGCAGCATTGTACACTGTACCTTCCCACAAGGTCCAGACAAAACTGTACACAAGTAGGACTCCTTAACGGTCTCATCAAAAGACCCAACCATCTCAGTGTTGCTGAAACATCACAATAAGTTTGTGAGACTCACAACACAACATTAAACCATCACCAGGTACACACCTTCTTCAGAAGCCCAGATACTTTCCAGATTCTAACTGACCTTATATCACAGTTTGTCCAAACATTTTCCTTAAATAAGAAAGTGTTATTTTGGCCAAGATGGTTATGTGTGGTCATACATCTACCCGTGTTTAAAACAAAATTTTAGAAAATGTTTCTCTGTGTTATGGAGAAGCAGGCACCTTAATGCACATCCTTCACAGCCAGGAATCAAAGTCACCCTTCATTGGCCTTTCTCTGTGTGTGTGTGTGTGTGTGTATGCAGTAATTTACGGTGGAGATTAATGCTTCGGTGATTTGACTGCTCTGTCCCTTATCATGCCTTCCATGAGCTCAGGTTGTTGGCTATTGCTCTGGATGCTTTGGAAAAAAAAAAGACGACCACAAATCTAATCTGAGGTGGGAAACGGACACACACAGAGCTCTTTAGAGTGATTCCAGCTATTAATTCCAGTAATTTCAACTGGGAGACACTGCAGGAAGGTTCATATGATGCTTGGAAAGGAGCTCAGGACATCCTGCAAGAAAGCAGTGTGGCCAATAACAACCTCAGAAGGAAAAGCATGCCAAGCAAGTGGCTGGGCCAATTGCCTATCGCCATATAGAGAATGCCATGGTTGAGGAACATCATTTTGAAGGCAGACTGTTTGACTAGCCAACGAAATTTCAATTTGGGCTTCTGAGTTATAGCTGCTGTTTAAATCCTTCATTATTGGCAAACAAACAACTTACTCAACAAAAACATACAGTATAGTTATTGAAATTATTCTGTCACCATTTCAAGACCGAAGTCCTACAGCCATAGTTAAAACGCAACCACACAATTTACTCCTTGAGAGATACATCTACTGTTTTTAAGTACTGCTGTCTGTGGTTCTTAGTTGGACCGACAGAAATCTGGTAAAACCCAAATTCAGCACACTGCCCCCTCCATTTGAGTCAACAAATAGACATGTGTGAAGTGGCTGCACCATTCTAGTACAGCCTTGAAAAGTAAAACTTGTGCCAGTCCATGACCATGTGTCCACCCCCAGTCAGATCCCCACTTAGGGCACAACAGCGGGCCTGAGCAGTGCAGATAAAATATAGCAATCAGAAGAGCAAATAAACCTGACAAGGGAGATGGTATTAGTCGACAATGTCCAGGGCAGTTTTGCACGCAGCACTGTAGAGACAGAAAAACAGAGCTGCCGATGAGCTGAGTATCAACTTACCGACCCAGCAGTGTGAGACTTCAGAAGGCAGCTGATCAGACCAACTACAGAGAGATGGGTTTGAATTTAAAGGCCTCTTGGTTCCCATCCAGAAGAAGGTTGACTTAGCCACATACACTTTTGGATCACAGCATGCCATGTTGCCATGTTTTGTTTGGAATGGTCAAGAAAAGGCCTTTTAAATGGTTAATTTTACCTCTGTCTCATACTATTTACTGTAATCACATTAAATGACATAGGAATCCCCAGAGTGGTTCTGCAATGATGAGTTGTATTACAGTGTAGAAAATTATGACAGTGACCTGCTCCTGAGACCTGACATTTCTTAGAACATAAGCACATAATCAATACATGTCACCATAATCCACCCCAGCAAAATGCAATTTTAAAATGGCCCAACATTTTTTTTTCTCTGACCAAGCGTGAGAGAGATTTCCATGTCCTAGCTCCATGTGACAATCCCATTGATAAAGTATGCAATCCTGTTGCTTGTCTGGGAATGTTCATGTCATAGCTATGCAGAGGCAAACATGGACTCCTATCAACGCATACCAATTTGGAACTCCAGATGGATGTCCCTTGAAGGTGCTTGTTTTGCAGAGAAAGTTGTGCGTCCGCAGTAACAGACGCTGTTGCCTTAGAGAAACCCTTGATTAATGGGTGTTCCCTCCAACCCAACTCCCTTTTCCATGCAGCATTCTGGCTGCAACCAGGCCTGAGATCACCTCTCGATCTTCAGCCCTCCCAGCAGACTCATGCTCCAGGGAGCAATGGCTCGCCCTCTTACTCACTCTGCCTCGTGTTTACATTCTTTCCGCAATGCCTTGAAGGCCTGGGGCTCGGCTTTTCTGTTTGCGCGCTCCTCTGTTTCTATGTACTCAGCAACGGGACTGGGACAACAATGTCCTGGCCACAGACCACTTCCCCCAAGCTCTTGGGGAAGCAAGAGGATTAGTTGAGGCCACAGGGCAATATAACAGAGCTACAAGAGGCCTAATTACTGTATCAATATAGAGACCATGTAATCAGCATCTGCTGTGGTTACACACCGCTCGACTTCTTTAATCAAGCAGGAAGCGCTGGCCATTACCAGTGAGCGCAAGCGAGTGTGTTCTGAGTCGTTTTCTCATGGAGTGTTTTTCTCCAAAGAACTGCAGTACGTTGAGAAAATCGGTTCTGATATATATCTGTTTGATTCAGTCGTTAACGCCGGGAAAGACCCTCGGTTTTGAACCCATAACAACAATGGGCAGAAAGTGAGATTTCGTAGTCGTCACCTCCACGAAACGAACGGCAGCCTTGCCAGGGGCTTATCTCTCCCAGGCCACACTTCCTCTGGCCTGGAGGCCCCACCAGCCCTGCTGGAAAGCAATGCAAACTGTGCAGCGCCCCCAAGAGCCAAGTGCTGCGAAAAGATGCACTCTATCAGAAACAGCCATACCTAAATGTTTAATTATACAAACAAATGTTTGCACATCTCTAAGAGTCTTGTGCAAATATAACTAAACTAACAGCAAAACAGGTATTGCATAAAAAAAATATTTTGATCAGGAATCCATCATTATTTCTATAACTCTTCTTTAAATATCAACTTTGAGAAATCAAGTAATATTTCAATGCGCTGGCTGTATTAGCTATCCAGCTGCCAAAGATAATTAGCTTTATAGTTCCATAAAGAAACCAAAAATTGAGGGTTTTGTTTGTTCAGGGTGTTTTTGGTTTCAAAAGTAAGGCAATAAAATAATCAGCACCAGAGGAAATAACAAAGCAGCTACCGGTGATTGCGCCTAATGAAATATTTTTGACCCTTGACTTGTTTACTGATAGCCCTGCAAAACACATGTAAAGAGATTGTGGGACGCAGGAGCCTGGTCATGCACGCCGCCAGGATTATCAGCCGGACCTGATTCCTGAGGGTCAGGCGGGGCCATAGTCTTTAAATTGACTATTGAGGACAGGACATTGACATACTGTGGAGCTCAGAGAGACATTTATGAAAATCAACATAATGGTCCAAAGTAAGAAGACTGGGGCAGCTTACTGATGAAAAAACTCATCACAGAATATTATCCTTTTTTTCTCCACCGTGACTACATATTGATTGCAAATCCTTTAACAAACACACAGCCGTGGCTCGCAAAATCACATGCTCCATCCCAGCGCGTTTCTGTCACTTTCTAAACCCCCCAAAGGCTGTTTCCAAACACAGTACCATGGCTCAACGGAGGCCCGCAGGTCCCCACCAGAAGGCCCGCATCGACAGCAAGGAATGCACTGTCAGCCTGCATGAATGTTTGTTTATGAGGCATTTAAAGACATGGATGTGCATAACAGACGACGCGCTACACGCACCTCAGAATGGGCTGTGATTCATCCAAAAGCCAGTGATGCTGGCAAATTTAAAACCAGTTCAAAGAACTAGCAGGATGAAGCTGCCTCCAGAACTATAAATCCCAAATAGAACATTTTTTTCATCTCTCACACAATATTCAGTTTGAATATTGCATTTTTCCCTGCAACTGTCTGCTCCCCCCGGTAAACCAATGTACACCACAGAATTTGCCTACATACCTGGGTGCGGTTGATGGTTTAACATTTTCTGAAGCCAGTTGAGAGACTGGAAGTGAATAAGGTTCTTTTCTTCAGAGATGTGGTTTGTGTTCTCGTACTGCAGAACTCCCAGCCATCACCTTGTGATGCTTTAAAGTTAAAGAAATCAGCCTGCACTGGTAACGACCAGATAATACCAGGAAAGCAATAGCAGACCCCTTGTTTTTAAAAGGTATTTACATAACAAGGTGGCACAGTGGCACAGCCAGTAGTATTGCTGTCTTACAGCACCTCGGTGGTGCGAGAGAACATGGGTTCAATCCCCACTGAGCTGTGTGGAGTTTGCATCTTCTCTCTGTGTCTGCATGGGTTTCCTCCTACAGTCCAAAGAGATGCTCTTCAGGTTCACCCATATTGTGTGTGTGTGTGAGAGAGAGTGTTCTATTAATGTATGGATGAGTGACCCATTGTAAGTAGTGTATCTAGCCGTGTAAGTCAACTTTTTGAATAAGGTGTGTGGGCTGATAACGCTATATAGAGTTCATCGGAAGTTGTTTGGAGAAAATCAACTGCTAAATAAAGAAATCTATTGTGAACGAGACAACGAGATTGTTCCTTTATGGAATTTGATGTATTTTCAAATGGACCATGTGTTTCATTCAGCTCTGAAATCTCTGCTATACAGATGTAAATGCTGCACACTGCACACACTGCTACAGTCAATAAGGTTTGAGGCAAGCTGCAGTGTGACGCCACTGAACGTTTCAATAACATCTAAGCATATGTGAACTTGCAACCACTACAGCATCACACGGCAGCCAATCCTAGAACATATATATGTAAGAAAGGTATTCGTGATGGTTGTTAACAGTCCACTGTAGACTTGGGGCCAAGATTAAGGCTCCACACTGATAACTACTGCAACTACTTCTGTCATATTGAGATATTGTATGGAAGACTAAAGGAATAAGATTTATGACCAACAAAAGGTTGAAATTCCCAGTCTGATTTATCGTGTGCCAAGTTTATTCCTCTTGTTTTTCTCGGAAAACTGAAAGGAAAGAACAAAGTTTGAAAGACTGCATACCTCATGATTTTTAATCCAATATAATTTACTGTCGCGCCATTCAAACATGCAGACTGAGGGAGAAGGCTGCCCAGTTGAATGGTTACTTCATTACCTGTTTAATATGCCCAAGGGAAGTCAGATGTTCATCTGTACCTCAAATATAAAATTTTTAAAATGCTGTTCTACCCTGGGAGAGCAGTTTTGGGCGACTTCCTTTTCGGCTCGATCTTGTTTCCATTTGAATCAGAAGCTGGGATCACAAGATGAGAAGGTTTATGGATGTTGAGATCTTTGGTACTTGAGGGCTGCATTTGCCCTCAACGCTGAATACACAAACACCCTAAGCTGAAAAGACACATTTGAACCCCGTTTGAATAAGCAGAGCCATGATGCTTGTGAAAATCTTTGCCTCATTATTAGAGTGTGAAAACAGAATTTCACAAAAGTAACCTCACATTGGGAGGATATGGTTCTTGGCATTGTCATTAATTTTAGTGGGCACACCCTGATATGAATGTGCCTGTGAGCCGACCTGCTTTGTTGGCATGCTGATGCGAAAACAATAACAGTGCGACAGGATCAAATGCTGCTACTGGGCTTGAGCCAGGAGGGGAAACACTGGAGCCGAGACCTCCCCCTCTATAAGACTCCAGTCCCCAGGGGCATCTCCCTTCACCGTGCCAAATTATCCCACATCGCCCAATACGATTGTATCCCGAACAGAGCTTTCCGATGGTGAGCTACCACCCTCTACCCCTGGATAAGTGGCTCCTCAGCAGCAAAGCTTCTAGCTCCGAGGTTACCAGTAGAGTGCGAGACGGCTTGGTGAGGACCAAATGATCTCGGGAGTTGCCTCAGGCGTAACAACCCAACTGTGGCATCATCGACGCACAGTTTATCCCACCATTCC
The DNA here is from genome assembly GCF_900964775.1 of Scleropages formosus. Taxonomy (NCBI): domain Eukaryota; kingdom Metazoa; phylum Chordata; class Actinopteri; order Osteoglossiformes; family Osteoglossidae; genus Scleropages; species Scleropages formosus. Next base: position 5,908,627 of record NC_041826.1, on the reverse strand, counting down.
ACCCTCTCCTTGGCCTGCCCCTCACTGGGTTTACGGCACAAATGTGCCCATAAACAAAAGCCACTGCTGAAGATTTCCTCATTAAACTGAGGCCCATTTACAACCATTAGATGAACCTATAGCAGCTCACACAGTGAACGGTACAGCCTCTACAGGGGACGTGCGTCTATACAGTGAAACCGCTGCCTTCCTGTAAGGTGTGTGTGTGAAGAGCATGGTTAAACAAACCAGTTCGGACAGCTTGACTTGCATGGCTGCACAATTCTCAGCACCTCTCACCTCCTGTCATGCTCAGTAAGAGTTGTGCTTCAGGCATGACCTGTAACTCATTAAACCAGAACACCGAACAGGACAAATGGTGAGAAAACTCAAGATATGGCATAGGACCAGGCGCACAGTGACTTTTAGTGGCCTCCTCATAAACCTAACCTTGTCCCTAACCTTGGCAATCTCCTTCCTCGTCATTGGCAGTCTTGCCTTCGCTCGCCATAGAATCACCCCGCACACCTACCGCAGTGAAGCCTGTGGAGTAAGCGGTGAGGCAGATCTCAGTGTGGCTCCCCGATGTGTCCGAGCAGAGTGGGACTGCTGCAGCCAGCAGGCGCTTACTAAGGAAATGCAACCCCTCCACGTCCAGCTCAGCCCAGGGGTGGGTGGGGAGAGGAACACAGCACTCTGTGCGCACTTCCTTCCAAGCATTCAACTCCACACCTCTCTAGCACGCTCCCAGGACCCTGCCCTGCCCTGCACGCACTCTCCTCCCGGGACACAAAAAGCAGCTGCTGGACTGAACCATTGACTCTCCCAGGTCAGGATTCACTGTGCATGTCCCACGCGAGTGTCAGTACTGGGAGGAGTCATATCACTCACCTTATTGTTCTTCACAGAGGAAACTAGAGCAGCCACAACAAACGGTTTGGACTCTGAAAGGCGTTTTTTGCCAGTACTCAAAAAGGCTGGTGGGGGGAGGGCACATTTTGCAAAATGGCAGCTTTGGTTGACTTGATAAAATATGCAAGGAACGCCATGTGCTTTTATTTTATTTTCGTGTGGAAAAATATGAAACGCAAGTGCTCTCATTTTAAGGCTTCAGAGCGTGTGAGCCATACCTTCCAACTTTCCCAGGTTCTTGGAATCGCCAACCTTCTGTAGACACATTTAGTAATGGCAGGGGGCAGGGATGATGGGACCAGCGCTCCTCGGCGTTCTTTTTACCAATGGGAATGTTCTGAACGGAAGAACTAGCGCACCTAGAACCTTTTTAAATGATGGCCAGCTGCATTAAAACAGACTAACAGAGGGGTTAGTGGACATGGTACATTGGTCGTTGTTCCAGTGCTTCTGTTTCTGATGGATTCATGGTATTAGGAGTGCACACTGCCAAGATAACAAGCCTCACAACAATGTCTCTGCTATCTTGCCAATGTCTGACATCTGCTCTGCCGTTTAAGATACCCATGTCAGTGTTCAAGGCTGTTTCCACATTTGTGGGATGTCACATCTTGAGACTGAGGTTTCCACTCTGTATTCTACTAATTCTGTAATGTTACTGTTACTCTGTTTGGGCAGTGAACGGACTTTAACGTGTACCCCTGCCCATCCTGGTCATCACAATGTTTACAGCACTTTCTATAAACAGTCCTTCTGTGTCATGGTGTCCATCCTGCTCTTGCACATCAGTGTTTGGGTGGACACCACAGCAGCATGTGGCTCTTGCATCTCCAGAGAACAGGGTGGACCCATCCCTGTGACCGTGAGTCATTGGACCCCATCCCCCTCCCTCTGGTCTGGGGGTTTGAGGATGTGTTGAGCCCAGAGTGTGACTTGGCTTCTCTGGGGCTTGAGTGCTGGGTGGAGACCCAGCATTGTCATTCCCTTGTGTGCAGTCCAAGGTGCAATCCTTTGATCACTCTCTGGCTTCAGGAGCTTGGTATTGGACTGGGCATAGGGTAACAGACTGGAGACTCTGTAAATGAAGCATCTAAAGGCTTTCACACCATAACGGCAGTGCCATCATCACCCCCCAACCCCCCAAGATTAAACCAGCAGGGGCAAAGTGCTGATGTCTGCTGGTATGTCAACGAACACTCTAGTTGACACTCTAGAGTAAAAGGGCCCAACCACAACATTTGTACTCTCCAGCTCCAGCCTTTGAATTCTTCAGATTTTCTCCAGAATGGAGTACAGACTGTGAATGCAGAGCAAAATAGTGTTTTTTTGTGCATAATATAGATTTCTGGCAAATGAGTGTCAAGAAAGGAGGGATAATGTTAGATTACCATGCTTCTGGGAGAAGACAAAATGGGCAGCATTAGTGAGAAGAAGAGGGGACCTGTGCTGCTCCTCTTCTTCTAGCTCAGCACCACCGGAGCACTGATGTACAGGGCTTTGTGAACACATTCTGGCCATGGGAACTTGTCTCTCCGCTGCTACTGTTCTCACCACACAAAGCAGTGACACTGCTACACAACAGTAATACCGTGGTCAACCAAACCACAGACCCATGGCTCTGTTGTGCAAGACACAACAAAAGCCCTGAACAATTTCTTTGTTACAATAATATATGACTTTTTGTTGGTGTGATGCAGAGCCATGAATTTAGTACAAAAAATTAAGTTCATTGTATTTTGTTGCAGATATGGTCAATTTAAGGAGCTTTTCGTATTTCATATTAGCCTTGATTTACTGTATTTCCCTGATTCTAAGATGTACATTTCTTCAAATTTTAACAACTTCAAATTCAGGATACATCCTACCATTGATGAGGTCTTAGAGTCATGATCTAATGTAATCTGATGTAATCACATGTCTATCACTCCATTTATTAATTTATATGACTTATGTAAATTGTCAGGATCACATGTGTTGGAACCTTAAGTGCCATTTAAAATGTCTTCAAGGCAGCACTGATGTTGAACAAGGTTCACACTCTGACAGTGAAGAGGAATTTGATAAACTGATGAGAATTTGAAAATCAACAGATGAGAAAATAATTTTTTGCACTTATTTTTTTGCATTTCATCTTTCCTCATTGTTACTGTATATTGAATACTCTTTTAAGTTTTATGTTATAGAAAAAGCTTAAAGAAATCACATAAAGAAGAGAATCATTCTGTTGGTATAATGCACTCGTTCTCTGAGATGATTTGGAAAAGTGTCTGCTAAACAATTATATATCAGTGTAAATCATTCGTTATGAAGTTTCATGATTTGCTTCATATGTTTTCTGTGGTGTTCTGGTCTAAATCCAGGATGCAAATTAGAATCAATGGTGTCTGACAATTAAAGGAGTATGGTACTTACCCTTTCTATGCTTTGAAGGACTCAGGTCATCACCATTATTATTATTATTATTATTATTATTATTATTATTATTATTATGCAATAGTTTTTACCCAGAGTTACTCATTATTATGACAGTTTATACAACTGGATGTTATTTTGTTTAATCTCCAGAGTGGCTGTGAGTGCGTGAACATGCTCAGGGCTGTGATCTCTGACTGAGCATTTCCCCCTCTGTGCTCTAATCTCCAGGAATTGTACCAGCACAGGCATCACCCCATGCGCCCATTTTAAAGCGCTGGCTGACCACTACCACATCTCTGACGCTGTCCACACACCACTCTTCTGAGCCCATGAACTCAGGCGGAACAGGGCGGGGGGCCCTTGGCCCCAACACAAACACTGCTCCCTCTTCAAATGTCTCACTGGCACTCTACGAGTCCTTCTGGGTTACTGACGCTGCCAGTTGACTTTTCAACCTCAACTGTCTGCTTTGAAAGTCACCTGGAGGCTGTCTGTGTGTTTTTCCTTCCATCAGAAATTGAAACTAGGGCACTAGAGCACTTTACAGAGGAAATGCCCCAAGACTATTCACCGGTACAGAGGTGAACTCTCCTGAGCAGAGGTCTAAGGAGGTGATTGTGAAAGGAGTGTGGTGCTGTGTGGGTGAAGTGTCAGCCAGCAGACTGAGATTCTGGGACCTGGGAAGGACTAAAGCCCTGCAGGCACCGCACACACCATACACTCAGCACTCCCTCCTCAATGGCATGGGCCTTCACACTGGGAACACACACACAGTGGCTGAAGCCACTTGTCCCAAGCAGGGTTGTGGTGAGCTGGAGCCTAACCCGGCAACAGAAGGTATAAGGCTGGAGGGAGAGGGAACATACCCAGAACAGGACGCCAGTCTGTCACAAGGCACCCCAAGCGAGACTCGAACCCCAGGCCCACCACAGAGCAGGACCCAGCCAAACCCACTGCACCACCACACCCCCCTCTCGCTGGGAATAGGATCTCCCCCCCGCCACCGTTTGCACAAGAGCCCATCTCCTGCTCTTCCACTTCAGTTAGACGGCAAGGATCCAGGTCCTTGTTCTTGCCCTTCCTCTGTAACAGGGCTGTGGTGCGTACGATCCGGGGCTTCTGGGAAGACGTGACCCTCATGTTCCTACGATTGTGTCTGAACTTGGCAGGGAAAGCTTCACGGGGAGAAGGCAAGTGACCTCATGTTTGCCGTCAAGTGTTGTTCGCCTCATTTTAAAGACGAGCTGCGAAAGGCAGCAGCGAAGGGCGTCCAGCCCTATGTGCCTCTTCCCCTAAAGAGGGCTGAAGAGGAAGTTCTTTGCTCAAAAATAGAATTGAGCTGCCATTTCCAACCTAGTGGCGAGTATCTAAGCCTTGATCAAGAACATCACCGCATTCTGTGAAACGTTTTTACAAACTTCTCTCCTTTTTCACGTTAGTAAATGTTTCCTGCAAGTTTTTGAAGAGTCAAAGAGGAAGGGGAATTTTTTAAGTAGTGCTCATCCTTTCACGTTTTAGTCCTTCTTGTTTGCAGCCTCGCGTTTCGCTAGATTTCCCAATTCAGTCGGCGTTTTCCCTGTGCTGGACTTCCCGTGCGCGGACGTACATTTACCGCACCTCACACTTTGGTTCGGAGTAACGGAGGTCCCTGATGGGGGGACGGTTGAGGCTGGGTGAGGCTCTGGTGCATATAGCCTGCAGTATTTTTTTTTATTAATCATGAATTTTTCTGCAGTTTTTTTTCAAAGCAGGGTCTGGCAGTACGCCTGGCAGCCCGCAGGAGGCGACGGACCCCGCACACTGTTTGCTGAGCCACCTCGCGGCTCGCACCCCTGGAATTTCCTGTGAGTGCTGTTGGGGGTTGGGGATAGATGGGGGCAATAGGTATCCCTAACTACCCTGTATGGCCCACTCGCTGTTCCTGTAATGGTTGCCAGATGGGGGAGAGCGATCCAATTCGGGCCTCTAGCCACACTCGCGTAGTAAAAAGGTACCTCACCCTGTCCCCACTGCCATCCTATTTTTGTTCTCTCTCAAGGGTCCTTCAAAAACAAGCCTCTCATGTAAGGACCGAGCAGGAGAAGGGCGGGTTTATGTTTAGCAGGGGTGAGCCCCACCACTACAGGCCCGGCCAAAGCAAACAAGTGCGATGACAGTGAACATTTGTTTTGACATTCCCGAGAATTTCACAGATTGCGGGCGCACTAATATCCAGCATGAATTATGTGTCTTGCAGACAACCAGCCCAAGGCTATCAGCGCAAGACTTCCTTTTTGATAAGTTGTGTTGGAATTGCTGGAGAAATGCCAGGTTGCCAAAGCCCCTCCATGACCCCTGATCCCGGTATCTTTTGATGCCAAACACTGGGTCTGTCATTTCATTAACAGATATTGATCACTTGTGATCTCTCATCAGTTCAGTAAAAAAATTTGCAAGCTAAAGCTTCACAACATCAGCAGTGCATATTTGCAGTCTCCATGTAACAGCAGATACAGTAGTGGTTAGACCTTGCACTCAAAGGACCCAGGTTCCAGTCACAGTTCCTGCTTTAGTACCCTTGACCGAGGTACTTAACCTGAATTGATATTTTAAAAATTACCTTGCTGTATAAATGAATAAATCACAGTTAGTGTGCCAACAAAATGTAAGCTGCTTTGGAGGAAAGCATCCACTAACTAACCAACATCTACAACTGCTTGCTCCCAGTGGGGCTGCGGTGAGCCAAGGCCTTACCCAGCAGCACAGGGCGCAAGGACGAGGGAGGAGGGGACACATCCTCGATGGGACACCAGTCTGCCGCAGGGACCCTCAAGCAGAGCTTGAACCCTAGACCCACCGCACAGCAGGAGCTGGCCAAACCCACCGTGCCACCACAGCCCCCTTGCATCTACTCTATAATCATATTTAAATATATAAAATGTAAATGTGTTCATGTGATGAGATCTCTGCAGCAGCTTTGCACCTGATGAATCTGAGCATAGCCTGGACAACAGCACGGGGACATGTCCCCGCTGGGATGCTGGGGGTCCGGGACAAGGAATCGGCAAGGAGTAGGAATAGAGAAGGAATACTGTTGTAACTGTATGAAAAACTGTACGAAAATCAAAAGAAAACAGTGCCTACCTTCACTTCGCATTTCTTATGGCATGTCAACCGGCACACTGTGGGGACAAGAAAAAAGTAAATTTAGTAAGTGTTACAGTTTTAGGACCTCCAATAGTTTTAATGATTCCATTAAAAATACATGGAGGAGTAAAGGAGATGGAAACATAGAAAGTGATGTACAGTCGAGTCCAGGGACCTGTATAACAAAATTTACTGGGGGTCACTCGTACTCCCAGCTCAAGAGGGGCTGGGCTGCCGCCGTTGGAGACCCTCGCTGTGCCCGTAGCCCTACTGCCAGATCACCACGATTGCCGGTACACTTTGAAACCTGAGCATTCAGGGCGGCCTGAAACGTGGTGAAGCATTGTGCTCCCCTCAAAAGCCATTCAAAAGGCTCCTGAAGGCTTCATTCTGTTGGCCGAGCACCCCCAGCCCCCACCGGCCCTCTCTCCTGCCCACGCCTCAACAGGCCCCTTGAGAGGCAGAGCTACCTGCTGGCTGTTTCTCACTCCAGGGAGAGAGGTAGGATTGTGCGGGACAGATTCGCCTCCCCTTTCCTCGGCCCCTCGCCCCACCCGGCCCACACAGGTACCCCGGCACACAGTGGGCGCACTGTTCTGCTGCAGCGGCCCTACATTCGAACCACGTGGGAGGGGCCGGCCCACCGGGGGCCCAGCACACGGCATCCGTTCGGCACTCCCTGATGAAAGCAGGCGCTCCCGTTTCCCAGAGTTGTATTTCTGGTCACTTCTCCTCTCAGTGCTCCTTTGCAACAGGGCTGACCGGGGTAAAGCTCCCGGCACACTGTTCCCTAGCTCCGAACCACTGCTTGTTCCGTTCAAAGTGAATGTCAACACACAAGGCTTACAAGAGTGGTTTCCCCAACCAAGAGTGACCATGCATGCAGATGCATAATACTCCCCAGCATTATAATATACTCATCAGTAATATTTACATATATTATTTAATCACAGTAAACATTTTCATTATAATTAAATTTCAACATCTGGTGAAAAGAGCCTTAAAACTTGATCAAGGGTGTCACTTCTATACCAATTAAGTGTTATAAATAAACTAGCAGTCACATATTGTTCCTAAATAACACGCAAAATATGCCCTTCCCCCAACTTATTTACTGTATTTATTTAGTTATTTGTCAGCTTCCACCTCTAAGCTATTAATAGTCAACCAAAGGCAGAACCCACACCGAACACTCCCATCAGACTCGATTCTCTTACCATATCCTTGACATTTTCCTTAGGCTGAGACACTATCGTACCCACAAGAGTGACAGAAAGAGGAATTATTTCCACAGCCGCCCCTCCCAGGTCAGAGCCTGGGCTAAACAATCAGCTAGATGGCAATTTGTCATAATGCACAGATAAACACACAGTGGTCGCTGCCCCAGGATGGGTTCAAGTCAAGGTTGCCCCTTGACGGGGCACAGACACGCGCTCCAGAGCCCACAGGAGCTGAACACTGACCCCCCTGCAAAAGGGAGGTGCTGAACACTGAATTCTGTGGACAAAGAAAAGAGGAGAGCACCCTTCCCCGCAGAAATCTCCGAGACAATGATCGCACTCCCTCCGGCATCCGCAAGCGGCGTGCGCAGAACAAGGAGAGGGAGCGCCAAAGCGGGTGCGAGAGTATGGCCCGCTGCCTCGATCAGGCTTTGCCTTGTTAGGAAATGCAGCCCTCCATGCATAAACAGAGCGGGAATGGGGGTGGGAGGCAGGCAGGCAGGCAGGCAGGGCGCTGGGGCACGTTTCAGGAGCAGAGTGCTGGATTCGCTCTGACTCAGGACTACTGGAATGTGCTAAACGGGGGCGGGGGGGGTCAGAGCAGCAGTTCCTCGGCCAGATGCGGCGGACAGTGGGCTCTCGGGACGGGCCGCACTAGCCAGGGATCACGCTCCTCACATCACACACGTTGTTGCACAACTCTCAGAAGGCAGCATCCTTCACTGCACCCGCTGAGGGAGTGAACCCTGCTCACTTAGCGACCGTCGAATGACATCGAATGACCCTAAGCAAAGCATCCCAGGATTCCCAACGCCAGCACCGATGGAACGTCCAGCAGGTCTGCGGCTCGATCCATGCAGAAGGTCCCAGACTACTCCGGTTCAGTCCAACCATCCAGCTGGACACCTGTTTAGTCAGCAATCTTTGCAGGGCACTTCATTAAATATCCTAACTTAACTTAATAAAAGAAAAAAAAAAAAAAAAAACAGAATGGCCGATTCCACTGTAAACTACCAGAGTAAATCCAGCTCATGTTACAGTAGCGATTAAAAGAGTTTACTTCTGAGAAAAAGGCCTCGCGTACAGAAATCCCCCCAGAAGGACCGACTCACTTCCAACACACAGTGAAACTGAAAAGCATCGGCAATTTATCCATAATGTAAGTAATTTATCCAGATGCATAAATGAGTAACACACTCTCCAATGTTCAAAACCTGTTTGGGAAGAAAAGGTCTGTTAAGAAACTAAACCATGTGAATAGGAGCACAGATCATTGTTTGTCACTTATTTGCTCTGCTGAGAAGCTTATGCACACCCCGGCCCTGTGACTCGCTCGTGTTTACGACTATGGATGCCGAGGAGGATCCAGCCAATTAGCAGCTCATCTGATGTTCATTTCCAGAGCGCGCACATGTGGGCGGCATCTGGCTCTGCGGGGTCTGATAAGTGCCCTCCGCCGCCCGTGCAAAGGGACCAGGTCCAGGCTGGAGTCGTGGAGACGGGTGCGATCTCTGCTTCGCAGCCTCATTAGTGGCGCACGCCCTCCAGACCACAGTACCACCCACCCAGCAGCAAACAGCTGGCTCACCCTGCGGCAATGTCGCAACCCTGGAGGAACACCTTCACGAGCCCAGAAGTCACAGCAGTTCACGGTGGAAGTGACTTCAGAAACCTCTACCGTACAGGAGCGGGAAGGAATGCGTCCTGCGGCGATGCGGAGCGGACGAACGCGAGCACTTTGGGCAGCGCCTTAATTAATCTTTAACCTTCCAGAAACCGAGAAAGCCGCACACTCTTCACAGTTCAAGTATTATTAACCTTTATTTGGCTTACACCCCTGTCCGAGGCAACTTCCAGTGTGAGATATTCAAGTTCAAACTGATTTTCCCACTGATATTCTTACATGGTAAGTACCTTGATTACGAGTATTACAGCAGGAGTTGGATTCAGACGAGACACCGTCAGAATGTAAAGCAAGAGCCCTAACCGGAACACGACCTCCTCCCTACCCCAAACTGCGATTTAAACAATTAAACAGGGGAATACTATGCTCAGTTTCCAAACAGAAGACAACTCTTTGACCTGCTGAGTCGTAGAACGCAGTGACTGTGAGTAATGTGGACTGAGTGCCACTGATTTGTGCTGCATGTCTAATGCACTGTCTGTACTCCGCTGCCCCCTCATGACCAAACAGAGCAATTGAAATCTATCCCAACCTGACTTTACACACAGAAGGCACACACACACACACACACACACACACACACACAGACCATCTGAAACCGCTTGTCCCAAGCGGGGTCGCGGCAAACCGGAGCCTAACCTGGCAACACAGGACACAAGGTTGGAGGAGGAGGGGACACACTCAGGACGGGATGCCAGTCCACTGCAAGGCATCCCAAGCGGGACTCGAACCCCAGACCCGCCACACAGCGGGCACCGACACTGAGACCCATACATAATTATTAATTTCGCTGACACTTTCCTCCAAAGGAACACCACACTGATTTAGACATTTGGAGAGTATCGGGTCATTTTTACTGGGGCAGTTCACGGTAATCACCTTGCTCTGCAGTACTACAGCAGGAGGGGGATTTAAACCTAGGACCTTCAAGCCCCAAGGCAAAAACATTAACCACGGTGGTACCTGGTGCCATGTAAACAACAGCCAAAAAAATAGAGGCTGCAGCAAATCAGGATGTCATCCAGTTCAACTTCATTCACTACCCTTGCGTTGAAGCAAATCTGGACCCTACCTTCATGAGGGACATCACCGAGTCACATCATTAGCGGCAAATGGAAAAGGGAGGCATGAAATGACAGACATCCTGATGAGTTCAGCTTTATCGCTTACTGCAGTAAACAGGGTCAACTAGGAGACAAAAACACTGAAACCTGAAATAAAGCTCAGCTGAAAAGGCTCTGCACAACTATGTCCTCCCTGCAGGAATGCAGCACAGGGATCCCGATATGAAAGAACAACAGGAAAAAACTTATCTCAAAACCACAAAAATTACAGTTCAACTCTTATTTTTGTGATTTATGAACATTTCTGTCTATATTTAGTCAATGAATCTGGGCCAATAGTTGACTAAAACATTATGTTATAAATATGATTCTGTTTTGATGTTTTATGCCTCACAAATAAGCACCAGCCCGGAAGAAATCTATGCTGTCGCTCTATGTCTGTCCATCATACTGCAATAAACAAAACCCATAGCATGTTCTAAATATGTACTTTCAGTTTTAGCTACTCTAGCAGTGAAAGAGTTTTGCAGGAAGCCATTATTATTATTATTATTATTATTATTATTATTATTAATTTATTTGAAATAAATTAAAAAAAGATGTTTGGTGGTGAGGGGGCGCGTGTGTGTGTGTGTGAGTGTGTGTTTGGTGGTGAGGGGCATGGTGGCACAGCGGGTTGGACCAGGTCCTGCTCTCCGGTGGGTCTGGGGTTCGAGTTCCGCTTGGGGTGCCCTGCGACAGCCTGGCATCCCGTCCTGGGTGTGTCCCCTCCCCCTCCAGCCCTGTGCCCTGTGTTGCCGGGTTAGGCTCTGGCTCCCCATGACCCCGTGAAGGACAAGCGGCTCAGACAATGTGTGTGTGGGGGTCTCCAGTAGGTGGCACTGCTGTGCTAGTGTGAAAATGCTGGCACTGTTGCACAGCATAGTGGAGCTCATGGCTGGTTGCAGGATCCTGTGTTATAGCAACACAAGCGAGAAATGTGATTCTGACTCTCCGGCACATGGCAGCAGTGAAGTGAAGAGTATAACACGAACGACGCAGTTAAACATTCCCCCATCGCTTTTGCCCGGCTGATGGGCGGCTGGGCCGTGGTCCCTAAATCAGTGACGGCCAGGGTAACATGATTAGGCAAAGAAAGATAACTGCATCGGACACGAGGCGAAGCCGATTCATCACCGTCAAAATGGTGATTGGCAAAAACGTCAATCTGTTCCTCTAATCTGAATAATAAATCCTGCCACTATGGAGAGAGAGCTCTCTGGGACATTTAATAGAGCTGGTATAATTACTTTTGCATAATAACATGTGTCTGTATCGGAGTGTGTGTGTGTGTGTGTGTGTGTGTGTGTGTGTGTGTGCGCACTGCTTTCGTGTGTCTTTATGTATGATGTCACCGGTCATGTGCTGAGAAATGAGCTGATTACTAACAGACTCCATGTACATCTCATTTCGGGCTTTGCACCCCACCCATCCGCATCCCCCATCACCCTGAGTGCTGCCGCCCACTTGTACCGCGGTGAGCCTAGAGGCCACACATAACAGGATTCAGGAGACGCTACCGATTAGTGGGGAGGCAAAACAGCTAAGCCTGTTGAGGGAGAACTGGATTATAATAGAATCCTGGTAAAGAGGCAGTTTCGAGGTGTAATTCATCCTGAGACCTCATGCTGCCTGCACCCTGGGAAGTTTCCACAGACTGGTTCGTCATTGTTTATATGGGCTAAAACAATCTACGGTGCCATCAAAACAGAGCGCCGAGAATCCATCCGTGCTCGTGGTTACACCCGCTGTGAGTCATGGGTCTGAACGCTGCTGCGTCGCGTTACGGCTCTGTGCCGCTCTTCTGCGTGGACCAAAAACAGCTGCGATGGAGGGAGAAGAGCCCAAACAGAGACTCAATCCGGAGCAGCTCCAGCCTTGGGGGATACGAGCCCAGTGTCCGTGGCGCTACGTCCCCTTTCCCAATGTGGAAAGGTTCTCAGCCACGTGGGCACCGGACTGCGTCATCGGAAGGCGCTCCTATTGTCACTGCTTCCTGACCGAGCGGCAGGTGCTGGGGGAGCGCACGTGACGGCCTCGGGATGGAAAACGACAGTCAGCGCTCTGCACTCCGCCGCCCAGATCGTTCGCCCCTTCTGAGCAACCAAAACCTCGAGCGCACCTCTAACCGACAACCGCACCCACCTATCAATTCTCCTATTAGTGTGTTTTGCCAGCTACGTGTTCCTGCACCGACGTCGCTGCCAAACACGGATTGTAAGATACGGTTTGACTCATGGATTTATGTTACTGGTGTGTGGTCCTGTTTGAGGTTTTCCCCCTTTCATACCTTCGGGACGCTCACGCACACATTTTGGTGAAACGTTAGGAAGCCGACGGCGGGTCTACCATCGCTCCCATAGCGCCCTGCCGAATGAGGCCAGGCTCTGTCTGCGAGTAAGCCTCCATTGTTCGCTTTGTACTCCTCATAAAGGCGACCCTGCCTGTAAACATGGTAAATGCAGGTGGGGTCTGTCCCCGGGACACGGGCACTGACGTCTCTTCTGGAAGGAAGTCCCTTTGAAATGAGGGATCAGTTGCTTTTGTTAGGCGGTCGCCCACGTCATCCATCGGCGTTTTAAGCCTTTAACCCTGCTTTCTCACAGGGAAGACGTTGGCGTGACTCAATATCCCCACTAAGCCCCTGGCTCTTGGTGGTAGGAGCAGCTGTCTGGAGCATGTTCCCGGCTGGAAGTTTCCCATTTTTATGGCCGGGTGCTGGGAATGATATGAGCAGAGGGCTGAGGGAGGGACACGACCGGGAATTCAGGTGAACAAGCTTCGCCCCCATCAGATCCCCCAAAATGAGGCGCCAGGGTGGGGCTGGTCCTACATGGCTCCTTCTGTCTGGAGACAGTCGCGCTCAAGCCAGGCCAGGTGTCCCACTTTCAGCCTGTTTGCTCGGTGCGATCGCGCTGCTTTTCCGTGGCGCTCCTTTATCTAGGATAATGCAGCACTGCTAATTTTAACATCGCCAGCGCTGCCAAGCCCTTCAAAAGGCGCCCGAGATGCGATGCGGCTGGCCCGTGTGACAGCCCGGCGTTGCCGAGAGGCATGCCGCCGTCGCGCGCTCCGCCAACGGAACGCCAACAACACGCCCGTTAGCGTTCGGCTCCCGTTATCAAATGGCGGTACCGGCAGCTTGGCGGAACAAATGAGTTCAGCGCTGCCGCTTTCGAAAAGGGACCGCTTTGAATTTAAGTCAAACTGGATTGTTGACGCTGACAGATACACATCTGGTTTGCCCCATCTTTTTTCTCCCCCTCTTTTATGTTAGCCACTTTCCCTGAGTCTCACTTGCACTTCTTTTGAATCTCGATAATGACATTCAATACATTGTACTATCCCAAGTTTTGCTTGTCATTTATTTACTTCTGCTTGTACTCCCCCATTCTTATTTTTCTTTTCCCTCCCCTACCCTTTTCTCTCTGTCTATGCATCTTTTTCTTTGTCTTTTCTTCTTCCCTATCTGCTTAGCATTTCTCTAATACTGTTAGTCTGTATGTTTTCATAAATCACTCAGCATACTCACTAACTCACTCACAGAAGCTGCTTACCCCAAGTGGTGTCGCGGCAAACCGGAGCCTAATGCGGCAGCACAGGGTGCAAGGCCGGAGGGGGAGCGGACACACCCAGGATGGAACGCCAGTCCGCCGCGAGGCATTCCAAGCAGGACTCGAACCCCAGACCCACCAGAGAGCAGGACCTGGCTAAGCTCACTGCGCCGCTGCACCACCACGCCCCCCCGGAGCATTCTTTCTCTCCATTTTTCTGTTATTCCTATTGTTTTATTTTCCTCTTTTGTAGTTTCAGTTGGCTTGGGCTGTGTTTCATCTGATATATACTAAGAAGTTACTTTTTCAATTCCAAAAAGACAATGTTGCTATTGGCTGTTGGAAAGAAGGACATATCCGTTGCCTTGTCCAAGGCTATACCATGCTGAAACAACAGAAGTGCATGTCTAAGAGCCTAAGGATATAAGACTTAGATTTATAGTGAGCACACAACCCTCCTGCTGCTGCTTACAAAAAACCAACTAGTTCGGAGACCAGCTTTTCACATTCTCACCACTGTAGTCAAATGTTTACTAGACGATACCTTGAACACACGGCAACCCGGATGCCTTTGGTCTCGAAGGACTCACATCTGAATCCCATCTCTTGCTGCAGTACCCGTAAGCAAGGTACATACCTTAAGTTACTCCAATAAAAATGAGCAAGTTGTGTAAATGGGAAAATCACTGTAAGTAGCCTAACATTATGAACAGCCTTGGAGAAAAGCATCAGCTAAAAGAATAAATATAAAAGTAGAACAAGTCTGCACAAAGCTGTGTTCTGCAGCTAAAGCGATAGGGCAGTTGCTGATAGCAGCTGAACGCTTTCTTTTTTATGAGGGCTGCCAGCGCTGCATGCCTGCAAGCGCCTCTCCAGCACTGGCCTCCGTCCACGGAGCCAGAAAGTTATTATAGAGGCCGTCAAAAAGAGCTGTACAATGGGAAGCAACAGATGTCTAATTTACCTGAGAGCTGTTATAAAACGGAACGCATGCAGCCACTGACAGGTGGACTTACTGGGTGAGTGATTGGGGAGCTGTCCAACAGAGAACTGGTTCTGAAAGCTGAAATGCATCACCGTCAGGTGTTCCGCGGTGGCTGGTTGAAGTAACTCGATTAGCCGCCCTCCCTCTGGAGCACAGGGGAGCTCAAGCCCCCCAGACTGTCCATCACTGTGATTTCCCTCATTGAAGGGGATTAGCTAATGAAGTTCTGCTCTGCTGGTGGCTGATTGATTATATGTCGCTGCAGCGATGTCATTGAGCAAAAAGTCATCTAGGTGTCCTCTATGGACACTGCAGATTGGGTTAACAGCCCTGCGCAGGACGTGCTGTGGTCTTGTTTCTCCTGTCTGTGACAAATGGCCACCGTAGATGTCCAGTACCCTTGAAATTATCGTTACTCAACATTTTAAAGTGTTGTTCGGAGGACTGTTTCAGTGGAAGTAAACAATACATCACCCTTTTCCATAGAACTAACTTGTTATTAATATGAGTTCCCAACACTAATCTTAAACATACTCCTTATTAATGCGGGGGCAGCTTATACCGTACGTTTACATTTACATTTATTCATTTAGCAGGCGCTTTTGTCTAAAGCGATGTACATCTCAGCAAAAGTACTGTAGTGGTTAGAACCGCTGCCTTCGGACCCAGAAGTTGCATGTTTAAATCTCACTTCCAGTTGTAGTACCCTTGAGCAAGGTAGTTAACCTAAATTGCTCCAGTGAAAATTACCCAGCTGTATAAATGGGTAAATAAGTGTTGGTGGATTAACATTGTGAGTTGCTTTGGAGAAACACATCACCTAAATGAATAAATGTTATAAACTATATTACTATTCTTTATTGATTTAGCATAAAGGGGGGTGTGGCGGCGAGGTGGCGCAGCGGGCTTGGCCGGGTCTTGCTCTCTGATGGGTCTGGGGTTTGAGTCCCCCTTGAGGTGCCTTGTGGCAGACTGGCATCCTGTCCTGGGTATGTCCCCTCCCCCTCTAACCTTACCCCCTGTGTTGCTGGGTTAGGCTCTGGCTCGTTGCAACCCTCCTTGGGACAAGCGGTATCAGCAAATGTGTATGTAATTTAGCATACATGTTCTCCAAATCACATTACAATTTTAAACATTCACATTTATTCATTTAGCAGACGCTTTGTCCAAAGCAATGTACATCTCAGCAAAAATACAATTTATGCACTGCATTAAGAGAAAGAGACATGGCTGCAGACATGTGATTCTTAAGGAAACCTAGTTTGTTACTTTCCACTTGAAGCACTGATGTTCATCACTCAAGTAGGTACATAAAACGCAGGATGGATGAATCCTGATAACCTCCTGCCAAATTTTTTTCTTTTTTTGATAATAATAAGAAGAAACACAAAATCACATACAATGCCGGAACAGCGGCTGTATAAAGGCTTATCTGGGTACGCTCATGAAGTTACGGCGTATGAACATTTACACCATACATGAGCTGGAGAGATCTTGGGCGAAGTGAGTCTGGAAAATGTGAGTTTTCAGACCCTTCTTGAATGTAGACAGAGTTTCAGCAGTTCCGAGAGAGAGGGGAAGGTCATTCCACCACAACGGAGCCAGAACTGAGAACCTCTGTATTTTACCTTTTGTGTGCGGGACCACCAAGTGAGCAGAAGGGGTCTGGTTGGGGAGTATCGGTTGATCAAGTCTTGTAAATAGCTGGGAGCAGTTCTATTGCTGCATTTGTAGACAATAATCAGGGTCTTGAATTTGATTCGGGCAGCTATAGGAAGCCAGTGCAGAGAAATGAGAAGAGGAGATATGTGGGAACGCTTTGGGAAATCAAACACAACTCGTGCAGCAGCATTCTTTATCAGTTGTATACGTTTGATGGAAGTAGCAGGAAGGCCAGACAGAAGAGAGTTGCAGTATCCAGACGGGATGTCACCATGGCCCGGACAAGTAGCTGGGCAGAGTCAGTTGTGAGGTAGGGACGGATCCTACGAATATTATGCAGGATGTATCTGCAGACAGGGTTGTGGCTTCGATGTGCTGAGAGAAAGACAGACTCGAGTCAGTCGTTACTCCCAGGCTCTTAGCCGAGGAGGTAGGCGAAATGAGTGAGTTGTCCAGTTTGATCGATAGATCATGACAGGAGGAGGACAGGCCAGCTGGGAGGTGAAGAATCTCTGTTTTGGAGAGGTTGAGCTGGAGGGGGTGATCAGACATCCATGCAGATATGTCCGACAGGCAGGCGGCAATAAGCGCTTTAAAATATTTACCTTATTTTGCTGAAGGGTCATTTTTACAGTATCAGTTCAAGGTAAGTACCTTCCTCAAGGGTACTACAGCACGAGCTGGGATTTCAACTCCGATCATTCAAGACTTTAACCGCGATGCTACATGTTGGCCCATTGATTCTGGCTTACGTAAATATAAGCTAATTTGTTTAAACATTAAAAGTCGGGCAACAAGATATCATTTAAATGAGGTATGATACAACTTACATATTCTTGGATGACAACTTAAAAGAAAAATATTCCTTCTTTGAGTTAGTTTGTCCAAGCTCACTGTCTGCTTGATAAAGGCATTTACTGTTCATCAGGACAATTTTGGTCATTAGTCGCTTCCGCAAGTGAGCAGCTGGGTGGGCTTGCAGAGTTTATGTCTGACAGGCTATGCAATGGACACAACGCGCCATACAGCTGCTCGGTGTGGCCCATGCAGCAACGCCTGCTATGTGATGCAGCCTTTCACCGACTGTATGCCAAATTATAACAGTGATACATCTGCTACGGCATTCATGCGGTACTAAAGCCGTTGCCTTGTTGTAACTGCAGAGATTGCACAGTTTGAAGTGTGTGCAGAGCGCCTCTGTATCCACCGTGAAGCACTGCGGCATCTGCTCATTCATAAGTGGCAGTTATAATATTCCTGCAAAAAAACATCCAGAATGGCAAACACCTAGTACAAACAGCACTGAGTTTTTCTTTTTTTTTTTTTCCACTTGGTAGGTTACTTTGCACCTATCACAATAATTACAAGGGAACTGTACTGCACTCTGCTGTGCTTCATCTTGAGCAAGAGTAATAAAGGCAAAGCCATTCAGGCAATGCTTAAAAATGAGGTTTAATTTCACTGGATAGCGAATACGTTACTTTAATGGCTCATAGTTTCCTCTTCATATGAGTATAAAATGGCTGATTACAATGGAAAAGGCAATAAAGTGTCATAGTTTTGGGGAAAATCAGCAAACTCCAGAGCAAGAGGGACCAAGTGGGCGGATGTGCCTATGTTTGCATTAGCTGCGATGAGACACACTTCCCGTGGCGGCCTTTTCCACGGATGGTGCCAGCCCAAACAAGTTGCCTGGCCAGGGTCGCAGACCGTGTTGCTGGGGCGCTGGAGCAGGCCTTCCTGCCGGCAGAACATTTTGGGGGTACTGTGTTTGATACAAAATATCTGGGGCTTAACACTGTTCCAGTGGCCTGCACGGCATTTAAGGAGTATTAGTATTTGTATGGTCTGAGGTTCGAGCCCTGCTTTGGCTGCCTTGCGACAG
Source organism: Scleropages formosus (assembly GCF_900964775.1). NCBI lineage: Eukaryota > Metazoa > Chordata > Actinopteri > Osteoglossiformes > Osteoglossidae > Scleropages > Scleropages formosus. The sequence goes on along the minus strand of NC_041826.1, from coordinate 5,890,102 downwards.
ACTGGTGTCCCATCCTGGGTGTGTCCCCTCCCCCTTGTGGCCTTGTGCCCTGTATTGCCGGGTGAGGCTCCAGCTCGCCGCGACCCCGCTTCGAAGAAGTGGTTGCTGACAATGGATGGATGGATGGATGTATGGATGGTTGGATGGTATATTTATTGGTTGATAGAAAGCTGGGAGGGCAACGCTTGCATTCATTGCAAATGATTTCAAGCGAAATGAAATAATCGCAACATATCTGGGAGATTGAGACAGCAGTACAACCCGGACGCTTTGGTGCCTGCTCACCTCGGCAGACGAGTCCCTCCTTGCTGACCACCTGCTTGCACACCCCGCAGTTCTTGGCCTTCTTGAACGTCTTCAGCCGGAAGGTGTGAGAGTGGACCGCTTCGAACTCCTCCGGCTGTGGGGTGAGAGAAGTGGAAGGAGTAATGAGCACAAACACCGCAGACACTCCAAGTCACCATCCCACCATCTGCACTCCTTTAAGCCAAAACTGTTCAGTTCTGAAATAATGAATTAGTCTGGCTGAAGGACAACGATCGAGAGTCGAGGTAAAACAGGCTTACAGAGCACATTGGGCAAAAGGAATCCCATGAGGTTGTGTACTGGATGTGGCCATATCTCTGAGTAAGTTTAATTTAACAAACATGTGGAAATACATGGAATCCACGGCTAAAGCTGAAGCGGTGTTATACCAGAGAATGACATCACTCCAAAGCCATTTTATTTAAAAGCTCTAATTTAAAGTACTGGGAAAACACACGATGCAGCTCTGCCCAGAGCTGGCTTCTTTTCTACAGTAATTCAATGTGTTTTCAATTTTGCCCAGCAGCAGTACATAAGCCCTCCAGGACAAAGTTCATATTCTGAATCATGCAACAAGGTGATCTAAACTGCATGCTCCAACCACGTCTCACACGTAAAAGGGCCTACCTACTTAGACATAAGCATACAGAAAGACACGGGGCACACAATCAGCATATTACATTCTGGTACCAATGAGAGCAAAAATGATAGTAGCGCAAAGTTTCGTAAGACGAATATAAAGTCTGTAACTGAGACTGAGCATCCTGAGATCTATAGGACACCCCAGTCATCCAGAAAAACCAGGATATGAAAGAGTCTTGTACATTCCATCATTACCAGGCTACTGTTTAAATGACACAGCACAATCTAAATTCCTTCATTTACAGGTGCACTTTGCAACCCAAGGGAAATGACTTCAAACTGAAACAGCTCCTGTGAAAAAAAACACCGTAGTTCTTGTCTTTGCCATAAGTCTGTCTGCTTCTGCTGCTGCTGTTTGATGTCTGGTTTCACGCTGCGGGAGGTACATTACTAGTGAAGCTGCCTGCTGTCTGCTTTCCGCAGCAAGAGCATGTACTGTTTTCTCTCTGCACACCTCCTGCTCTCCCACACTCTCCGTAACAGACATCCACAAAAACTGTGGCTGTCGCTTCGCTTCCTCTCTGTGTTTACCCAGCCGCCCAGCCTTTTGGCCTTCTGCCACCTCCAGAGACTATGGACTGTTTCCTATGAGTGATTTGCCACTTCAGGGCACGTGCGTGCAAAATGTCCCATGGGCCAGAGGACACTGTGCCTTCTTCACTTTATATCTGCCCACATACACTTCAATAGGCATGACATCAACTGTGGAGTTCTGGAGGGCTGGGAGATAGAGGATTATCTGGTTAGAGCTTGTTTATATTTCTCAGGCTGTGAAAGCAGAATAAGCGATCTTCCTTACATGGAGTTTTCTTATTATTGTGGCTATGGGCTCGAAGCTCCTCTTGACATGTGGTCGGTGCACTCCAACCCCCAAGAGATGGAATGAGAGATGAAAAACAATGGCAAGGGCATTTGATGGAGGAATAGCTCAGTGTGAAGCCTCTGCTGGACCCAAAGCATGGCTCGAAGATCAGAACACAGGAGCTCAGACACAGCTGACAGGAGACTAGTGTCCTTGTTCTTATGGGTTCAAAACATGTGCTGGATTTGCACCACAAGACAATGTTTAGTTTCTCCACGCTCTGAAGTTTGTTGAATCCTTACCTAATCCAGCAAAATGATAATACCCAGTATAAAAAAAAAAACACATCCCTGCCAATTATATGTTTTGAAATGCAATTTTCCTTTCATCAGCACTCTGAGGAAACCCCAAAGGGATCATGTGTGACCTTGGAAACCACTGTGCCGTGACGCATGGCAGTACAACAGCAACGAGACAGCCATTCTTTCATTCTCATTGCAGGCTTCATCTAACCAGACCCTAACGAGATCAGGCTAATCTGGTTAACCTTAAACAATTAACCGTGCCATGTGACCTCATGGCTCTCCAAGATGGAGCTGCAGCGTAGACTGGTCACCCACAGAGAAGCTGGCTTTCCATATGAGATCCTTTTCCTCCTGTCTTTCCTTCCTTCGGAGTCCGTGTCCAACAGTGATGTGCTTTGTTTATGCGGCAGTAAATCTGGACATCTGTGGTAAGGCTTCGCTGTCATTGGTTTAATAAACAAAAAATCCAATTACCTTTTCGCAGAAAACAACTGATAAAAAAGCTGCAACTTCAGTTCTTTATTATATTGTGTTGTATTTTGGATCTCACAGTCTTGGATCCTGGGCAGCTTTTCTACATATGCACAACTGCTTATACAATATGGTGGAAAAAAAGGTGGAAAAAAGACAAACTCAATCCTTACAACAGGAACGTGGACCAACCAGTATTTTTGCCGCAGTTCCTACCACAGTTCCATAAACACCGCAGAATTTGTCCTAGTACCGAAGTCTGTTTCTGCAAGGTTGATTTAACTGGGTTTTTTGTGTGCACCTCCCCCCCAGCAGTCCCTCCATCCCTCCACTTACTGTTTTTATCTATTGCCATCGTCACTGAGTTGTGAAAATCTTAAAAGTCTTTGCAGTGCAGTGAATAGCAAGCCTTACTTCAATACACTCCATGGAGGACAAATGGCTTGTTAATGGACTTTGATTCTTCACTGGGACAGTAAACATCACTCAGACTGCCCATAAAGTTTCAGGATCCATCAAGGTTGCATTTTGTCCTCTTGGCTGCTAAAGCTGCTCCTGCCCACAGCTAACTAGCATATAGTTATTGTGCTTTGTGCTGCCACTAACAAAGGCCACTCGTTGACCCAGTTTTTCTAATAAATAAGGTCAAAAGTTCTCGTGTGGCCAAGGGATCACGCGTGGTTTAGATGTATTCATAACAACACCATGCTTTTGAGTTTTACAGTAAAGAGTTTTAGATGGCAGCACTCATGGACACGTTGGCCCTGCAGCTGTTACCTGCTTGTTGTTTTATATCCGCTTTTGTTATATTTGTATAATGACAATGAAGGTGAGCTGAATTGAATTTAAACAAAACTTGACCCTTTCCCAACATTTTTTCTTGAGATGATTATCACAGATGACAGATGCCCATCTTTGCTTCATGACCAGGGCTTTCCAGTTGCACACCGAGACAAAAACCCCAGCTCAGCCCTGTCACAGAGACACCAGCAGCACACCACCTTCAGCCCATCCAAGAATCCTGGCCACCTCTGAGTTTCTTCCCTGTTGTTACCCACAGGCGAGCCAAGCAGGACGTAAAGGCAAGGGGGGACCAGGAAGGAAAACATCTCAATCTCAGACCGTACATCATGGAGAGAGGCGGGTAGACGGTGCCCCCTCCTCCCAAAAAAGAGGCCCATGTGCTCTCTCATTCACAAATGCTATAACAGGTCGTGAAAGGGGCTGTGGATCACTCTAAAGCTGTTTGGAATACCTCATTCCACCCCCCGTCTCAAGCTGGAGGCTGTTTTTTTCTTTCTGAGGGTCCACAGGGGGAGGTCATGTTTTTATTCCTGCAAATGATTATTTGCAATGTTGGCAGACAGATGCTGTATAATGCTTGCCATTATGAGTCTAATCATCTTTGCAACGAAGTAAAAAACAAACACACTTGACAAAGAATGCTATTAGCCTTCTAGCAGCGTGAACCTTGTACTGAATGACATTTATTTCGAACAGTCAATGAATATTATAAAATAATTTCTGGGCATTGAAAAAATTAACTGTAGCAGGTCAGATTTTATAAATTATTTCGTTGGTCTACATGCTCAGGATTTAAATTAAGGGGGGCAGAGCAATGACGGGGTGGGTTTGCTTGTGGGTGGGGGGGGGGGGGGTCTCAAGCAATCTCTTGTTGTCATGGAGATACATTTGGAAGCCTGTCTTTTTTCTTGCACACTGCCAACCATGCTAATGCCCCAGTCTTAGGGTACAGAGGTGCACAAAAGCAGGTCGAAAACATGGCACCCTTTCCTCCGCTCCCACCATAGAGCTCACATCACATGTATACATGGCCTCCTGCTGAGAAGCTAAGAAAAACCAGAATTCCCTGACACAGATTCCTACACACCCACTTCCCCTTACACACAAAGACTATGCAGCCAAAAGTAGGAGACAGTGAGCTCAGACCTGACAACAATGAAGGACCATTTTAGCACCATACACATGTATTCATTCAGCTGATGCTTTTCTCCAAAGCAACTTACAGTGTTAGTCTACCTACAATTAGATATCTATTTATATAGATGGGCAATGTTACTGGAGCAACTTAGCATAAGTATCTTGCTCAAGAGTATTACAGCTGGATGTGGGAATCAAACCTGAGACCTTTGGACGCAAAGGCAGCAGCGCTAACCAGTACACTACCAGCTGCCCCTTGTCCCCTGCCTGCTGGGTGTCTAGGGAGCCAGTGCTTGAACTCTGATGTACCACGTTTGAGTGCACCACCCCCAGAGTCCCTGTGTGTTCAAGCCGTTTGGCTGGCTATGTGTAAACATTCGCTCTGTGTGTGTGTGTGTGTGTGTGTGTGTGAGAAATACAGGGGTCCCTCCTGCTTCAAAATCCACCTCCAGCTGCTATAAGTATTGCCGCCAGCTTCTCATGTGCAAAATAGTTCACACTGACAGCCGCTTTCCACGTGTAGTTCCCATCAGAAAACCTACATAAACTGGACTGTGGTTCTGCAAAACCCATGAAGTTAGGTGAGATGAACAGACAATGAGAATAGCATCAAAGCACGCCATTATTTATAAGAGGGTGTGACTCTTTGTGGCTACCAGGGGCATTCCGGGTTCAGGGAGTGACCCAGCAAGGGATGACAGTGGCTACATTTTAAAGGGATTTGTTTTACTTATTTCCACATCATAAAGGATTAAATTGTCACACCAAAAGCCTTCAGCAAAACATACAGGACTGATTAAAAGTTAAAAAAAAGCCCAAACACAACAACTCTATATTCAGTGAAAAATAAACATCTACCATTCTCAAATATCAAAAGCACAAAGTGCTGGTTGCAAATGACAGTACAAACACAAACAATGTCATCAAAACTGCTGCAAGTCTCTCCGCAGAACCTTTCCCCCCTTCCCAGCTGTCACTTTCGAAAAGTCTCTTGATTGTTCTTGAACCGGCCACACATGGTTCTTGTTTCTCCCTAATAAGCTGTAAGAGTGAGCATGGTTATACGCCACTCTTATTATGGGGCTCATCAGTTGTGTGGGTTTAATTAGGGAACACGGTTCTTATTTGATGCCATGGCTACTCTGAGCTCTTTCTGTCATGAGTAGGGTCAGTCATTTACTACGGAGGAAGATGATGAGAACAGCTCCATCCATCAACAGGGAATGCAGAATGCAGTCATGAGAAGCATGTGGGAGACCAGCTCAGGACATCATACACCACGCTGCTCTGCCTTGCTCCCACTTTGTTGTTGAAAGGCTTCACAATGGGCCAGGAGGCCACTCACAATAAGCCATTTCCGCTGCATAGTACAGGGTTTTCAGAAACACATCACGTGAGGGCCCAAACATGATGGTAGCGATGCTAGCTGAGTGTTCCTGAAGGTGTAGTGGAGGAGTGCATTGCTTCAACAATATGAGCATTAAAGTGGGGACATTGTGCACATCAGAGGCACACAAAAGGGCAATCACGCTTGAATGGCTGAAAGAGCTGAGATGGAGAATTGTAAGCTCTGCAAGTAGCTTTCATTCCGTGTGTCTGCTAATATAAGTTAATGTAATAGTCCCAGAATGCTGCTGGATGGGTGTAGATCACAGAGCATTACTCTGACTGTACTGGCTTGAGAAGAGTGTAGTGGAATGACAGTCCATGTGGTGGAACGTACTCAGATGTTCAGTGTACGAGCAAATACATCTTCGGAGGCAGAGTAGCGATAGTGAGGCCTTTCAGCTTAGCCCACAAAGACTTCACTGCAGTTATTAGCCTCACTTGTAAGTAACGGAACTCCTGTACCACCTTACCTTATCCTGCCTGTGTCACTGCTTCTGGTCCTGTAGGGTGGGGAACCTCAAGCCTAAACTGCATACAGTTTAACCCAACAATAAGTCCTCCAAACTCAAACTCCAGCTCCTAGAAGCTATCAGAAAAGAAACTCTACATTTGCTTAACACAGGGGGATTTTTTTTTTTTTTTAAATACTGCAAGCAGCTGAATTTGACTAATTTATGTTTGAGAGATAGTCATAAAGAGGAATGAAAGACCTGAAAGTGAAACGAGAGGACTGCAGGCCTGACCGTGGTGGTTTAAAAGTCCCTGAGGTGTCGCCCCTTAGCTGGGATCGTGTGGTTCCAGCAGGAGCAGGCGCTCTGGGACCAAACAGTCTTGTGTTTCTGGCTCTAGGAGACATTCCTGCAACATAAGGTCACCTGGAGAGCCTATGTTCCTTCACTGTAGGAACATCCCCTCGACAGCCCTCCACAGGGGAAATGTGCCTTATCCATCTGAGTCTTTAATTCAGGGGTGTTCCCTGCCTTTCAGCATGCTCCCACCTCAGCCGTTTTCCCTCTGCCTATCTGTCTCTCCAGCACACACACACACACACACACACACACACACACACACACAGGAACAATCATGCCCCCCATAAGAGCAAGCATACACACACAGACATGCAACAGCAAAACAGTCTGCAGTTTGTAAATTGACATATTTCAGTAAAATGCCATTTTAAACCTGTTTTACGCTCCTTTACAGAATGTTTTCTGTTAACAGCCTATTAGTGGGAAGCAAGCTGTCAGCCTGGCATGGCTTCTATCAGCCATTTATTCGATGCATTACATTTTATTTCAATTCATTTGAGGGGGCAGTCAGTTCAGCTACAGATGAGAAGGTGACACTGGCCCGTTCAGGGCTTCGAAAGGACAAGGAAAAGTGCTGCACTTTGTCCAGAAAAGCAGCATAACACGACTGTTTTGGCTATCTGTAAATAAAAGAGAGCAAAATCCCACCCAGCGTGCTCTGTAACACCCTGCCACCGCTGTGTGTGGACTGCATGTCTGTTGTGCTCTGTTTCTGCCTTTGGGCTCAGGTTATGATGGCTTGGCTCGAGCATCACATGTGTACCTTCCAGCCAGCTGAGATAACAGGAGTATCCTGTGTTCTCGGGACACGGAGCATATGTCTGAGTCACTGGAAGTCAGTGGACAAGCAGAGTTCTGCGTTTTCTGCAGTGAGTCACATCTGCCGAAAGAAAGCCTTACCACCCCGGCACAAAATACACGCCTAGCTGGGAAGGACACCGCGCTCTGGGGTGTCGCCTGCTCTACTGCACGTGTTTTCTTTCACAGGGATGCTATTCTGAAGCTCACAAAACAGGGCCCAGCAGGGCACCTGACCTGTGACCTCACCCCCCTCCCTCTCCTTCCTCTTTCACTGACCCAAAATCCACAGGCATATAGCCTGCTGCAAGCTCTTTGCTGCAGGTCTCATGGAGCCCACGAAATGTCATCCCGACCTCCTAGAAAGGGGAAACGGCTGATGGGGGTTGGAAGGAGGGAACACTGGGGGAGTCATCACTGAAGAAGGCTTTTCCAAGACTTCCCTGAAGCAGGAAGATGACTGGGAGGTCACAGATTGGCTGGGAGTCGCTGACTGATAGACACACAAATGAATTAATAACCATAATCCGAAAGTGCGAGAGAGAACGATGAAAAGAGATAAAGTCCAGGTGGAGGTTTGGAATTAATTTTTGCCGAGCTGTGACCTGAAACTGGTATCCTAGAAACTAATAGGAATGCTCTTGAAGGCACTTGGCGAGTTGCAAAAGACTGTATTAAAACTGGTGCCTATTCCCAACAGACCACAAATGAAGGTAATAAAGTTATTTTCTACTTACATGGCACATATTGCTGCAGAATCAAAGAAACTCGCATATGAAGGCATTTTGAAAGAAAAAAACCAAGGGAAAGAAATTAACAAATGCTGAGACTTCCACTTCACAGGAAATCAAAGCCTGTAAGAACATCCGTCCATCCTGCTAACTGAAAGTTATCCAGCAAAGCTGGATTTCAAAGGCGTAAAACCCCGAACAATGAGTTGCAGAGGGGCAAAATTTTCTGATGTGGTGCTCATAACTGTTAAAATGTCTTCCCACATTATAACATCTTCTGTCTTAACTTCTGTCAAGCTTCCTTTTTCTTAGGTGAGAGCAGATGTGTTCTTTTGGATTGGGAGGCAAGAAGCAAAGATTTCCTTTTGCGTTCAATCATTTATCATTTCCGCAGAGTCATTTCTGTTAGAGCGTGTGCCGAAACAAGGGAAGCGTGCAGGAGCTGACGCACGCGACAAAACGTGCTCCATTAGAGCCCCCGCTCGGGTTCCCGTTCGCTCAGCGAGAGCCGGACATCAGGTGTTCCAGCAGCCAGCGCAAGTCCACGCGAACACCGAACAATGGAGGTACTGAACCTTCAGTGTAAACACACTTTTCAACGAGCGCGGGCAATTATGCAAAACAAGGCATAATCTCACACAGCCTGTGACATGTTTATCCTCCGGGAACTGAACCGGGGTGCTGGAGGTGAAATAATTAAGCATGGAAGTGGCAGCGTACAGGAAGCAATCCGCTATCTTCTGAGTCCAGAACTTAAGCCACTGCAAACTACCAGCGGTACAATGGCTCTCTGGCAAGAGCACCACATCCCAGCTGTCCTGCAGAGGACAGAAGAGGCAAGTCCGCCCTTGGGTAGCTTGGTCTGGCAGTCAAAGTCTTTCACAGGAATCTTCCTCCTCAAATTTCTCGGTGTCATCTTTAATCGACTCAGGAGCTCTTTCGGAGTCACACAGTCACATACAAATCCTAGGCTAAACCACACATATTAACCCCTTTGCTCCTTGGTAAGGAGGCATGGCTAATGTTGACCCATAATGGGATTTTAGATGGCAGAGGAGACCTCTGGGCCACTAATGAAGGAGCCAGACAATGTTAGAGACTGCCTCCTAATTGGCTGGAGGCTAGGATCAAGGAAAAAACGTATCAATGATATATCCAGGAATAAAGCGAAACCTACATTGATGATTATAATGATGATGCCAATGATGAGCACGATCATGGAGGAGAAAATTCCATTAGTTATTCCGCGATAACTTTCCTGTAGTCTTGACAGGCACTGACCTCCTCACGAATGTGTGCAGTAAATATAATGCTTTCCACAAATCAAAGGCTGCCCCCCACCCCGCACCAGCATCTGAATCTAATTAGCTGCTATCAGCACCGGCCAGAGAATGTGGAAAATCAACACCGTCTAAACATTTGGATTAGCGGCAGTGAGGTAGCACGGCCAGCTCTGAAGATTCATTACTGCCGATCCGTTTACCCAGCATTCTTCTCATCAATATGGGCTGGTACTTTTTGACATGAAGCTGTAAGGACATTAACCCAAGTTCTCCAGGAGAGTTTGGGCACGAACTGAATTCTCCTATGAAATAATAGCTTTGCCTATTCTCTTCTCGTCTACCTACAGAAGCGGACACCCTCGGATACCTAAGCTCGGCCTTGCTGCTGGCAAAGCTGAAGAATCCGAGGGGATTAGTAGCTCCGGCGAGGTATGGAAAATCCCTGGCACGGCATCACATTGCCCATGTCTACAGGATCCACTCCTAGGCAACGCGTTTGCTGAGCTGGCCAGGCATGGCGCATGCTGACCCCCACTCTCCTTCCCCATTTTCCAGCTTTGAAGGTTGTGTGCCTGGGGAACAGCCCCCAAACCCTCCCCACAGAACCCGCCTGTACCTCGTACACAGCTCATCCACTAAATCCCCAATTGACTGGGCTCGCGCCATCATTCAGGCCACACACCCACACGGCACAGCAGTGCAAATCCCTCCCAGCACCACTTCCCAAGTCAAAGGCCTGTGGTCCCTCAAAGTGCCGCCATTGATAATGTTAGCGTAAGAGACTGCCAGAAATTTTCTGCGTGTGGGACAGTGCAAAGCCCATTGGTGCCTACGATGACGGCCTGCAACAGAGCCATTGTTTTTGCATGTATAGTTTACTGCTGAGGGGGGCGTGGTGGGGCAGTGGGTTTGGCCAGGTCCTGCTCTCCGGTGGGTCTGGGGTTTGTGTCCCGCTTGGGGTGCATTGTGATGGACCGGCGTCCCGTCCTGGTTGTGTCCCCTCCCCCTTCAGCCTTACACCCTGTGTTGCTGGGTTAGGCTCCAGCTCGCCGCAACCCCGCTCGGGACAAGCGGCTTCAGCCAATGTGTGTGTGTGTGTGTGTGTGTGTGTGTGTGTGTGTGAGTGTGAGTGTGAGTGTGAGTGAGTGAGTTTACTGCTGAGAGTGTATGATCTCACCCATTTCACAAATTAATTTTTACCTTAAATTTACCCAAGGAAAATATGCCACATCCCAGGTTCATACATTCTGATACTACCTTACTTGGCTTCAACAATTTTATGAAAACCTTTAAATGAAACAGGGGGTGAGGTGGCGCAGTGGGTTGGACCACGGTCCTGCTCTCCAGTGGGTCTGGGGTTCGAGTCCTGCTTGGGGTGCCTTGCGGCAGACTGGCGTCCCGTCCCGGATGTGTCCCCTCCCCCTCCGGCCTTACGCCCTGTGTTACCGGGTAGGCTCCGGTTCCCCGTGACCCCTTTAAATGAAACACTTCCTTGAGTGAGCAAGATTCGAACCGCAGCAAAGGTCATATTTTTCACAAGTCCCCTTGTAACTCAATTAATAGGCAACAATTTTTTCAGTCATTTTAATTCACGCGCACGTACACAGAGACCAAGTAAATGGCAGTGCATGTGTTTGGCAACCAGAAGGCAGAGGTGAGAGGGCCAGGACCTAAGCTGCAGCAGCTCAAGAACACACGAAGGCGCTCCGTTCCTCTTTGGCTGGCTGTGCAGAGGAGGAGGTGCGGAGCAGAAGAGCCCCGCAATGAACGGTGGTCCCTCCCGAAGCAGGGGTGCTCCACTTAGGCCTGTGTGCGAGAGAGGCCAGCAGTGCACAGCGATGTTGCGCGATGGAGGGGGGTCAATTAAAGCGGCGAAGTGGAAGAAAGGGGGCCCCGACATCACTCGACTTCCTTTTCTCCCGGGGGGTAGGAATGTGACCCCCGCCGTCCTTCTCCGCTCACGTGGGAGGGTCACCTGCTTTTCATTTGGGGAGCAGCGCACCTAAAGCATTCCAGGTTCTCTCTCTCTCTCTCGGTCTCTGTCCCGCTTTCTCTCGCAAGGCTCCCTACCCCCACTCCAACATGCATTTCGCTTTGCGGGGGGGGGGTGCCGATCCCCGATAGGAAATGAATCAGTCATTCAGAAGCGGAGGAAAAAACCCTTCTCTTTTTTGAAGGGGAGAGGGGAGAAGGGCACAGCGCAGCACTCAGCTCCAGAGCCTGAGGGTACAGCAGGACTGTAGCTCTCCTCAAGAGCTTGTACACGTGCGCCACAATATAATAAAATACCAAAATGCCCTGTTCTATGCGTCTCATGCACATGACCACCTTTCATCCATTTTTGGGGTCAGCTTTACCTTAGAGGCTGCAGGAGGCATAGTCGTTTGAGTTGCCACCTTTGGATGCAGGTTCCAGTAGGTATTACTGATATAATTCATAATTAAGTGTATTTATACTTTTAAGCAGAGGGCAGTGTATAGCATAGTGGTTAGACCTGCTGCCACATGCTTGAAAGAATCAGGTTTGAATCCCACCTCCTGCTGTAGTACCCTTGAGCAAGGTACTTACCCTGAATTGCTCCAGTTAAAAAAAACCCAGCTGTATAAATTGATAATTAACAGTAATTAACTTAACACTAAGTCATGCTGGAGAAAAGCTAAGTGAATTACTGCAAACAAATGCAGTTTGCTGTCCCATGTCCATCTCTTCCCCGCTGCTCCAGGACGGATGCTGATGAGAGTAAATTTATCACTGGACTGTAACACTGAGACCCAGGTATCAGAGCAGAACTCTCTGTACCAGGCTGAAAATAAATGTACCGGACTAAAGACAAAAATGGTATATAAAAGATTTCTCCAGAGCCTATTTATTCTCCATGACTCCAAACTTTGTTCCGGAGACTGAACGCAGCCCAGCATCTCTCAGCCTTATTACTGGGTACGCCGAGAGACGTGAGCCAGAGAGAGAGGAAATCTTTACTCTGAAAGCTGTTCAGTAAAAGAGCATAATTTGACACATACAATGCGCTGCACCAAAACAAAGGCAAAATTCTAAGCAAAATGCAGCTGTTTCTCAGAAATCCACCACTCTGAGAGCGAGATTAAATGCAGCAGTTTTCATCAGACTATATCAGGAAAACCATATCCAAGTGCCTAATCATTAACAGGCAGGGGAGTTTATTAAAGTTCAGAGCTTCTAAATAATAAACAAGCATCTATAAAGTCCCTCTGGCATCAGTCCAGACTGTTTTGTAAGCCCAGCCCTTGGGGAGACTCTATGTTTCTCAGACCTCTAGAGACAATGGAACAAGCAAACGGCTGAGCAAACACACATAATTGAAATAGCATTAATATGAGTAGGTGACAGCATCCGATTCCTAGTTTATATCGACCCCCAGCGTTTGATGAACGGAGAAGGGCTGTTTGCCCGTGTTCAGACCATATGGGCCAGGTGAGAGCAACGAGTTCTGCTTGCAGTCACTGGAAAGCACCACGGTATACCCTAACCTCTCGAACTCCCCCTTTTTCACTGACCAAACTGCACACAGCTGGAGACATGACAATAAATCACAACCGTTTCTTTGGCCAAGGGCTTAATGCTCCACATTAGCCCCTTGGTACGGATCTGCTTGCAGAGCCCTTCTGGGACACAAACGGCAGAGCTCCTGCAAAGAATAGACCAGTGATCACAACAGAGACACGAAGATATTGATTGATTACGGCAAGAGGCTTCAAAGCCAATCCAGGTTCAACATCATGACAACTGCAAGTGTCTAAACATATATCGAAGACACAGCAAAGCCAACAGCGAACCCAAAAAAATTCTGGAGGGAAAAAAAAACATCAATGAGAGGCCTGAACACCTGCTTTTAATTTCGGGCGAATTGGAATGTTTTCAGTAACAATGGCTGCTTTTGTGTGCCATTTTTTCCCGATGAATGCAAGGTCCCCTTGAGTGTTGCCAGCAATGAGAAAGTGAAGATTAGTGAGCCATTGATTACAGTGAGCAACGCCAACAAACAGGTCGACTGTCAGGCTGGCTTCGCCGATGGGCAGCCTGCCCGGGCTCTCTTATCGTGCCGCATGATCACGGTCCGTCAGCAGACAAAACCTACTAATTAACAGCAGCAGCAAGGGGAGGCCGAAATCGATAAGGGCTGGAAGAGACGCCAAACGGAGAATGGACTTTAAGATCACACCACTTTAACCCCTGCCTCCATCTTCTGGGCACCGTTCCACTTTAAAGGAAGATAAATCGACACTGCGCTCCCATGCAGCGATGTTTCCCTTTCACACTATGGCCAAATAAGGCAGCAGGCACACTCACAAGTAAATGAAATCACAGCTAACTGGCTCGGGTTCACATCAGGAAAGCAGTGCTTACAAAAACCCATGTATGCTGTTGAATCCCAAGCGAGAGGATAGAAGATGTGCACCGTCACCGAGCTACACAGATGGACGAGTATACATGCATTCAACCATGTGGTAAAGCGCCATGATTGCGGGGGAATAGCGGCATGGAAAAACCCCCATTAAGCTCCCTTTCTGTGAACTGGAGCAGACCACCATCCCCGTAGTCCCGCTCCCAGCAGCCTGGGACGTCTTTCGGCTTCGAAAGTCTAATTGCAAACAGGTTTGCCCTTGAAACAGACCCAGCTGGTCCTGGTTCGCATCTCGCAGGCTCTGCAGGGACAAGCGAGGGCCATACTAGGCTCTCTATCCCCAGGCCCCCCTCTTTAGTACCCCTTGGGCTGACGCCAGCCAAACAACCCCCAACGTCCACCATCATCACCGCACACTAAGGCACCCACTGGGTTTACAAGCCTCTCATACAGCTTAATCACCTCGCGCTGAATTGTGGTCAACCATACACTCCATTTGGGGCTTACTTTCATCCAGACACGTGCTAGCTAATGAAAAACAATGTCATTTAGAACAACAAACCCAATATGACTCATAAATAGGCCAGCGACCGCATGTGGGTATGTGAATAACTTAAATTATGACCCCACTGATAACCGCTTTGAGTTCTTGCCTCAAGCCATGAGTGGTTCACACCTGATGAGAGGTTTATAATGCAAAGTCTCAAACATATAGTGTACTTTCAGTGTTACTGCAGTCATAAACAGAATGCAAAAGAGCATCTTTTGCTTGCAAAAGCGCAGAGGTTCAGCTATAATCCTGCTAAGGCAAACTTTTTATGTTTAATGCGATGGAACCTTTTCCGGAAAAATTCATGCATAACTTGTGTCTAACCATGCCCCCAAGCTACCCAACACAAGAAGCCAGAGTCGTAGTCAAAATGTTAGATATTATTATGAAAACCATCTGGCAGAAACCAAATCTCAGCATAAACCCCTGAGTTATGCAACCGTGCCTGAACTGAAATAAAATTTTGATAAATGGCACGAGGAATAAGACATACGTTATTGCAGAGTTCCACTTAAATCCAGCCAGAGTCACTGTGACTACACAGCTGGCTCATTTTCGACTCTAACTTGACATGCATCTCTTCCACCCTTGGCTCAGAGCAACTTTGACAGCATCCTCTTCCCAGAAGAGAAACACTTGTAGAGGGCTCTAAGACTTGAGGTCCAAGCCACACACATAAAACAGAGAACAAAAAAAAGAAAAAAATACAGGGAAAGCCCCGCCTGTGTTAAATTAGAAAAGAATAACTCAGCATGGGAATGGTGCTTTCTTCTTTTTCAGCTTGCCCTAACTCTCCACTGAAAATGAGGGGGTGGGAGAGATTAAGAGAAAGAGAGGGATGCGGATGGCAAAGGATGGAGGGCAAAGGTGCAGACTGAGAGAAGGAGAAGACCACTGATTGAAAGGAAGGCCAGGGAGGAGAGATGTGGGACAGGGAACAGGCTTGGACAGGAGACATTCCAGACGGCTGCTGGAGAGAGCACGGGGACAGTGATGGTGGTCGGTGCCCAATGAAGCATGCACGGGAATGGGCCTCTCCTGGGAAGCCGAGGGGAGGAAGGAGGGAGGGAGGGAGGCCCTGCTTGCCTCCACTATGACCATAAATCACCTGGGCAGGGTTAAACGTCTTTTTATTTAGTGAGGGCGCTGGCGGCCGCATGGGGCTCTTTTTGTCCTCCCTGGACTGCCATTTACCCCCTCAGGCCTCCCCGCCTGCTGTCCTTCAGCTCCCAGATGGGGCATACACACGCAGGCATAGAAGCATCCAAATACGCAAACAGACATGTATGTTGTGGACGCACACACACATGCGCACAGAATCCCATGCGTGTCCCAAACCGACGGCCCTGTTGCAGTGAGGTGAGAAGAAGCCCGTGGTTATTCGCTTATGACTGTGCACATTTCATTATGCAAATCCAGATGTTGCAGTTACAGACATTTCACCAAAGTCCAAAGAGGTCTGGCATATGCATTTTCCTCACCTGAAATCAGCGTCATTAATTCCCATGTAGGAACTGTGCAACCATCATCATATATGGATTCTCCAAGATATCAGTGGAGCTGAAAAAGGTTTCACATGCTAAGCAGTTTGCAGCTGGTGGCAGAGAGATGTGTAGAGAGGAAAGGGGATGCAGGAAGGAGATGAGGAGATGGAGCGGCATCTGGTCTGGTGGGCAGTCTTCTGCAGCCGAGTATCGCTGCACGAGCTGCACCTGTGTACGTGGGCAACATCTGTGAGCAACACAAGGTCTTCCTCATCCTCAAGATTCCATTGATGCCCTGGGCCACCCATGTGCAAGGAATGGGGGATCGACACAACGAGAGTCAAAGCTGGTCCGAAGCCTAAGACACACCTACCTTCAGTGCTTTTCATCGACAGAACGATTAACTCCGGCTAAATAGATATTGATACCTCCCTGATGTGGTTTCCTTGACAGCTTTAAGGCTTGTAAATGGATCAATATTTGTTTTAACTTGGCATCCATTGCCCAATCAGTCATTATCACCCACCCAACATATATTCTTCCTTGCAGGCCCGGTCCTTTCAGGCTTCTTACCATGTTGTCTGATAAAACATTTAATTCTGGGCCACACGATAAATTACTCCTAAATCCTCATTAATCACCCTGTTAGTGAGAGTAGGTATTCAGCTACACCCCTCACCCACATATCAGCACTTATGTTCAGATAAAACTGAAGCTTTTCCAAACGCTAGGTACGCCAAACAGAATTTAATGTATTCCTTGATGGCCAACAGTTAAAATACAATTAACTGATGTTTCTTTGTTATCATTCATAGGGAGATGATCTGCTTTAAGTTGGTATCCATAAATACAGGTAAAACTAGAGTGCTCCACTGTGAGCGTCGCATCTATCTGACGCAATCTCAGCTCCTCATTTAGATGAGTACTGTTCATCTAGAAAGAGCTAGACTGACTTCGAGCTCTGCACTCAGAATGAGACACTAACTTTTTGGAAGACCCAGCCTGTCAAAGAAGCAGACCGTCTGTGCAGATATATATTTTCTTTTTTTATTACAGTTAGCCAATAGATCATGTCTGTCTCAAGTCGAACGCCTGTTTCCCGCATCTTCCCTCCTCCAGCCGTGATGAGGCGGGCAGCTGTGCGAGCAACACTCTGGCTCATCCCAGAAGCTCAGTCCCCAGGGACTGAGCTTCAGCCTCTTAAGGGAATGAGATTGCAGCTTCTCTGTTCACTAAGTCAATCAGTGACTTGGCTGTAAGCTGGGGGTGGGGGGTGAGGGGTGAGGGGTGGGGGGTTGTGCATCCCTTTACATCTGATCAAGTCAAGCTGAGTATGAAGAAGAATGCTAATTACATGAACGGAGGGTCGGAGAGTCGAACCACAGAACCCCTGGGAAGCCACCGAGCACAGACCCCACCACCTACCGACCTGCAGAGGCAGAGAAATAAATAAGCTCTAGGCAGAGCACGCAACTGTCGAGACTGTGCAGAAACGGCAGATTAAATTATACAGGAGGTAACAGAAATAGCTTTGTCCGGGTCCCAGGCAGGAGCAGCGGAGAGTCCACGATTGGATCCGCTGTCACTCCTGGCCATCGTTCTGGCTGACAGCCAGAGCAGAGCGACCAACATGGAGAAACAAAGCATCCAGGTGTAGCATGGCATTCACGTCTCTGTCGTCTCCTGCGAATGCCCCCCACCCCCCCCAGCCCTGCCATAATCTGTGCGGATCAGTAAAATGAACAGAGGGTTGCAATCATCCGCCACTCGGCACCTCCCCTCCCCATGCTGCTGTCTACCCCTTGGCCACATGGGACCACCCCAGTGGAGCCCACTCACCCAGAACATGCAGGAGAGGCAGACCCAGGTGCGGGCCCGACCGGCCAATGCGGACGGCATGCTCAGGGACACGGAGGGCATTCTGGGATTAGGCTCTGTGCACCCACTCGGATCCTGATGCAGGGCTCCCAGCTATTCCACACAGGGTCGTCCCCCAGCACCTCAAATCCATGACACACCGGCGCACTCGATCCAGCCTGTCTCCTTCTCCTTCTCCTTCTCCTTCTCCCTCTCCGACTCCTATTCCTTCCCCCAATTTCTCCCTCTCCCTCGTTCTCGCTCTCACTCCCGCCGCTCGTCCCTCTCCCTCGCTCTCTCTCCCTCTTCCTCGACACTCACAAAGCTTTTTGGGGTCAGGCTACTCAGCTCTACGGGAGCGAGGGGGAGGTGTCTGGAAGGGGCTTTATTTATCTTAAAAAAAAAATCCCCAACTCTGCCCCCTCCCCATTTTTTCCAACATGGCCCCACCCCTCTCTCCCTGTCTCCCCTTCTTCATTCTTATTTTCCTTCACTCTATGCATCCCCCCTTCCCTCCTCCTCAGTCCTCACCTCCCCCATCCCTCCCTCGTCGGTCTCCAGCCACACTTGCTCATGTCTGTGCTAATGTCACTTTAATTTTTCATCGACTCACTTTCCTCTCTTTCCGTGCCTTTGCTTCTTGTTCTGCTCGAGTGCCGGGGCCGTCCTGCGTCACAAATAGCCTGCGAGTGTCACTACCGCAGCGCCATCACATGCCCCCAATTACAGTCTTTTCTGGAAAAAAGCTGCCAGGTTCCCAAAGGAATAACCTTTAGCCATCTGGCCCTCTGGAGGCCACTGCATGAGTTTCTGATGAGATGCAGTCCACACCCAGAGAACTTGGTACCACATTTGCCCTGAGCGGCCATCAGCGTGTCCTTTCCTCCATTCGGCCGAGGACAAGAGCAGCAGCCTTGGCGGCTGCACTGTACGGCGTCAGACCCCTAGCACGCCACGGGGCGGGACGGGACAGCGCAGCTCGGCCCTGGTTAAACATGCTCCGCCGCTCACTCTCCTCTGGCTCTTCCCACCAACAAGCCTGCATGATGTTTCCAGATCTCCTTTTAGGTAGGCATTCTCTTGGGATTCCGCTTTTACCTCGGCCTCGGCCACTGCAGGACTGGGGTTTACGGGAAAAAATAAAACTCCCAATCTGTGTGTGGGGCAGCCAGGAGCTGGAGCAGATATGCACACATGACAGCTCCACCCCCACTCTTATTTTGTGATGCTGCAACTCCTCTTTCAGTGCCAAGGACCCCCTCCGGGAGCAGGCTGGAAAACACATCGATAAATGCGCCCTGGCCTCTTTATCGCAGCCGCCTTTTGGTCTCCTGGGAGGGCGATGAAGATCCAGCACTCTCTCAGCTCAGATGACTCTTTCGCCTGGCCATTGGCGTGTCCGCTTCACATGGGCACCCACTGAATGTCACCCCTGTGTTTTTACCAACCTCCCCCTGCATTGATGCCTTAGCTAAATATATGGCTGGCACTAGAGGTGCGCCATCACAGGACTATTTCTGGTGCGCTCAACAGAGGAAAAGCTAATGCAATATCGCAAACAATGTTTGCTTCAAATCCACAGCGCCGGAAGACACCAATGGCCGCAATAAAGCTGTTGTGAAAAGACCGTAAAAATCTCAGGGGATCCGCAGCGACTGAGATAGCTGAATTCTTAGAAAGAATCCAAGGGAAACTGTATTTGCGAGAGACCAAGGGAAACTTCTGTCTCTGGTTTTGTTTTGGGTGTAAAGGTGCAGCTTTGGTCCTGTCTCATCTTCGTGTCAGTTATGAGGCTGATGGACACGTTTTTTTTCACATTTACCCTATCGACTGGATCACACACATACCGTACACACACCAGTGCATTCCAGACCTGATATTCCCCAGATATCTGTGATGGTGCAGCAGATCTGACAATGGAGTTTTCCTCATTCTGATCTATATCTTTCGCCTTCACCCAGTGTCCGTTGCTGTTTCATCCAGTATCGTAGCTGGACATTTTACAAGAGTAGTTCAGTGTTTCTTCTCTTTGGCCTGTAAACAACAGGCTTTTTGTTCCAAGACTGACACCTCAACCACAATATTACCTGCTACCTTTGGAGGAAGTTTTTCATGAGAGGATCATGTTTCCTGACCCTAAGCAGATGGCCATCAAAGTGTGATGACATAAGACAAAAGAGCCTGGAAGCTGGAATGGATGAGTAGTATCCCTGGAGAGAAAAGGCCAGCTGAAGCCTAAGAAGCACTGATTTGAGTACCATGTGGCGCTACTCTTCTCTCTTTGAGAATGCATCCCACACAGACCCCCTAGGACTACAGTTCACACAGGTGATCGGGGGGAGTGTAAAATCACCCAGGAGGGAAGCAGGATTCACAAGAGGAGACTGACCTGTAGGGCTGGATGAGTGAAAAGTGCAGCTTCACATTTCACTGCCGTCCAGCACCCTCTCAATTACTGACGGGCGGACTGTTGGGAAAACACTTAACGTGATTCGTCTCCTAGCCCAACCAGCACTTATCGACCACACGTAGCACAAACACAGTGAAAACCCACACACACTGCCCGAAACGGCTCATCCCAAGCGGGGGTCGCGGCGAGCCGGAGCCTAACCCAGAGACACATGGAGCGAGAAGAAGGAGACATTTCCAGGAGGGAAACTACCAGTCCATTGCAAGGCACCCCAAGCAGGACTTGAACCCCAGACCCACCAGAGAGCAGAAACAGGACAAACCAAAGGAGCCACCACACCCCCTCCAGTAAAATCCCCTTTTGCGCATTTACTTATTTAGCTGATGCTTTTCTCCAAAGTGACTCACAGTGCTAAGCTCCTTAGAATGAATTACCCATTTAAACAGCAGGGTAACTTTTACTGAATCAATACAGAGTAAGGACCTTGGCCAAGGGTATTGCAGCAGGAGGTGGGATTCAAGTCTCAGCCTAGCTAAATATATGGGATCAGCTCTAACTACTTCACTATACGATGCCCTGTGCTCACGGGTATAAATGCACCTCATTATCAATTATACAGTTTTTTTTCCGGAATCAATTTGGCACAGAAAAGCATGTACACAACAAATGGATCTAATTTTCTTTCTTTCACTAGTTCCCACTCCGTCTGGGTTTGTTTATGTCACTGTGTTTTTTTTCCTCTGGATTAGTGTTTTTCAGCAGCGGCTGCTCCAGCCTCCCCAGTGGGAGTCTGAGACGTACCCACACACCACATGCACCGACTGCGTGCAGAAGCCTCACAACAAGAGATTCTCCATTCTCTGAGATGAGCAGTCTCCACTGCACCCCCTAGTGGGAACTTGAACACCACCACGATGAAGTCTCTCAAACATCCTGCATCTCTTCCATCTCCAATAGAAGTGCAGCGAAGCCCAACGGATTCAGCAGCAGGGATGAGGGTCAAATACCAACTGAAATGCCATACATTTGGCACCTATATTCAATGTACAGGGAAAAAAATGTGTTAACTGTGCCACAAAAGATCGATGAACTCTAAATTACTGACACAGTACAATCTTTGAACAGACTATAATTCTGTACACAATGATATAATGTTCTGCAGTGTACTTAAATTATTAAATTAATCTGTAAAGCACATAAATTATGACATCCATTTACAATAGCTATGAATACATTTGCATTTTGAAAACAGACAAGAGGCCAGTGAGATGGCCTCCTCAGCTCAGTTGTGGCATGGGTTAGGGTTAGGGTTAGCGTGTATGGAGAAGTGCATGCGGCTGGGACTGAGCACTAGCCTGGACCCCGAAAAGGTGACAGCTAAAGCAGGGTGGTGCACAAAAGAAAGGCATTCCAGTAAATGTGTAGCTGAGGGTTTCCAAGACAGCAAGCATCCCCAGTTTGAGCACCTGAAGATGGAGGTGGCGCTCTGCTACCTGGGAGGTCCTCCAAGCCCCATCACATCACATAATCTGAAGCCGCTTGTCCCATACGGGGTCGCGGGGTGCCGGAGCCTAACCCGGCAGCACAGGGCGTGGGGCTGGAGGGGGAGGGGACACACCCAGGACGGGATGCCAGTCCATCGCAAGGTACCCCAAGCGGGACTTGAACCCCGGAATCACTTGAAAGCAGGTCCCGGTCAAACCCATTGCGCCCCCTGACCCCCCCCCCAAGCCCCTTTCTATAAAATAAAAAATTCCCATTAATAGCGAAAGAGAGTGTCACAAACCCACAGCACAGACTGGCAGATCAGGAAAGAGCATTCATGCAGCATATTCTTTAAAAGAACTGAAAACCAGAATACTTATTTTCCCAGGTTGATGAACCACAGGTTTTTCCAAATCCGCTTCCTGAATTCACCTCTGCACTTGAGGGAAATGAAGTATCAGACAGCCTGACTCGCTGTAAGATTTAGTAGTAAATGGACTTATATTACTAGGCTCATTCAGGAGTCATCAATTAACAAATCTGAGATTTTTTTTTTCTTTACTTACACATCTTCTTTTTATGTGACTGATTTCCTACAGGGGGCGCGGTGGCGCAGTGGGTTGGACCACAGTCCTGCTCTCCGGTGGGTCTGGGGTTCGAGTCCCGCTTGGGGTGCCTTGCGACGGACTGGCGTCCCGTCCTGGGTGTGTCCCCCCCCCCTCCGGCCTTACGCCCTGTGCTACCGGGTAGGCTCCGGTTCCCCCGTGACCCCGTATGGGACAAGCGGTTCTGAAAATGTGTGTGTGTGATTTCCTACAGAACTAAGAACAGTCAAAATCTCTTAGCCCATGCAGTTACATTTATTCACGCACAGAATGAAGTGACACGCAGTGATTAAAAATTAATGTTTAGCTGAAATCTTCGTTCAAGACATCGTATAGTGTTACACACACTACACTTAACTCCGTACAGTCATTCACCAATCTGCACACCACAGCAAGTTAACGCACGCTCACAAACACACAAACACACACACACTAAAGGCAATTTAGAGTCACCAGTTCACCTGAAACACGTACATCTGAGCTGTGGACAGAAATGGTGGGCTCCGAGGAAACTCGTGAACATGGGGAGAACATGTAAAGTTTGCACAAACTGAAGTAGGTTAGAACCTCCATGTGATCACACAGGGAGGCACCAGCACTACACGCCCTCAGCGCTGCCAATTTTAATAAGCACTCAGATTTGTCTATTAAAATGACCAAGTGTTTTCAGGACCTTCTCCTGGCACGCCTAATTTGGGATGACCGGTTATTGCGGACAGCTTTAATCCTCTCAGCCCAAATAGCAGGTCAAAGCGGGGTAAAACAGACACTGAGGAGGTTGCGTCTTCAATGAGGAGCACTCCCGATACCTCCGAAGGAAAGCATCGCCTTCAGGCAAAACCCCCACCATCAGCAGGAAATGAGTAGACAAGTAGAGCCTGTCGAGGGCCCCTGATCTGTTTCCCCTCAACTCAGCAGGCCCCCAGCCAGCATTCAGGCCAACAGGAGAAGAATGACCTCACTTCTAGACAGACGCAGGAAGCCAAGGCCCTAGAGGCGAGGAGGGACACACCCACCCGAGCCCGAGCTCACATGCGATCGCACGCTTCCCCACCACTTCGGAGAGGGGCCTCCTTCCCGCCATTCGCTGGCAGTCGCTGCCAGTCACAGTGCGTCGCTTGTATGGATTTCTGCATTTCAAAGGCCTCCTCCGACGGATCGGGTTCACTTTAATCACTTACATACCTTCGCTGTGAGCACCGAGCTGCGCTGACAAAAATACACATTCTGGCTCACGGCAAAACTTTCTTTTTTGTCTCAGAAAACCCAGTACCATTGAGTTTGCCTCAACTCGTGTTTTCCATCATCATAGTTATGAGAACGACACCAGCTCAAATTCCAAACAAGCAAGAACTACAGGAAACAACGAGTCTTTCTCTCAATAAATAAAGCGTACTGCTACATGTACCATTCTCATGACAGTTCCCACCGTCTTATGCCCGTGTAGGAATTACACACACACACATTTTCAGAACCGCTAGTCCTATAGAGGGTCGCGGGGAACCGGAGCCTACCCGGTAACACAGGGCGTAAGGCCGGAGGGGGAGGGGACACACCCAGGACGGGACGCCAGTCCGTCGCAAGGTACCCCAAGCGGGACTCGAACCCCAGACCCACCAGAGAGCAGGACCCATCGCACCCCCCTGTGTAGGAATTAATAACAACAAATTGAAGCGAGGCTTTGGCTCGCAGATTACACTGCCGATTACTTAAAAACACCCGAATGAAGCTGCTGGTAAACACAATAAGACTGGCTGCTCTTCCCCAGGTCAGGTATTCCCTTTGTGGATTTTCTCATCGGGTGCACAACGAAGTCAAACTCAGGCCCTTTAATTCATTCCCAGTAATGCTGTTTTCTCCACTCCCCATCAGCGGATCAATACTTCAATTACCGTCTTACCGCTAATGAAAACGAACAGTCTCTGTCGCAGCAAAATACAGTCTCGTTCGTGGAAACATATTTGTACCTTGAATTAATCCCAAACATTAGCACGAGCGCGCGAGCGTCCAGTAATCAAAATGATTAATAATGCTGCTGAATGCTGCTTAGATCGCTGAAAGTGGGACAAGGTTGAAGGACAAAAAAGGAGGCCGTCCATCAAACGGGTCGCAAACAGCACTTTATCCTGTAGCTGTCCTGGGTGCTGGGCTTCTAATTTATGAGCCATGAGGACATTAGTTAAATAAGAAGAAAAGTGCTTAGTCCTCTCCAATAAGCAGCATGGAGAAGGGCAGCACGGTGCGCTATTAAAGTGCCAATAGAGGGAGATTAATGCCAGAGAAGGAGAAGTGCTTGCTAAGATCTCATTTTGCCCACAATCCCCCCACATGTGTGAGGGCTGAGGCTGAGACAGACCGCTTTCTTCCTTAATTAAGAGGAGCGTCGGGGGGCTGACTGGGCATTTCCAGGGGCCGCACACAGAGGCTAATGACTCTGCTCAATACAGACCACGTCGCTTGGCGAGAGGCTCTGCTCCACCCAAGATGGGGGTAGAGAGCGAGAGACAAGTGCCAAGCAATATCCTGGACATTTCTCTCTCCTTTTGTCTGCTTGGAGCCGTATCTACCCCACTCCTCCATTTCTCATTCCCAGTGAGTCCGTCACTGCCGATTAACAGATCCCAGGTTCCCCACCTCCTGAAACGAGGGGCTGCACTCATGTACCAGTTTATTATGGCCCCAGGACACTGGATCCCGGAGTGTGTCGATGTCTCGGTCTGCCTGCCGTTCCCTTCCATACAGGCTCCTTCCTTCTAGAAGTTGTTCGCATGGCACCTGCATTCTGTCTCAGTGAATCCTCCGAGAGTTCCCGAGGACTAATAAAAGATGCCAATTCCATAACATACTTTCTCTGTACTACTGATCACGTTCAGCTGATTTATTCCAGGCGAAAAGGGTGCACGGTTCACTACTAAAGGGAAAAATTGAGTTTGAAGAAATGGAAGTCTTTGTGGCATTACGCGCTGACCATGGGTACACAAAGGACAGGTGTTGCAAAAGCAGTAGACAAATAAATGACTTGTTGAAAAAGAAGACATTTCTTTAGAAATATCAGGTCCTCCTAGGACTATTGGAGATAGTTGCTATGTTAAGGCCTTTGCTGTTAAAGTGGTTAACAGGCCTCCCAATACTCTTCTGCTGTCAATGAACTGATCACACTTTGTAAACACTCTTCTCGACACTCCTAAAAGGGCACACACCGCAGAGAGACTGCAATACGGCTTTTGTCATCATTGCCACACGACCGGCGACAGTTTGTCCGCCTTACGGTAGTGTGAGAATATTGGGCAACAGAGTCCACATGGAGAACACTTAGGAGTTCTCAACTTTAGCTGCATCTCGGTTAAATGGAGATTTCTGCAGCATGTTATAAAAGAGCGGTGGCAAAAATGGACTGAAATTAACTGATGGGTCATTTCAAGACACACTTGTTCTGGATAAGAGCATTAGTCCCATTACAAGATTCTGTGTTTTGCTTTCATTTGTGATAGACAATGATACGTTTTCCAGGGAGAAGTCCAAGGATTGAGGATCTGAAAGGGGGTTTGCATCTCCGGTAAGACTGCTGATCTGTGGCTTTTGTTCCATGGTCCGCTGGATGAAGGGTCAGCTGGGGTTGAGGGAAAACTCATCAGCCTGCAAGCTCCTCACAGAGAAACATCACGTCAGGTCCTGGCTGCCCTATTCCAGGCTTTTCAGCGCTTTCAGCACGAGTGTGCAAGGCCAGGTAGGAAACCTTGGAGCTGTGGTGGCACACAAATGGAATGGCAGGGAAGCAGGAAAGCAGCAGGGCCAGAAGGTAGGGAAGTAAGGATGGAGAAGCTGTTGGTGGCAGGCGCAACTTTTTTCCACGACTGGATGAGCTATGGACCAGGGTAAGTACCTGGGGAAGAAATTCAAGAACAAGGGGTGCAGGGTAGGTCTGGGGAAAGTATGTATGGTACTGTAGGCAAGATGGTGAGGGGTTCACAGCTGGGAGACCAGAGCTGGGGGGGCTGGCTGGGAAATATAAGCAGCTAAGCAGGACAGCAGGGAGCTGCAGCACAGAGATAAGGGGCTGCGGCAGTGATTGCAAAGGGACAAAAAAGCCATTCACAGTTTCAGACCTTGCACTGTCCTTGTTCTGCATGGTTTGTCTCCTGCACAGAATCATTTCCCAACATGCAGAATTCAGATCCAATCAAAGCAGCCTCACACGGTGCATATAAAACTGATAACGGGACAAGGTCTCTCTAACCAAACTCTAATGCAGCACACCTTTGAAATGCACCCTATCAGTGTAAATGAGCACAAATGGAGTCTCGGGGGATAAACAGAGCCAACTAACTGTTGTGGTGAGCAACCAGTTCTAGCGGTCAATCAGATCCTCAGCAGCAGCCTGTCTGGTCAGGATATTAAGTTAGGTGAGGCTTACATTACACAGACTGTGAGCTCTCCTGAAAATGGTCCAACATGCAATAGTTCATCTTTCAGTCTCCCCAAAGGAAATATCACATCCCACAAAAACCCCATCACTAATGAAAGGAGACTGTGTTTGGACATACAAGGTATGTTGGATATGATTTATAATAATGCTGAAGGTATAGTTATGGTTATCCATGAAACATTTCTAACCGACGTAACGCAACACGGCACTTTTTCTGAAATGGACTATTTACATAGCATAGACATCAAGCCCACAAAGCGACAGGAAGCTGGAACGGGAAGAGATTGAGGTCATGTGATAACCCTTTAACATGTTACTGTGCAACTGAAAGAAGATGGAAAGGCAGACAATGAATAAATTGAATAGTTACAGATGGAAGGACCTAACACAAAAATCGATGGAAGGTGATTTGCAAAGCCCTTGTCTGTTGGTTGGTAGATCTCTAATGCTGCAACCATGCAAGGTGACCCTTTGCGATGGGGACCTCATAATCAGTCCCTGGTTCCGAGAAAGACCCTCGGATGCCTACCTTGTCCCTCTTTGCTGCACGCAACGGGAAGAAGCAGGAGAAAAAAAACTTCCCCCAGCTGATCACCGCGGCCAGACACCAGTTCAGCCGGGCCATGCTAACCTTCAACCACTCCAAGTGGCCAGAAGTCCTGCAGCTGAGGCCAAAGGCTCCGTCCTCCCAAGGATCCCCTAGCGTCAGAGGAACCCAGATCCCCCCCACTTTATTTCTTATTTCAACAAGCTACCCTTCCCCAGTGCTGAGCGACATTCATCCCTCAGAGCAGCAAGGCCAGAACCCCACGGCTGGCAGCCGCAGTCCAGATGCAGGTAAACCAGCCACACATCATCACCACTCGGGATGCTGTACCTCACTCCTCGGATGCTGGATGCTGCAGTACGCTCCCTGCCAGAGGAGGTGGAGAGTGGGGGAGCTGGGGGGGCCTGTGCAATGGAGAGGAGGGGTGCGGGGGGAGTTGGGAGTTGGAGGAACCGAACGACAGCCGCTCAGAGAAACAAAATGCGCGGGGGGTGAGGAGGAGGAGGAGGAGGAGGAGGAGTGAGAGTGGAAGAGAGAGAGGGAGGGAGTTCACACTGCAGAATGAAGGGGAGAGAGGAGCGCACACCAGGTGAGAAGCAGCAGCCCTGTATGATGGGAGAGCATGGAACTGGGTCACTGCGAGTGTGAGATGCATCCCTAACCGCACTAAGCGCTCCTGCGCCGTTACCACGTGCAAGCATCACCGCAGGCTCGCCACGCTTCAGTGGGAGCCGAGCCACGCAGAAACTGCTGCATCCCGCCCGCATCCCTTCATCCCGTCTCTCCCAGCGAGGACACGCATGCAGACACGCGTGCTGATACGCACACATTTACATCCAAAGCACATTCACAAACCACAATCACACAGACATACATCCACACGCGGACACAGAAACGCATATATACACGCAGGAAACAGACAAAAAAATTCAAGGTCTGTGAAGCAGGCGTGCTTGAGACTGCATGGAGGAATCACAATGAAAACTGTCACAGACAACCATAATCTGATATTCATCTGCAAATTTCTTTACCAGCGAGAGACGAAACCAAAGCCTACATTAAAAATAATGGGCTCTGAAGTCACTGCAGACAGATATTGACTGAATCATTATGTTCCTCTAAAAACTGAATAGCAGTGCAAGCTGTGCAGGGGCTGAAATACTAAATGCATGTGCTACGGCAGCTCAAGCAAGCAGCATCCATTTGTATCGTGTAGTCAGATAGACCGTCACCAGCATTATTCTGTTAATAGAAGAAAAAAGAAAAAAATGTGCCATGATGCATCAGTTCCAGTTTTAAATGCGTGTCACAGTCTTCAAAACTGTCAATAGACTATAAGAACTCCTTTTCTAATGCTGAGCCATCATTCTGGATATTTCCCTGCAGGCTATTACCAGGTAAGACACACACACACACATATTCAGAACTGCTCATCCCATACGGGGTCACGGGGAACCGGAGCCTACCCGGCAACACAGGGCGTAAGGCCGGAGAGGGAGGGGACACACCCAGGACAGGACGCCAGTCCGTCGCAAGGCACCCCAAGCAGGACTCGAACCCCAGACCCACTGCAGAGCAGGACCCGGTCCAACCCACCGCGCCCCCCGCCATGTAAGACATTTGTGTTAAATTCATTCATTTAGCCAATGCTTTTCTCCAGCTGATTTACAGTTTTAAACTACCTACCTGTCTATAAAGCTGGGCAATTTTTATAGAAGCAAATCAAGTTAATAAAATTATTTTGATCAACGGTACTATAGCACAGGGGGACAGGATGGCGCACCGGGTTTGGTTTGGTCCGGTCCTGCTCTCTGGTGGGCCTGGGGTTCAAGTCCCGCTTGGGGTGCCTTGTGGCGGACTGGCGTCCCATCCTGGATGTGTCCCCTCCCCCTCCAGCCTTGCGCCCTGTGTTGGCGGGTTAGGCTCCGGTTCACCGTGACCCCGCTTTTAGGACAAGCGGTTTAAGACAGTGTGTGTGTGTGAGCGCTGTGGCGTGATGTGAGATTTGAACCTGCAACTTCTGAGGCCAAAGTTCTAACCACTTTCACTGCCTGCGAAAACACTGATAGATTCAGCGATCTGTGGCGTTCCCTTATTACATTAAAAGTACACGAGGATGATTTTTGTACAGGATTTCTCCCCAGACCCATCTGAAAAGAATGATGAAACACTCCCGTGTTCATCTGATACTTTGCAGGTACATTTGGTTACGACAGTTAAACATTCATCTTAATCGCACCAACAGCATTAAAACTGGAGCCCATAAATCACATTTACAGTACAACAGGCTACTATTTCATATAGTACAAACAACAGCTTTCACAACCGAGAGTGAGAACCTCCAGCACCGAGTCCATCATTCAAGGTACATCCTCCTCGCAGCACACTTTACCCCACCTCAGAGTAAAACCATGGTGTTGTAAACCATGTACGTAGCTGGATCGTATTACAAGTTGAGTTCCCAGATACGAAGCAGCTGCAACCTTGGAAAGTCAGCCTTATGGTGCGGTGCATAGACAGAACTGTAATGAGGATCTGTAATTCTCATCAACTCGTCCGTTCCATTGGGCCAAACTCGTGCTAATATTGGCCCAGTCTTTGGACGGAACAGCACATAAAACCAGCACTTGGAAAACAAGAAGAGAGACAGGTCAAGGGTGAGAGCCATCAAATGCACTGGAGCAAATCTTGGTGTTAAGAAAAAAAAAAATCAGGACAGAATTTTGCTATACAGTCATACTAAATAGGCAGTCTATAACAACAGTATGTCCAGGGTACCTTGGGTGCTAAAATGGGGTTGAAAACCTTAGCTGCGAATCAGGACCACGTTTTCGTGTTTATATTGGATGCTGCACGTCAGAAGCCCCGTTACACACTCGACAGTGAGGATAACTCTGTTATGTCATGCCTGCCAACCTCAATCTCAGTCTCAATCTAAACCTCCCAGGAGGCAGATATCTCTGCCTTGTCACCACACTGATAAAGCCCCATATAAAACAGGCCACCAGAGACACCAGAAAATTATCAACCCTTTGGTCCTAATTCACATATCTGGAAAAAAAGTGCAGCAGGTATTCATTTTCGGGGGTGCGGTGGTGCAGTGGGTTGGACCACAGTCCTGCTCCCCTGTGGGTCTGGGGTTTGAGTCCTGCTTGGGGTGCCTTGTGATGGACTGGTGTCCTGTCCTGGGTGTGTTCCCTCCCCCTCTGGCCTTCTGCCCTGTGTTGCTGGGTTAGGCTCTGGTTCCCTGTGACCCCATCTGGGCCAAGTGGTTCTGAAAGTGTATGTATGTATGTATGTATGTATGTATGTATGTGTATTCCTTTTCACAGTGTCGGAAGGATGTGGGAAAAATTAGACTTTATAATGTGTAAGCCTTTCAGCAGATAACTACGTTTTGGGTGGATCTCTGCCCCATCCTGTTATCCAAGGTTCCAACTCATTTTCAGGAAAAATCCAGAAGGTTCTGTCACCACTCCCCAAAAAAAGAACCTGTAGAAAGCTTATCGAGCCATGAGGAATGCATACTGAATGGAATACTGATTGTAAAAAAAAAAAAAGTTTTATCATGGACTGGGATATATCACCACACCAGCTTCCAGCAGGGAGGATGTAACAGAAATGCGATCGCAAGCCCGTGGATGCAATGAGACAACATCAGATGCTATGGTACGCAATATCACACACTATGCTGGCGATGAAAACAGGGGCAGCGCTTCCATGTCAGAAAACAGTGTGCGGAAGGCAGGCATTTCCTCTTCTTCATAACAGAAAGAAATAAAGCACCTCTGTCCAAGTTTCACTCTGACTGAGCTTTGTTCGGGGAAATCGTGGGAGTGGCAGGACTTTTTCCCACTGTTACAGCGATTCTGAGGTTAGACGGACAACAGTGCGGTTATGAGTGGGAGTGAAGAGTCAGGAGCTGCAGCCTTGACTGGATGTTTACTGTCACTGTAAGACGGTCATTGTGTTGAAGTTATTACAGTGATTGGTTTCAGATCTACAGAAATAACACCATTACTGTGCTGACCAGCTTATTTATGGGGAAAAACAGAGTATGTTGTTACAACATCCATGCTTCAGAGCTGCGTCCTCATTCATCCTCTTTTGTGTGTTGTCTGTACAAATTCATATCCAGGTCCAAACGTGCTGCTTTACCTTCGCTCACTATAGCAATCTGTAACCATAAACTGCTAAAGAACTAGTTCTATTGAGAATCTGTCCATTGCAAAGTCTATTCTGACAAGAAAGCAAGCAAAGACAATTTCTGAAATTTTGCATGCACTAAAGAGGGATAAGCCTAGCTAACTTCACAGAAAGAGAGGAACGAATACCCTGTAAACATGACAACAGCTGTGTTATTGGCATGGAATTAGAAGGAACATGAACAAATCACACGCAAACTTAAGTATCAGATCTGAAGGACTAGAGGCTTCCCATGTCTTTGGTACAGTAACCTCTGACTGAACGTCCCCCTCGCCAGGGCACACTGAATACCATACGGCAATATACATGAATTAACTGTGCAACTACATATGATCACAAATCTGACGCATGTGCAGTGAGAGAGAGAAAGGTTTGAGCAGTCTTAGTACTTTTCATTTGTATGCTAGCAGCAGGGCTGATGGCGTCAGAGTCAGGCTACCATGATTAATTGAATTACACGTGCTCTTGTGGCGAGAGGGTCCACCACACTAGCAGGAAGCCCCTGGACAGTGCACCTCCTGCTAAAAAGCCAGGCTCGGCCAGCAGAGATGAGAGGAAGCTCTGTCGGGGAGTACGCTGACCCACGAGTTTTGCCATGGCCCTTGGCATTTTGGGAGATTCCGTCTAATGAGAGCAACGAAGCAGTCCCCGGGGAGCAAGCACTCTACCACAGTGTACAGCCATCTGGTGTGGAGCAGATGACATCATATGGGGGCGCTCACACCGTTAAAGAGCACACTTGGGCTGGTTGAAGACTCCAACGTGGTGCCCCCCTTGGTGCCCACATGTTACGGGCAACGTCTGGGTGGAGTTTTCTAAAAATATAGTTCGCCAAGTCCTGCTTCACCCGAAGTGATCAAATACAAGGAAGCAGGAAACTGTTCAAACATTACACAGAATTCTACAAATTACTGTGAGGCTGTCAAAGGTAGCTGGATTCAAAAGACAGCTCTACAACGCAGTCCCAGACACAAGGGCCATGATTAATTAGTGCCATTATCCAGAATGAAAAAGTCTTCCACTATTGATTTTAAAGGCCATTTAGAGGATTGAGGGGCCTAAAAATGTGTACACACTGCAGGCAGCCATGCAATTAGGGGAAAGTTCCCATTTCTACTTTTGTCTGAACAAGGGAAATTGTCTCCCACCCTGTTTCAAGCACAGAACTGTCTCCAGGCTGCTCTCCAGGGATCATTTCTCATTTGAAGGTGAACAAGAGTATGAAATTTATGTGGGGATAGGAGGGGAATAAAGGAGAAGAAACTGAAGAAATCAGCAATGGAATTCCATGCAAAGTCATATGGTATCCTGTCTTTAGCCGACACCATCCAGAGTTGTGGAAGGGACAAAGGGGACCTCGGGCTCCAAGTCGGGAATGAGCTGTGCTTCCCTGGGCAATTAGCTTGAGCTCCTTACTTACACATCCACACTGATCCACCCAACACACTGCGGCAAGGAACTCCGATAAAGCAAAAAATAATTGCTCCAGCAGGAACCCTGGGGAATCTAAAAGCTTGAAACTCATAATCAGGGGAAGCTGCAAAGAACTGTGGCTGCACTGGGGAATAGGATATTATATGAAACGTGTGGATTAGAGATTAGGCCACTGAACAGCTTTCAGAAAGGTCTGATTGCACTACTCTGCAAAGTTGTAATATTCACATTTTGTTTATCACTGAAGCCTCCCAAAAAAATGCTAGAATGTATTCACTGGCAACGCGGGCAACACAAGCTGCCTGTAGCAAGGTTACCTGATAAAGAAATGTGAATATTGAAAAGAATGAAAAAAAGACTTTTTTTGTATAAAACATGAAAGGCTTCCAAAATAGAGGAGTGGATAGAATGAGGAAGGTCAGAAGGAGGATTAGTCGGACCAGTCTCGGATGTGTTGGGGACTGAATGAAGGCATAATTGGCCATCTTTTGTTCCCAAATTGAGGATTTCTGTGGCGGCGCTGAAAGGGCCGAACAAAGGCAAGCAGGGCAGACAAAGGGCCAGAGTATCCACTCCACTTCCTCTCATCCGGGACCCCGGTTGAAAGGGGGGGGGGGTGTCTTCAAAGCTAGAGGAGCCTCCTCTTGTCCCAGACCATGCAGGAACCTCCAACTCTCCACCTGAAGGGCGGCTCTTGAAGGTGCAGCCTGAATGATGTCCCACAGGGGGCATTGTGGGAAAGGAGCCCTAATGGAGGATGATGATGTTGACCAGGGTGCTACTGTCAAGGGTGAGAACTCAGTCAGACCACTGTCTCAGTAGGCTTGGGTTTTGATCTTCACAGAGCCGGGGGTTTGTACATTCAGAAAAAACAAAAAATGCTTTCTGTATAATTCTAATGGTAAAAAAAAAAAAAAATCACAGTGTAAAATTCCTCTGCATGTATGAGTTACCAATTCATTGGCATCCAATCAAATTGATAGTGACCCCTTCCCTTTGCCCACTGAAGGGAGTGGAGCAGACTTCACTGAGTAACTCTATGCCTAACCTCTGCTCTTTAATGAACAGCCCCCAGACTCAATCCCCTGGTAGGAAGAATGGGTTTGGGTGATGAAAGGCCAGAGTGAATGCACTGGTAAGCTCCCACTTGTCCTCCATTCAACAGTCGCTATTACTGCACCAACACAGGGTGGGCAACCCCTGAGAGGGTTGGGGGCGGGGGGTTGAACAATAGGAGGCGCTGACAGCTATGCTGTCTCCACAGTTGTCACACCTACAGCCCTGCAAGGACAGATGTCAATCGACCGCACAGCAGAGCTCTGAACCACAAGAGGCAGTCATGCAAGTCTGAGCAGAGCGCCACACGGGACACCCCATGTTATTCACCTACACTGGAATGTAATCACACCTCACTCATCTCCAGTGCATTGGAAGTCACCACAGACTTCTACCTCTGCTTTTACAGCGTGCCTCATTTCATGGACGGGCACTAATCATCTAATCTGCTCCTTCAATGACACTCCATATGAGGTTCACCGGTGAAGTGTTCATATCTGTGCTGGAAAACAGCTCTGGCATGCCGCTGCCAAGGGAGCACTTTATGCTTTAAGAGATAGCTAATCCCATTAACTTTATAGCAGCGATGCTGCCGTAGGTCCGCAAAGCCGGGGGCGAGACTCAAGAGAACTGCTCTGCCCAGTCAACCCTCCCGTCGGAAAGATGAGCAAAAAACTTCAAGGGATTACGAAATCCAATTCACATTATAATGCTAAGACGGCCTTAGAATTACTTGAAGAGGGACAGCACTAAAACCACCTCATAAGTTTGAACCCAAAAGCAGAAAGAAGAAACAAAACATGTAGATGGTCCTTTGGGAGCAGCAATGCACAAGAAAGTCAACGACTTCAGTGTGGCACCAAAAAGAGTGGCTCGGTTTGTAAATGTCATTGACACACATAAAAAAAAATATATGTTTAAAATCCAAAAGAAACAATTGCTGGAGCTAAATGACAGAATTAAATGAATTCTTTAAAAGGGTATATTGCAGTTTCGTTCCCGACGGTTCCATTCTTGATGGCAGGAAAAGGACCCCGTTACTCAAAAGACAGCAGCGGAGAGACGGAATGTCTGAGCGAGACAAGATGAAGAAAATGAGAAGGAGGGGCGATGTGCTCTAAGCTGCTCCACTCCAGCCCCTGCCCTCCCTTCATCCGCACTTAGTTTATTACATTCCCTCGGCACTAAAGTCATTTGGCTCTGCAGCCACCGGCGCTCGTCGCAAGGTCATCAGCATCTTCGTCCGCCTCCATCTTTAAAGAGAATTAACCACCTCGGTGCCTCTCTGACAGGCATAACAGAGAAAACAGACACCAAGTAAAAACCAAGCAACTTCCCACCCCCCCGATAAAATGACCGTCGCACTCAGAAATGACAATCCGAGCCAACTGAGCTTGAACCAGAGAAAACCTAAAGAGCTCAATAGTTGCTTTTGTAATATTACAGTGCTTGACCAGTAATTATATTTTCATGAAGACATTTCTTCCTCTTGTTTAAAATTCCCTGTTTAGTTCAATACAATTTTTAATGGGGCACTTGACTCTTACAAAGAACATGGAATGTTAAAAGGAATTCCTCTTACAGCTATACAACAGCATTCATTCAACAAGGGAGACCTTCGCTACCACTGCAAAAGATGGGATGACTTTATCTTCAAAGATCTAACTCTGGAGAATTACTTGGAACAATTATTTTTGTTTTCCAGAGAGTGATGCAGTCTGCTGGCTCCAGAATGATTGTAATCCACCAATGCTATCAATATCCCTGTAAATGTGGGATTTAACATTTGGAGGAACAAGGTCTGAAGGACATGGTTGGTAGGTCTCCATAGTCTGAGTGCCACACAGTGCAAATGGAGGCAGGCTGAATGGACCCCCAAGGATCAGGCGGATACTGTGACCGGGAATGCTCAGTACTCCATGAGACACGAGGCCAACTGACAAGAGGAGTCAACTGACAAGGTGTTGGCCACCTTGGCCCTGCTCAGGTAATGTGCCCAAATCACTGTCACCACAATGACCTCATCATTAGTCCCTGCTCAATCACAGACTAAAGCATCCCCCAGCATCAGCACCAGAACAGGATTTATTAAAGGACTCAAGGGGACCTGAAGGTTAAGAACAGCCGAAATGACACGGACTACAAACAGAGAGGCTTCTAATCTGCATTGCTTAATTCAGTGAAGGCTGTGCAAGAAATTCATTTGGTTCCACTGATTAAATATCTCCTTCAAGAAAGAAGTCACACATTTCAGAACTCCCAAGATGTGTAGCTTATTTTCATCCACTGAAAAATAAATACAATTTTACTGCCTGGGGTGGCATTACCGTGAAAGTGGAGTACAGGTG
Organism: Scleropages formosus; assembly: GCF_900964775.1. NCBI lineage: Eukaryota > Metazoa > Chordata > Actinopteri > Osteoglossiformes > Osteoglossidae > Scleropages > Scleropages formosus. Next base: position 5,853,836 of record NC_041826.1, on the reverse strand, counting down.
CAGTTACCATTATCTTCTGGACCGTGAGGTATTAACACAAGCAGAAGAGCAGTGGGTGCTCACGCTGAAGGGCGGACATCCAGTAACTCCCGGCACTGGCATGGAGGCCACAGATAAAATCCACGGGTGAAAAAGCAAACACCAGCCATGACAGCTGCGAAAGCTCACACAACTCATCACGCTATAGAAGAACAGGGCTCGGAAACAATCAGCCTTTTCACCTGTGTTTGTTATTCCACCGACACCTTTGCTGACTGGTTCGAGTGCTAAACGGGAATGTCAGCCTCCGGCTCAGAGGTTACTGCAGCTTCCTCTTCAACGTCTCCGGTCTTGTGTTTTCCAGCGTGAAAGTAACTGCAAGATTCTCAAAAGTTACATTTCTCACAATCAGGATCACTGTGTCTCAATGTCTTCATACGTCTAAAATTATAACTACATGGCCCTTGGAAGCAGAAAAGAATTAGACCTAAAATTGCTTGATCGCTGCGGATTTGCCTCAATCCTCTCTGGATCAAATGAGCACCAAAAAGAATACTAATATAAGACAGTAAAGACAGCACACATCTTTGGTTCTCATAAATGTGTTTCAGGGAGAGTTAAATAACTGTACTTTGCATTGTCAAAGCATGCTGGGGGTAGAGTCTCAAAACTACACAATTTGGTGTATCCCAATTATCCTAATTATATCACTCAAGATCTTGTGAAAAACCGTAATTATACTAAAAGCCATTACAACAAAAGGCAAATTGTATGCTTTTTCTAAATAAATGGTTTTCAAAAATCCTTCCTTTTCACCATAAACTGATCCATCTAATGATCTAAACAACGTTATTTAGAATATGTGTTCAGCTTCAGTATCATAACCTTCATCCATCATGGGAAACATGTTGAGGCTCCGTGGAAATCACTGATATAATGCGTGGAAAAAAGCAAATGTAATTTTCTCCAGAGAAGGCTTTGATCTGCTGAAGGCCTTTGGCTAGGTGGTTTTGTAAACATGGGGACTGTCACCAGGCTCTGCTTCACTGCAGAAATATCCTGTGTCTTGCTAACATGTTCGGGCTGGAATCGCTCTGCAAACTACAGTAAACTATGTCTCTACTCTGAAATGTTCCATTTTCATAAGAAAGGTGGGTGTTCAGGGGGTAAAAGTAAGAAAAAAGTTCTATTTCTGTACCAAATCTGTAAACTGAGCACGTTTTTCAACAAAAAAAAAAAAAAAACTGTTTATTATGACAATAGCTGTTTATTATGGAAATAGTCTGCAGAAAGTTTGTAATTGTTTCCACAATTTTAACATTTTCCCTGTGATAGGTAAAACACACAAGGTTATCAGATTGGCGGGTGCTTTCAGCTGAAATAGCAAAGTCTTCAGCTGATTTCAACACAAGTTCAACCACTAAGAAAACTGCACGCTGTACGGAAACAATACGAATAGCTGTTGAACCGCTGTCTCTTCCACGTTGGTTACAGTTTGGCTTCTTCTGTCCTGCTCCAAAGTAGTTTGGATGTGCTTTTTTCATGGTTGAAGGTGGTGCTCTGTTTCTCGTCTTTCTCCCCGAGAGCTGGCATGTTCGCCACCCCACTTACCAGCCAGAAGGACATCGCGGAGTCCGAGACGGGTGCCGCGCTTGGGTCGGTCCCGCAGCTGCTCTTTCCTCCTGTTCCCAGGCCAGCGACGGAAGCCACGACCAGGGTCCGAATCTGCAGCACCTCCGCAGCTGGACTCGCACGGGCTGCCTACTTCTCGCCTCCTCGCAGTTCTATACTGGCACGCTTGAGGAGGGAGCGCCTGGCTGTCAGGGCTTTGTCCTGACATATTTCCTGAGTTCCATTGTTTGGGGGAAGGAAAAAAGTTGCACACTTTCGGAAGGATTCATCCTGGCCGGCGGCCTCTCTCGGGGGACCGGATTAAGGGGGGGGCACGTAGCATCGACGACCAAGGGGATGTTGTTCTTTCCTTCTAGTTTTTTCCCTTTTTCTCTATCCCTCTGCAAAGGTCAAAGTTCAACATCTACCTAACAGATCCCTCCAGCGGCCTCTGTGAGACATAACTTCCCTGTTGTTCACTGACAGAACGAGGAGCCTTTTCCAGCGGCTTTGGCAGGAACTGGGACGAGCGCCCCGTGGCTTGCTTTATTAAACATGACAGGAGCAAAGGGGCTGGCGGCTATTTACCATCAGTTTATAACGGAAATAATGAGCCTGTCATCACTCGAAGAAGTCAACAAACGGCTACCCCACTGGGTGGGATTTCCAGCCTTCATGAACACGTTGCTTCCAAAGGGTGTCCAACCACTTGCGAAAGTTTTCAAAAAGTTCAGATCAATGAGATCTCCGCTCCCTTAGCTTTGAATACGGGAGGACATCCCAACAAACTGGCCTCTGAGTATCAGCGATGTCAAGAGTTAGCCGATACTTAAATCATAGCGTTCAGTTCCCAGACAGACCAGAAAAGAGCCACACGGTTAAAGTTCTGATCAGCTAAAGCTGCCTAGAGCCATTAAAGGGAGTAAGGGGACATTCAGATAAGCAACTGAGAGCAACGATGAAACAGCATTGCATCACTTCTTGAAATGTCATTTACGATCCTTTTGTCTTGGAGTATATCCAACACGTTGGCATACAGCGAAAAGGCTGATCATTATCACTGCTCCCGCACAGTTGGAGCACATGTCTAGGTCTGAGGCTGAACCCACTAAAGCAACAAGACATGCTTTTGTAATTTCCATTAGCTTCAAACACGCACATTGGCTTCTTTTTATACAAAAAAAGCGCTCAACCGACCTGACTTCCCTGGGCTGCAGACGGGACCCTCATAAATCACAAGGTGTACGGGGTGGCGGCACGGTGAGTAAAGAGGCCATTTGGTAAAAAGGCTGCTTCAGCACAAGATAACGCCCCCACGGGCCTGGCCACTGCAGGCGGCCTACAGCGCGGGCAAGGCCGAGACATCCAGAGCCCAAATCGATTGGTTCCGGATGGCAATACGGGTGCGCCACTTTTACGTGCACAATAGGAGGAGGGGTGAAGAGGACACAGGCGGGGCTGGAGGACACAGAAAGGGCAGACAGGTCAAACCTCCCCTAAATAATGTAAAGGGGTGCACATAATAATGTTCCCCCCGCCCAGTGGCCTCCCTTTGTGTTCGCTGCAACACAAAAATGAAAACATTTCAATTAGACACATTTATTTGAGGCTATTTGACAGGGACCGGTGTGGTAGAGAGAGGGGACAAAGTAGTAAAGAGGCCTTTATAGGGGGGAGGGGCTGAGAAAAACGGGACAGACAAAAAGCTAGCGGTGCAACACACAGTCGACTGATCAGGGCATTGGTTTCCACTTCAAGGCCGGGGGGATTTACTGCTATTCAGCACGGAAGCGTGTTGCCTCTATAGCGTGAAAAGGCGGTATCGGTGCCATGAACACAGACCATTTGCACACCATTAATCCAGCACCTGCTCCTGCAGCTAGACAGCAATTTCCCTGCGTACTGCTGCCATCACGTGTGCACATGACCTCCAAAGTCATTTCTACAACCAGGTCATCTCTGATACCCAGTCCCGAAAGTTCTCACCCAATCCGGAGAACGGCGATGGTTTTCAAAGGCCAGACCCAACAAGAGCTAACTTTCCTGAGATTATTACAAGGTTAAACATCTTTATGGTGAAATACATTTAGGAGACACTTTTCCCCAAAGCAACTTCCAATGGACATCATGTAGTCACATGAGCCCATAGGGAGAACATGCAAACTCTGCACAGGCTGAGCAGGGATTGAACCCACATCCAATCACACCACCCAGGTGCTGTGAGACAACAGCAGTGCTCACTGCCCTACCATGCCATCTAGAAATAAGCAGTCTTTCTGATAAGTTTAAAATACAACTCATCTTAAAAGGAAATAACTTAAGATCTAAAGTCCTGTGACATCCTATAATCAGCTTTTGAGTACGGCTGAGTATGACTAAGGTTATATCCTGCCAGTGCTGTAGTTTGCATTCTTTACAGCTCAAAGTGTTATGTTGTAGGAGCTTAAAGCCAAAACACAATGACACAACAGGAAAAGTGTGTTGGGGTGGGGGTTGTTTATGCACTTTCGTAGATAATCTGTGATGGCCACATGAAAAGGAATTATAAATAGGATCTCTTTTTCAGAACAAATAGTTCCACACATGCGGTCGGCATCATGGGAAAGCAGTTTCCAGTAAAACAGCGTGGACAGGAAATATGGCGCTCCTCTGCAGGAAGTCCCTTTGGTCTGCAGCCTAAGCTGGACAGCTATAGTAAACACTGGTTCTCTGTCCACACCGAGAGGTCAGGGGAAAGGCTGTAAACAGAGCTCCATACCACACCCATAGTCCCATCAGCTCACATGGGGTTCACAGCTCTGCCGTACGTGCAGAGCTTGGAAACGCTGGAGACGTCACAGCCAGACGTACTGCCAAGCGACACTAAGAACTCGGTGTACCACGTCCATCAGCCACAGCAGAACTAGATGCATTTACTCCCGGTGTTGCCATGAGAAGCCTGAATATGTGATACTGATATAGAACCAACTAATTACTGCAACCGTAATACTGGATTTTGGATGTAGGGGACAGCTGATAGGGTAGTGGTTAGAGCTCCCCTAAAGGTCACAAGTTCAAGCCACACCTCCAGCTGCAGTACCTTTGAGGAAGGTACTTACCCTAAATAGCTCCAGTAAAATTACCCAGCTATATAAATGGGCGGCACGGTGGCACGGCACTTGGGTGGTGTGAAAGGACATGAGTTTGATCCCTGCTCAGTCTGTGTGGAGTTTGGATCTTCTCCCTGTGTTTGTGTGGGTTTCCTCCCAAAGACATGCTGTTCAGGTTCACCCACAATGTGTGAGTGCCAGAGAGTGTGTTCCACTGATGTATGGATGAGTGACCCAGTGTAAGTAGTGTATTTAGCAGTGTAAGTTACCGTGGTGAATAAGGTGTGTGGGCTCACAACACTACATAGAGTTCGTTGGAAGCTGCTTTGGGGAAAAGTGTCTGCAAAATAAATAAATGTAATGTAAATAATTCTAAGTAGCTTTTAAGTCGCTTTGGAGAAAAAGCATCATATAAATGTAATGTAACCAATGCATCCTCATTTTAAGTACAATGAGCAATGAGCTAAATTTCGTTGACAGTCCAGGGACGGGGGAGGCACTTTCGACAACCCTCTCATCAGCCGCCAACCACGGACGATAACACAGTTTCGGTACACTGTACACTAGCACACTGCACACTGAGCAATGAGCAAAATTTCATTGATAATCCATAAACTGCTTCTGTGCTTCTCATACAATTTCCAGCTCAAGTATGAAGCATTCAGCACAAATATTCAGTATTAAGTATGTGTTTAATATTTTGTTTTTTGTGGATAGGATGCTCCAGATGGATGTCTTTCTAAGTCGGGGAAGTTATTAAATCTTTGATACATTGATTCCCGCCACTTTCAATAGGCTTTTCGGTGAACTGCATGTGCAGGATAGGCTGGCAGAACAGCATGTGTGCAGTAACTTCCGGCTAGTACCCTCCCGTGAGCGCAACCACTAGAACACACACACAAAGTGGTTGACTTTCATCTGTCCGAAGTGTGAGCGGAAAGGATCTCCCAGGCGCCTCGGACCACTCTGACCTGTTTTCAGATCCTCCCAGAAGCCCGGAGGATATTAGCGTGTTGACCCTGAGATGACCCTCCACTGTCCCATCTCTGGAGCCGAAATCTACCGCAATGCCCCCAACATATTAGACCGGCAACGTCCTGTTCAAGCATATGGTTAAGGTATTGGACTTCTAACCAGCAGACAGCCAGTTCAAGTGTTTGGCACGATTCCATAGCACTACCTAAAATAAAATATTTTACTATATACCAAGCGGTATAAAAGGGTAAAGTGTGAAATTGCAAGCAGTATTATTCAAACTGTAAAAGATCTTTTGCCAAAGATTAATTTTATGATCAACAATATTTCTCCCCCCAAGACATGGCCACTCTTGAGAAACAAACTCCTTTTAGACCCTGCATCTTAGGGAGTTCATTACTATTTTATAGAAAACTTTATATTATGTTGATTAACTGTTTTATTTATTTACTTATGTTTACTAGTGGGGGGTGCGATGGCGCAGCAGGTTTGGCTGGGTCCTACCCTCTGGTGGGTCTGGGGTTCGAGCCCTGCTTGGGGTGCCTTGTGATGGACTGGCGTCCCGTCCTGGGTGTGTCCCCTCCCCCTCTAGTCTTGCTCCCTGCGTTGCCGGGTTAGGCTCCGGTTTGCCGCGAGCCCGCTTCGGAGAAGTGCTTTGAGCCAGTGTGTGTGTGGAATGAGAACATGTATAGTCCTATCAGCTGCGCAGCAACTAGGTGATGTGTGGTTGGTCAGAGAGTGTGAACAAATGCCATGGCCATACCATGTGATATTAACCATTTGGCAGAAGAAGAGAATAGTGTACTGAGGTACAAGGCATTTGAGATATTTGGGATTGCTGCCACATTGCCAGCCCTGTTTGGAGGTGTGAAGGGAGGTCACCTTGTCACTCTCACGGTCCCATTATTGCTCTGAAGCTCCTCTGCGGAGAGATTTCACCCTCGGAGATCTGTCGATCTGTTCCTTTTCTTGCGTTTGATAGTTCAGATGGAGTTCTTTCTTGTTAAAAAGTGTTTCGCTGCACAGGACACCATGTCAGTTTTTTTTTTGTGAAGAAGAAAAACATGACTATCTTTCAGTGACTTTAACGGGAAAAGAGAAATCTGTGACTCAACCTCAGAAGTGACAAATATCGTATCACGAGCTGTTCACGTTCACGGCGAATCAAATGTGGCTCACAGCCCCTCCAGCCCTCCAGCAGGACATGAATAGATGGTTGGATTCACTCTTCACGCTTGTTGCATGTGCAGCCTAAGTCCAGATGCTGGGCAGCACTATACTGGGCTTCCCAGCTAGCTGCCACCTTCATACTGCATAAGACGGTCCTGCCTCTGCTCACCAGCACCAGACACTGCAGGGGAGAACAGTCCAGCAGCTTCTGCTCTGGTTGCAAAGCCCTCGCCAACAGCAATATCTCCATCTGGTGGCCAGAGACAGCCACACTACAGTGGACCACACTGGACCGCAGCAGACCACAGTGGACTACAACGGACCACAGCATCTCATCCCTTTTCCCTCCTTCTATGTGCAAACACTGTTTTGCATGGCATGTGGAAACACACCCAGTTTCGCATATTTTAACATAAGCAATAAAAGCTGGAAAAGTCAAGACTCTTTAGTTCAAGACCCTGAAGAGGTCTGGCAAATACGATTTGAGAAAAGTACACTCGATGGCTGGCTTCGGTAAAACTATCAAACGGTATAAAGACTGAAACGTGAATACGTAAGATAATTTAAATGAACGAATTCGCTCAGAAATTACATAAAACAAAAAGTGGTCCATATTTCGCTATTTCATTTAAACACATTGTTCCAATTGTTCCTATGATTTCAATGTACAAAACATTCAGCGTTTTATAAAACAACTGACACCATCAAACTTGGCCTACATTTAGTAGTAAGGCATTAGTATGCAAGTTTCAGACGTTCTCGCTTTGTCTTGTCCTTGCTTCCAAGAACATGTGAAACACACACACACACACACACACACACATTTTCAGAACCGCGTGTCCAATACGGGGTCGCGGGGAACCAGAGCCTACCCGGTAACACAGGGCGTAAGGCCGGAGGGGGAGGGGACACACCCAGGACGGGACGCCAGTCCGTCGCAAGGCACCCCAAGCGGGACTCGAACCCCAGACCCACCGGAGAGCAGGACTGCGGTCCAACCCACTGCACCCCTTACACATGTGAAACAATAAAAGCATAATCTATGATGTACTTATATGTAAGAGTTCAGGAATCATTATGACGATCATTAATTTCTCACTTAGTTCACAGTATCATCCATAGCAACCTAACAGTATTGAGCCATTAATATAGTTTGGAACTTCTACCAGAGATATCAGGTAAATATCTTGCTCAAAGGTTATTACAGTAACAATGCAAAGCAGATCTTGAACAAGCAACATCCAGGTTAATAGTCTATGTGTTTAACCCCAACACTACCTTCTATCCCTGTTCAACCTTTGACCTCTAGTTACCTTCAAGACCATTACAGGTAGTCCTCGACTTATGACACACGTGACATACAATGTGAACCTGGGACAGCTGTCCTATCAACCATGTACACACACACACACACACACATTTTCAGAAACACTTGTCCCATACGGGGTCGCGGGGAACCGGAGCCTAACCCGGCAACTCAGGGCGTAAGGCCGGAGGGGGAAGGGGACACACCCAGGACGGGACGCCAGTCCGTCGCAAGGCGCCCCTAGCGGGACTCGAACCCCAGACTCACCAGAGAGCAGGACCCGGTCCAACCCACTGTGCCACCGCACCCCCCTCAACCATGTATTATTTTCAAATTCTGGCATTTTGTTGTAATGTCTAAGAATGGCCCGCTCCATTTGGTGCACAATAATTTCGGCTGGCAGTGCGGCTACAAGGCACCATATTGACTCAGTTGGTGTGTCTATCACACACACACACACACACACACACACACACACACACACACACACACACACACACTGGCTGTAAGCACTTGTCCTAAGCAGGGTTGCAGTGAGCCGGAGCCTAACCCGGCAGCACAGGGCGCAGGACTGGGGGGCGGGGGGGGGGCACGTCCAGCCTGGATGGGATGCTGGTCCACAGCAAGGCACCCCAAGCGGGAGTCGAGCCCCAGACCTGCCAGAGAGCAGGACCGAACCAAACTCGCTGCACCGCCATGCCCCCCCACCACGTGTGTCAATCAGCAAATACATTTTATTCATAAAAACATAGATTTTTCTTAGAAAATGTTTTGTTAGTGACTCCATTCAGTTTATTTTGTTTTTACACTGGCTAGCAAGTGAAAATGTGAGTGTTCTGGTGATGCAAAAAAAAAAAGCAAAAGAAGGCAATGAGAAATTCCTGTAAAAATAACAGCACAACATGAAAATATACTTAAAATACTGTACTGTATTTATACTATTATTGCTCAATATTAGTATTATTTTCTCATGAATTTACTTGGAAAAAAAATGCCCAGTTATTGAATATATCATTCAAGAACGTTAATTGTTTATATATCTTTGTGATGTGGTTCATATGGTGGATGGAAACTAATTGCACTCAAGAATCATGCGTCTGCATCTATGTCTCTCTTCCTGCTAATGTAATGCACACACTGTATTTTTTATGAGGTGTACGTTGTTTTGGAAAAAAAGTGTTTGCTAAATGAATAAATGTAAATTTATATATCATTACTTAAGGGGATTATTTGACAAATGACAAAGCTGACTTAGAGGTCACCAAAACGGAACCCCATTGTAAATCGTGGACTACCTCTACTTTGTCCTGCTGGCTGGATTGCCGTGTTCTGGATAGCAAATGCTGATATGCAAAGGTCTTTGTCTTCAACTAGGGTGTGCAGATAAGGATTGGTCCCTCCCACAGTTTCCTCAGCATTTCTGATGCCCTTCAGAGCCTAAAAAGTGACTGGGCAAAATCACCCTTGAGTCCTTTGTGTAACTGTGGACCACAATGAAAACTCTACTGTGAGAAGATTTCATTTCAAACAAAAATTTAAAATTGCAGGGATGGCAACAGTTAATGTTGGAGACACAGAGAATACTACTTCGCCATAACACAATGACATTGTTTAACATGTTACTACATGCAGAGGGATCCAGATTCTTTATACACACCATAAAGTAACTCCTCTTTGCAGCTTGACTCTAAGGAAGCCATGGAAAATGCTCAGATTGTGTTTGGCATATTATGCAAGCGGGATAACTCTTTGGAATGAGGATAGAAGAAAACATTCCAGGGATCTGTCTGTCTAGGAGGTGGACTGTTTTCGGGATCACAGGAAGCCAACTACGTAGGGGACAATATGTGCTGCGGGGGCTTTCATCGGGCCCAATCCAGCTACTCTTGAATCACTCACTGGGAACAGTCCGATTAGCTTTCAGCAAATCCATAAAGAGAAATGCTGTGAGGTAATACAGTTGTTATTAAAGCAAAGACTTTGGAATCTGAAACCTGTAATTTCATGCACCTCCGCGATCATGATGAACCTCAGCTCATCTTTGTTTTGACTGAGCACACGGCAGCGACTCAACGAAAAAGATGGAGCTTAGATTTTAAGATTGTTTTCCTGCTGCCATAGAAGACTTTCAAATCAGCGCTTTCGCTCTCAGCAATGTTGCAGTGTATCAAGATTTCTGAGAAAGACAGGCTGTGCTTTTTGTCAAAGGAACAGAAAGCAGTAGCATGTAGCGAGCAATCATGAAGACAGTTCGGTGAAAACATAATTCTAGAATTCCATGTTTCGTCAATAAAATTTTAGTCCAGACATGCCAAGATTGTAAAGAATGCCACATTCGGATGTGGATGGATGCCATATCGTCCTTTAGTGGATTGTACTTTCTTATTCCATGAGACATAGCAGGAGGAGAAGAATCATAGAAATAAGATAAGATAATGGATAATCAGCCATGGGGTTTGAATGCAGCAGTTATCATCCCTTATTGGCACAAGCAGCACAAGAAAAGGCCAAAAAATGCCATCACTCATTACTCAGCTCTGAATGAGCGCTGAGGAATACTGGGTACCACATAACAACTCTCCGTCCCTACCTTTTAGGTTTTTTAATTTTTTAAAAATTTTCTAAGGTAGCAAGGAGCACCTAACTACAAGGAACTCCCCTTAAGTGTTTGCTGCAAAACAACCAAATACAGAAAACTCGTAAGTCACATTATATTAATATTTTTGCCCCTTATTCTTATTTCACTGGACTCAAGCCTTGATTCAAAAAGCAAAAAAGTTAATGTTATAAGTTAGAAATTATTCAGCATTTCATGTTATTTGGCTGTATGCTGGCCAGAGTAGTGCAAGGATCCCTGTCTTGAGAAGTTTCAGTCAGAACTGCAGCATCACTTCCAGGTGAGAATCCTCCTGTGTTTGAGAAAATAAATACCTTTCCTGAAAACTTTTTTAGCAATCATTCGACAATTCAATAACCACTGGGAATTGCAAGAATTGAAAGTGAAGCTGTATGATTTTCTACTTAAAGATCATCTGTGATTGTTATTTTGTCGAGACCTTAACCAATTAGGCAGAAGTCCTGTTATCACCTCAAAGTATGAGTAGAGGCAAAACAACCAAGAACACATTTGCTTTCATCATCTGTATGTTTTACTTTTATCAGTCTCAAGGCAAATCATTTTTCAAATAGAAAAGGACATTTTCATTTAACTGTACTTCAGTATCTGCGTCACATGTAGTATACGTTAGAGTTCCCTTAATAAAAGACTTCATATCTTATCTTTGGCAAAGAAGTGACTGAAAAACATTTTAAGACTGAACTTGGAAACCCAAGAGAGCAAATACAAGGCATACACAGTTTCAGCTATGAAAAGATATAAAGGCAACAGTTCACCAGATTCTGAGCAGAATGCAATAAGCATGTTTCTGATTCTCAGCTTAGTGTGTGTGGCTCTCACAGAGGGACTCGTCAAGTAAGACTTTTTCTGAAGATCTCTGAAAGGAGACAATGAAGTTATTGCAGGAGATCTCAGTCAAGGATTAATAGAAGGATGTTAACATATTTCTGCAGTATCTGATGTCTTCCTCTTCACCGTAGGGTTTCTCTGCTGCCGCGAGGCTCCCTGTATGAGGAGCTGAGACAGCGTGGAGAGCTGAAGGAGATATTGAAGTTCATGCAGTACAGCGCCGATGGGACCTACAGTGAAAACCTGGTGAACCAGAATGATGTGAGTCTGCGACGGAAAAATCCGCAATGAGACGAAATTCTGGACTTGGTCACTAGTGGTAATGTTGTCTGGTCATCGGTAATCTAAGTGCCCTGAATATGACATAGTCTTCAGCAAACATACCTTTTGCAAAAGAAACAAAAAATTACTGTGCCGTGAAAACAGAAAATGCAGCCTTCATTTTTGATGTAGGCAATATGAGCAACCGCAGTATTGTTACTGCTCTTAATATTACTGAATGCATTATGGATCTCCACAATGTTCCCTTCCATCATTCCAGATGTCCTACTTTGGTAAAATCAGCATTGGCACTCCTCCACAGAGCTTCTATGTCCACTTTGACACAGGGTCATCTACTCTCTGGGTGAACTCTGTCTACTGCAAGAGCAACGCCTGCAGTGAGTATCTCATAACCCAACATTTAATCAGACTATGTCTAACATAGCAGGCTATATAATCAAGTTCTTTATTACATATGACAGAGAAGCAAATAACTTTTTATGAGAAAACCACAAGTGTTAGTATCAGAGGGAAATATGCCCACTTGTCCAATAACAAGGTCAGACTAAAACCCCAAAAAAGTTACTGTAAATAAATCAAACCATGCAAGGGCTGAGAACATGAAGTCCTGTGCACTATTTTGGAAATGTGTGAATTTAAGCCACAGCTGCCACATGCAAGACATCAAGCCTCCACATTCAATTCATTGTAGATTTCATCAAGAGTTATACAGTGTGGGATACACACTCAATACAACACAATCAAAATATGCATACCATAACAGCAGATGTAATTGTAGGCAATAATAGTGGTTAATAAATTCATGTTTTATCACCCCCATTACAACTGGACATGGTGTCAGGTTGCAGCCCTGTATTGATGGATTAGTCTTTGTTTTTTCACAGCATACCATCCTCTATTCAACCCTGAAAAGTCCTCAACATATTACAGTAATGGACAGCTGTTTTCAATCCATTATGGAACGGGGAGCCTCACTGGAGTCATTGGCTACGATACAGTCAGTGTAAGCACAACCCACAAGCACCCAACACAACCAGTGAGTCCAAAATTATTTATGTTAAACATATGTGAGTTTAAAAATTATACAATTTCTATGGTCTTTTTTATGCAGCTTGGAAACCTGACTGTCACCAACCAAAAAATCGGCTTAAGTATTACAGAGCCTGGTAACCACTTTGCCCGTCCTCTGCATGATGGAATTATGGGTCTTGCCTTAATGCCAAACAGAGGAACCATCATTGACACTATGATTGAAGAGGGTCTGCTGGATGAGCCAGTCTTTGCTTTCTACCTGAGCCGGTGCGCTCACTTTTTATACCATAATATAGATGACATAATAGCATGTGTATGCAGATTGACACACCATGCAATGTTTTTAATAAGCATGCAATATTTTTTGCGTTCAATTTTAGAAACTCAGAACGCGGCAGTGAAGTGGTTTTCGGGGGAACGGACCCTTCGCACTACACTGGGGAAATCCACTGGGTTCCTGTGCAAGAGAGCAGTCATTGGCAGCTGGTGTTCGAAGGGTGAATCCTATTGCTACAGATCCACAGCAAAAACAGTGACTCAGACACCTTGCTCTAAAAATACACTGTGTAATCCGAGGAACTCAAATCGTTATTGAATATGTGCATTTAGCTTCTTAAAATTTTCAAGGTACAAAATGAAATACTGATATCCCAAATAAGTGTATGTTACCACATTTTAACAAAACAAAAATTATGGGAAAATGTTTTGATGGATTTCAAGAAACACATTTTTCATTTTGGCAGCATTTATTCACTTTGCTATTACCATAAAAGGACAAATATGTGTTTAACTGATGTGCGATGCGTAGGTTTGAGGTTGACCATCAGCCCACAGGATGGTGTGTTAACGGCTGCTCAGCCATCGTGGACACAGGAACCTCTCTGCTCACCTGCCCTCCGCAGTATGTGGATACACTGCAGCAGATGCTGGGGGCTGAAACGGATGACAGTGGCAATGTGAGATTTTTTCTTTTTCTGCAGTGGTGCAGGGCTATTCATATTCCTGGTGCCAACAGGTTACTCTGTAAGGCTACTGTCGTGTTCCCAATTTTCTGCCATTAAAATGCCAATATCTTCATCTTTGCCATTGCAATGGGCATCCAGCCCACTCTTTTCAGGCAGTATTACTCTGGCAATTTTACATTGTTCCTTGACTGACTGTATTCAAAAGATCATAGGCCGTGGGCAAAGGAATTTTGCCAAGAAAACACACTGATGAGTCAACTTTCTGTTACCAGTACGTCTTTGATTGTAACAGTCTGAGCAGTCTACCTACATTGACCTTTGTCATGAATGGAGCCCACCTCCATCTGGAACCTTCTTCCTATGTGCTGACGGTGAGAGGACAGTTACACAGGCTACCTCGCTAATTCCCCCCCTTTGCACGACGGCAGTTGGTCGAATGATCTATGATTCCGTTTACAGGAACAGAATTCCAATGGCAATTGCTTGAGTGGGATTGAGGCATCCCATTCATCCGATCGAGATGGAATGCCCTTCTGGATTCTTGGAGATGTCTTCCTCAGACAGTTCTATTCTGTGTTTGACCAAGGAAATGCCAGGGTGGGCTTTGCTACGCTGGCTTAGAGGCCAGTGTCACAGTGAAGACCGAAGTGTTTTGTGACAAAACTACCCATATTAAAGCAACAAAGTGAAATGCACATCATTTGTGATTCTCATTTATTTCAGCAAATTCCAGTTTATGCAATTGTCTCATATTTATCAATCTGTTAGGACTTTTATATGGCTTAGTTAGATGATATGCACTAGAAACAATGCAGAAAAATCAAAATGCTGTCACAACTAAGAATGACTAATTCACACTGCTTTAGTTACCTTTGTGCTGTAAAATTATTCTAAAATTCCTTCTTTAACAGGTTCTTACTGTACTATGCTTTTTCTTGGCTGCATAGACAAATAATTACAAAAACGCACCTCTTCACCCTACTAACGAAGCGTGTGTGCGTGGACTTTGATTTATTGGACAAGTACTTAACATATCGTGGGAATTCCAGAACTTTCCTCTCTGCCCATTGAAATCTGGCTTCCTTTTGCAAATACCTTTGCAGTGTCAACTTAAGAAAAATGTTTTTAGGGGTAAAAAGAAAAAAAAAAAAAAAACCACATACAACTGATTTGCCCTGGCTTGTCACAATTACCTATACAAAAAGGGGGAAAAACTGGGTTCTCCACTCTGCACATATTCAGAGCAAATGCAGCATGTAAAAGGGGGATTTTATTACCTCCCTGGAGAAAACTTCCTCCCAGCAACGAAAACATGATCACACTGCCGGGACAGCACGATTACATTTATTTAAAAATGTCAAATATGTATAGACAAAATAGAATGTCCCCAAAGGGCAGAAAAGCCCATTTTCACTAAGATGATAACATTTCAATGACGAGCAACGAGCAGTAAAAGTTTGAGGGCATGATTGACAACAGCACAAAGCACACATGTAGGGAAAAGTCAAAGAACCATGACAGGGCTGAATCACTGTGCCAAGCACTGGGGACAGAAGGAACACAGTAGTAAAACTGCTGTAAAACAGAAAGGTAGTGTGTAAACAGTAATGCAACAAGTCACAAAGCATCACAACTGGGGATAACTGTTCAACAAACCTAAAGATTAAATAAAGATTCAGACACAAATCTGCAACCAAGTTGAGATCACGCCTGTTAAACAACGGATAAGCCTTCACACAACTACTCCTGTACATGTTTATATACACCGATCAGCCAAAAACATTGAGTCCACCTTCCTAATATTGTGTAAGCCCCCTTGTGCCACCAAAACAGCTCTGATCTGTCAAGGCTTGACTCCACAAGACCTCTGAAGGTGTTCTGTGGTACCTGACATTAGCAGCAGATCCTTTAAGTCCTGTGAGTTTCAAGGTGGGGCCTCCATGGATCAGACTTTTTTACCCAATACATCTCACAGATGCTCGATCAAATTGAGATCTGGGGAATTTGGAGGGTTAGTCAACACCTTATACTGTTTAACAGTTTTTTGCAGTATGGTAGGGCGCATTATCCTGCTGAAAGAGGCCACTGTCATCATGGAATACCACTGCCATGAAGGGGTGTACATGGAACATGTCAAAGTAACATCCACATGAATGCCAGGACCCAAGGTTTCCCAGCAGAACATTGCCCAGAGTACCAAACTGCCTCTGCTGGCTTGCCTTCTTCCATAGCGAATCCTGCTGGCATCTCTTCCCCAGGTAAAGCATCCAGCTGTTCACATTATCGAAAAGAAAATGCTGATTCATCAGACCAGGCCACCTTCTTCCATTGCTCCATGGTCCAGTTCTGACACTCACGTGCTCATTGTAGGCACATTCGGCAGTGGACAGGGGTCGGCATGGGCACTCTGACCAGTCTGCAGCTACACAGCCCCATGCACAGCAAGTTGCAATGCACTGTTAAGTTCTGACACCCTTTCTATCATGGCCAGCGTTAAGGTTTTGAGCAATTTGTGCTACAGTAGCTCTTCTGTGGGATCGGACCAGACGGACTAACCTTAGCTTCCCACACGCATCAGTGGACCTTGGGCACTCATGACCCTGTTGCCAGTTCACCAATTGCCCTTCCTTGGAGCACTTTTGGTAGATACTAACCCCTGCATACTAGGAACACCCCCCGCCCCCAAGACATGCTGCTTTGGAGATGCTCGGATCCAGTCATCCAGCCATCACAATTTGGCCCTTGTCAAAGTCACTCAGATCCTTACACTTGCCCAATTTTCCTGCTTCCAACACATCAAATTCAAGAACTGACTGTTCACCTGCTGCCTAACATATCCTGCCTCTTCACAGGTGCCAATGTAACGAGATAATAAATGTTATTCACTTCACCTGTCAGTGGTTTCAATGTTTTGGCTGTGTGTGTGTGTTTCAATTACTACTCATGTGATATACATCAATTCATATGATGGTAAGAAACAAACTAACTGCACTGAAGAATCACACATCAGTGCATCTAAGTCTCTCTGCTAATATAATGAACACACTGAGTTTTCAATGAGATGTACAGTACATCACTTTGGAGAAAAGCGTCTGCTAAATAAAGAAATTTAAATGAAAATGACACGGGGGGTGCGGTGGCGCAGTGGGTTGGACCACAGTCCTGCTCTCTGGTGGGTCTGGGGTTCGAGTCCCGCTTGGGGTGCCTTGCGATGACCTGGCGTCCTGTCCTGGGTGTGTCCCCTCCCCCTCCGGCCTTACGCCCTGTGTTACCGGGTGGGCTCCGGTTCCCCGTGACCCCGTATGGGACAAGCGGTTCTGAAAATGTGTGTGTGTGTGTGAAAATGACACCTCATATTTCTGTTTTCATTCATTATAACTCATCTATGACATAGTTTCATCGAAAACGATGCCAACTAATTAAAGCTGTTCTAAGTAACTGTTGTGTCTTTTTAAAGCTCATTATCTACTGCTGACATTCTCTTTGTAAGAGAGTTTCTGCATCAGTGACTTCAGCCCTGCATGTCCGAGAAAGAGAAATCTGTGTGTTTCATTCAGTCAACTTTTGGCTTCCTGAGATCCTCCCAGCACTCTGTCTTCTTGGTTTTGAATGATAGTTTTGTATGCGTCACAGCCATCCACTCCCAGTTTATTGCCGTACACAAACGCTGGTGGAGGAAGACAACAAGCTTAGCTCATTGTTATTATGCAAGGCGATGCCTTGGTGTGCACTGACTTATAAAATCCCCAGAGAATAAGCCAGGGTTTAAAATGGGGAGTAAAACAATCTCTTTTCCCTGGGTTCATCTCCATTCACATAAACCGAGAAGGTGGAAACCAAATGCACACTGGTCTTTGTGCCTTTTTTCATGGTACTTACTGGTACCTATAGGCAGTTAAAGCATTTCTTTCTCATTCTGAAACATTAGCAGGTTGCTTTTCCCTTTGAGGAAAAACCTACCGCTCAATGAACGCCTATCGGATGTCTGTTACTGTTTCATTTCTATTCTTCCAAGACACAATGAATCATACTGACAAATCTGGAATATTTCCAGCTCCTCTAACTGACACACTGATTTGCACAGATTTTTCCAGGGGTGTCCCATAAGGGATTTGTGTTGACAGTTTGGACAGACTGCCTAGACAGCGGACAGCTAAAAGCAAAGTTTTATATATACACACAGTGTCTGAAACCACTTCCCCTGAATGGAATCACAGCGAGCCGGAGCCTAACCTGGCAACACAGGGAGCAAGGCTGGAGGGGGAGGGGACACACCCAGGACGAGACGCCAGTCCATCACAAGGCACCCCAAGCAGGACTCAAAGCTCAGACCCACCAGAGAGCAGGACCCAGCTATATACATGTACGTATATACTGTACATATATATATATATATATGTATATATAAAATTGCCCTGATTTCAACTGTAAACGAAAGACCTCCTTGTTTCACCTTTATTACAACAAAATGTAATGTGCAGTCATTTCTCACCAACTACCGAGCTATCATGCCCTTATCGTGGAAAGCGGTCCACTCCCAAAGGGCGAAGAGGATCATTCAAGGTGTAGAGGGATCATTTGTCAATAACCTGGTTTCCCCATGGTCTGCACTCACACAAATGTGGAATCACTAAATTTGGTCAAATGTCACTGTTATGCATGAGATCACATGGAGTCACGGCTGACAGTGCACTCAAATATTGAATTATTGGGAAATCTGAGGAAGGCAGGAATGAGGTACTGAACTTCATGCAGTTAACAAAGCAGGATCAAGACGCAGAATACCTGATTTAAACAGTGTCTTTTTATAACAAGCCAATGATGATGTCAGATATGAACAGATATGCATCTCCTGGTCAATAAGAGATGACATACCCGATCCGCCCATTAGTGGAAGGAGAAATCCGTGTTCATAGTTTAAGGTTCATAAGAGCCACTATGGCAAAATACATTCTAAAATCCATATTTTCTGGTTGGATGTTGTACTATCCAGGCACCAGATACATAGAAATTATCTATCCAAGTCTGTCAAAATAATTATAATTTAGCTTGTGGTGTTCATATTGTTGTTATTACACCATTAAGAGACTGTTCAGGTCAGGATATTCACTCTTTTTTAAGTCAATCTTTTAGTTGTGTTCCATCTAAACAGCCCCCTGCTTCTGTCACATAAAACCACCACACTATGACTCCACAACAGTCAAGATCTGATGTGGCAAGAACTTGCCCTGCAGAATGCTGGGTTTAAATCCTTGCTACGCTACACCTGTTGACCTGCGTTGACTGTTGTGTAAGAAAACAGGAGCCTCATCTCTATCTTCAATGTCAGTGACACCTAGGTTTGGGCTCGAGTTTTAAGGACAGAAGGTTGAATCAGGCCACTAATACTCTCTTCTAAGTGTTTTACATTAAAAGATGAAGCATTCAGCCTGTAAAGTGAAGTGAAGTCGCTCACAGCTTAGACATCAGAAGAGGTACATGTCTGTGTTCGCTTCTCCAGGGACCGATATACAATTGAGCTGCTACATTAAGAGACAAGTTGGTTATGCAGAAAAGTGAGCACCTGGAAGTGCTGTACTGGGATCATCTGGAAACAACTTTGTGTCCCTGAGTCAATATCTTCACTCACTAGAAGAAGCACATAAAAACATTAAAGCATCTCATCAAATGTGCTCAGCATACAAAATTGGGTTACAGCAAAATTAAAAGTTTGCATTTTCTTTCTCCTGGACCACTCATGTTTGCATCCCAGGTGATTCAGATCTTTTCTCTACTACATGTACAATCTTTATAATGTATCAAGACTTTGACGTACCAATTCAGAACTGGCACCTTGTGCAAGAACACATTTTTTCCTGGAAACCCTAAGAAGGGACTAGTCTTCCACACAAGAGAAGAGGCAAGAGGCATCAGGTAGGAGCAAACCAGTGTTGCCAGAGGAACACTACACAGAGGCCACACTGTTCCCCTGGAGTCGGCAGGAGAATGGAATGCCAGAGAGCATTGTGGGAAATGTTCGCTTTCCATCGTAGCTTATCAGATAATTACAAAATGCTGTGCGCACCCTGCCAGCAGGCTGTCACTTCTGTCGTTTGCTGTGAAGGGAGAAGAGGAATAGACCTGCTCTGACAGGAACAACAAAGAAGGAGAATGACCAAAGTGAGAAAATTCTCCCAAGTGTTACTACAGGACATGTCAAACGTAATCAGATTTAAATTATGTTTATCTAAGGGTAACATCTCATGGTTAAATCCAGCATTTAAATGGAACGATAACAAATGAAGGCATTCTACGAATGTTTGTGCCAAAGAAGCTCAGGAAAATTTGCAAATGTCCTCTTTCTATCTATCTATCTATCTATCTATCTATCTATCTATCCATCCATGTGTGCATCCATCCTTCCTATGGACCTATGCTCATTTGCACCCAGATCATTTAATATTTAATTAATGCATAAAATAGAGAGCAGCTGAAATAAAAACACAAATATTGTAAGATATCTCTATATGTATATCTACATGCAATACTAGCAGAAGCTGGTGGCCTAATGGTTAGAGCTGCTGTCTTTAGACTCAGACATTACAGGCTTAAATCCCACGGTTAGCTGTAGTACCCTTGAGCATGGTACTATATGAACAAATGTAAACTGTAAAGAAACCACACACACACACACACACACACACACACACACACACACACACACACACACACACACACACACACACACACACTTTCAGAACCGCTTGTCCCATACGGGGTCACGGGGAACCGGAGCCTACCCGGTAACACAGGGCGTAAGGCCAGAGGGGGAGGGAACACACCCAGGACGGGACGCCAGTCCGTCGCAAGGCACCCCAAGCGGGACTCGAACCCCAGACCCACCGGAAAGCAGGACCGTGGTCCAACCCACTGCGCCACCGCACCCCCTTCTGTAAAGAAACCTCCAACGGTTAATTCTTACCTTTAAAGATGGTCATGATAATTTCTCACTTTTCACTTCTTGACAAAAGCCCCATGAATCATTTCAACTGCCATACATTCGACCACACCAAACTGCACTAGTATTGACATTGTCTCCAAAGTGTGCTGACTCTCGCCATGGTGTGCTAGACAGTGCTCGTTCTTAAGTTTTAGCACCGTTTAGCAAGGCCAGACATGTTGTATATTTTGATTACAGGGGGAATTTTAAGCAGAACACTACAATGCTTTCTAACTCCAAAACACTGACTAGGGAAAAATGATAGGAAATGGCAGAATAATGCACCGCAGACAAAATATATTACGAAAGTGCAGGCTGTGGAAAGCGTGTGGGCTAATGTTGCCCTGTAGGAGGAACTCTGTTTTTCCAACTGAATGATTGTTTTTTCTTAAAAAAAAAGCTGGTGAGGTATAGGTAAAATAGCCTATCACTGCAGAAAAAAAAAAAAAAAAACATAAAAAGGGACTAAAAAAATGAAAGGCCACAACTATGAAATTTGCATGAAAGTCTCGCTAATTCCATTTTGGGCACCGGATAGCTGTGACACACTGTAAACACATGCTATTACAGTAATGATTTACAGTTGAACTATCTGCCAAAAAATGTCAGTAAAATCTACTTCTTCTGCCAGTTTAGCCCAGAGCACCGCCAAGCAGTGCTGAAATCAACCGATTGCACCAGTATACTACTCAAAGGCAATGGAAAAGGTATTAGTCACCAACGCAGAGAACAAGAAATTATGTCTTTTGCGAAACCCCCAAATGTCTAACCACTATACCCACATCCTTAACTGACACTGTTTTCTTCAGTGGAATAAACATCTTATCTCTAATCTTGTGCACTTTTTCAGTGCATTTTATCTATTGCACTGACTTTGTCGAAGTAATTTCAAACAACGCGCACGTTGGCAGGTACTATCCCAAAAAAAAAAAAAAAAAAAAAAAAAAATCTCAGCTGCAGATTTAGTACTCATTGATCACTTTGCTTGACTGTCCTAAGTAATGCCAAATTCTTCCACAACTGTAGCTGAAAGCATTTAATAAATTAAAAATAAAAGAATGGAAGGAGAACAAAGAGAGACAGGAACATTTGCAGAGCTAGGTGGTTAACTCTATCAGCAAAGAGGGCTCTCTGGCAAAGAGACTACAGCAGTGAGTCAGGTGGTGTCTTATCTTCTGTGGCATTTAACACCATGCAAGCAACTTATTATTCTTCTATGTGCTGTCAGAAACCTCACCATTTATGTCTGTTGGTCTAGTGCTCCACTGCAGTTTGGCACTGGTCTGGCAATGGTTTATACAGTACTGTGCAAAAGTTTTAGGCACTTGGGGGGGGGAAAAAAGCTGTAAAGTGAGAATGCTTCCAAAAATAATGCTCTAATAATAAACTTCTTACAAAGCTTAGTAACCGTCCATCGTCAACAACCGCTTGCCCCGAGCGGGGTCGTAGCGGACTTGGCTGGGTCCCACTCTCTGGTGGGTCTGGGGGTCGAGTCCTGCTTGGGGTGCCTTGCAATGGACTGGCGTTCCGTCCTGGGTGTGTCCCCTCCCCCTCCAGCCTTGCACCCTGTGTTGCTGGGTTAGGCTCTGGCTCGCCGCAACCCCGCTTGGGACAAGCGGTCTCAGACTCTGTGTGTGTGTGTGTGTGTACTTTCTTTCTTTAACAACATACAAAACCCTTACTGTAATATTGTAACTTTTTGCTATGCTTGGAATGCTTGGAAATCTAAAATATGCTCTTTCCCATTGATACTAATTCAGAAGACATTAAATAACCATCTAAAACAAATGTTTTTGTGAAACGTCTAAGTACCTAAGACTTTTGCACAGTCCTGTATATTTTAGTTTTATTGCAC
Organism: Scleropages formosus; assembly: GCF_900964775.1. Taxonomy (NCBI): domain Eukaryota; kingdom Metazoa; phylum Chordata; class Actinopteri; order Osteoglossiformes; family Osteoglossidae; genus Scleropages; species Scleropages formosus. The sequence goes on along the minus strand of NC_041826.1, from coordinate 5,831,127 downwards.
CACAGAGTCACGCATTACTTAATCTACGCATGCAGTAAAATCGCACTCATTTCATTTTTTATTGACATTAGAGACAATACTTTAATCTCCGTCTACAGAACTAGGATAACAGAGACATGCTGTTCGTGCAATAACAATGTCTGTTTATGTACCTAAATAAATCCATGGAAACGTGTAAACTATAAAAACCTGTGATTACACAAGGCTTCTTGTCTTCCTGTGTTGAATAAAAAGATACCCTCCTTCAGGAGCCAGGAATGGAATCCAGGTGTTGGGAGACGTACACAACACCCGCAGCCTACTCAGCGACCCTTTTCAAGAGGAAGGTGGAGTGCTCTTTCTCCCCTTTTGAAAAACACACCAATCCGTCGCCCACTGACTTGGGAAGAGCAACAACAGGGCAGGGGAGATCACGAGCCACCGTCACGTCACAGGCGCTGGCGGGCTGCCTCTACAGCTTTTGATGTACGGTACCTTCTCCAGGTTTGCGGGGGAGGAGCTACGATTGTCTGAGACAGGCGTCCAAAAATAACGTAGACCGCCTGCGCTGTGGAAAGAACGCGACGCTGACTGAAGAGAGAAAGAAGAGCGGCACGAGGAAGGAGGGTGGTGGCAGAGCTTGTGCAAAGGGGGGGGGGCTGCTTGGGAACGCACCTGACCACGCCATGCCTATGGTCCTGATAACCTCAGCCTTTTTATCCAGGATATTCTGTTTGTTGACACAGTCCTGCACTGTGTTGAGAGCAGAGCAGCACGACAGGACTGAACAGCACTGTTATAATGGGAACCTGCGTGATAGTTAATGGGACACTCCCTCCCCTCCCAGAGGTTACTCTTTGTACTTAAATTTCACAGGATAATATATTATTACTACATTAAACCATTTCAAATGTGATTTACATTTAAAAAAAAAAAAAAAAACAAAAAAAACTGAATACACAAGGGCCACACTTGTGCCCTGGAGCCGGTAGAATAGAATGCCAGAGAGCATTGTGGGAAATGTTCTCTTCCCATCATAGCTTATCGGACAATTACAAAATGCTGTGGACACCCTGCCATGTAAGACAATACATTTATAACACTATATTTAATATTTTACTTAAAACACCCTGCAACAGACTGGCATCTCATCCAGGGTGTACCTTGCCTCCTGCAGGCTTAAGACCACTGTGATTCTTTGGACAAAAGGTTATTGATAATGGAGGGATGGATGGATTGCAGTTAAACCTGCACGTAGTAAAGCTGCAAAAAACTGAACTTAGAGAGTAAAGCCATAAGACTCCCTTCCAGGTGGTATGCGCCAATTCCCTGCATTGTAGACTGTGGAACAACACAGAAAAACACTAACCCTTTGACTCATAAATCACAACATCACACTTGCCAGTTATTAACTGAAAAAAGCTTGAATAAAAAAGAACTTGTTTTTATGTGCCAGGGTAACATTACTCTTAAAGGTACTGATTAAATATTGGGGAAGTGTGGTGCAGCGGTTGTAAATTTTCAAATGAGGCCTGCCTATTTTACCCTCCAGCAAGCGTCTGAACATCACATTGGTTTGCTCGAGCTAAAACACGGACTTTTCAGGCTTCGTGGTCTCCAAACCTAGTAAACTGCCTTGTATTGAAGCGTCAGCCGAAAAATGAATAACCATAATGACAACCAGAAACTGTTATTAATGACTTTGCCCCGGCAAGTTCGGAGGCGGAAGCTGATTCCACGCCAAGTTCCGTCCTATTCAGACGGCCGTGTGGTGTCACGACACGGGGGAGAGGGTTAAGCACTTAGCAGGAAGCTCCCTTCCTTTCATGCTCGTCGACCGCATGTGTAAGACAAACAGCTCCCATTCCTGTGTGCTACCTGACTCAGGTAGCTGTGGTCCCCAGTCTCTATAAATCTCAGGAATTCCCCCAGTGCCCCCAGTCCCCACTGCCCTCCCCTCCCACAAATGGGCCTTCACCCTGATTTATTCCCACCAAAGGGATGAAAGGAAGCGCGCCTTTGCTCAGAAGATTTGGGAGCTGTCGGTAAAAGTGCTCCGAGGCTCTGATTGATGAGGGCACGCTAAGCACCCGTGAACAGACAGAGCGGCGAGCTTTTCGCCAAGATACGACTCGTTAACATGGGGTAGAAGTGACTGCCGGATTAAGGACTGACAGGGGTGTCTTAAACATCACAGCAGCTCCTCGTTTCTGAAGAAGTCAAGAATAACTTTATTTCATTTGTAGGCCAGTGTCAAATCAACACTCTATATCTAGTCATATTTCACTAAGGAGGGCTTTCGTACAACATTCAGTCACGTCAAATTAAAGTTACACTATGAAGATATGTAACACAATGTTTTAACAAAATATAGTATAAAACATACTTAAACCAGCCTGTAATACTGTGACGTCCCATCCACGTATTACAGATTCAAAAAACTGGTCATACCAGCAGTAAAAAGCCAATCATTTTATACTAACTGAAAAATCTAATTTCATACTTACGTCCCCCTATTAACCATACATGAAAGTGTTGAAAATGATTGGCTCTCATTACTGCTACCCCGCACTTAGCAGATTTTCCAGGACCATTCCTAAGGAGATTAGCAGTCGGACATGGCACATCTTCCAATCTTTGAACAAAAAAATGCTGAAGGGGGAAAATTCCAATTGGCGAGACATTCTTTCACACACCGCCCCGCTCTCGCTGTTCTACATGTTTCCTGCTTCTCACAGACTGTCCACACTTCAGTGGTTTGACCGGTATCAAAAAAAAAAAAAAATATACCAAGACTGAATGTTAGTAGCGGGGGTGTGGTGGTGCAGTGGGTTGGACCACAGTCCTGCTCTCCGGTGGGTCTGGGGTTCGAGTCCTGCTTGGGGTGCCTTGCGATGGACTGGCGTCCTGTCCTGGGTGTGTCCCCTCCCCCTCCGGCCTTACGCCCTGTGTTACTGGGTTGGCTCCGGTTCCCTGTGACCCCGTATGGGATGAGCGGTTCTGAAAATGTGTGTGTGTGTGTGTGAATGTTAGTAGGTGGGGGCGTGGTGGTGCAGTGGGTTGGACCGGGTCCTGCTCTTCGGTCTGGGGTTCGAGTCCCCCTTGGAGTGCCTTGCGGCGGATTGGCATCCTGCCCTGGATGTGTCCCCTCCCCCTCCTGCCTTACGCCCTGTGTTGCTGGGTTAGGCTCTGGTTCACTGCAACCCCATAGGACAAGCGGTTTCAGACTCTGTGTGTGTGTGTGTGTGTGTGTGTGTGTGAATGTTAGTATACCTCCTAGCTCCTGAAAGTAGAGCCAGTGTGATCAGAAAAGCAGGCTATCCAACAGTGCAGCCCCCTGATGTGGCCTCACTCACACAAAATGTGGGTGGATACCTTAACAGGATGAAGGTGAAACCTGCTGTGTTTAACTTGAATGGGTACATCAGATGCTGGCTGAGTGCCCAGCCACATATTTATGTGTAAAAGCAGGCTTTAAAAGTTCCACATGTAAAATAGGTATAGAGTAGTCTGTCATTTCAGTTCTATCTCCCACCCCTGTGGCAATAATCACAACTGTCAGAGATGTGTGGAAAAATAAAGTTTGGACTGAGCTTTATTATAGTAATGACACCTGCCGCTTCACTGTTTCCAAATTAAAACCCCACACTGTCCGAAAAACAGGAAATCATTCCATGCTCAGGGATTCCCCCCATGCCCACAGCTCCACGTTCATCCCTGCCAGGGGTAGGAGGAATATTCCACAAGTCGGGGAAAGTCTACCATGTGACCTCCATCTGACAGTGACATTTCTCCCAATCTACCTTCATCAGCTTAATCCAGCTTCATCACTCCAGTGACACAACTGAGACCACTGCAGAGTCTTGTAATGTGTGAAAAATTTATGAAGGACCTTGAACTAAAGCTGCAATTTTTACAAAAAAAAAAAACGATGGCACGAAGATACAAGGGCCCACACGTTAGTTATGCATTTATGAACCAAATATTAATCAGTTATTTCATCTTGAGCAAGACAGCCAAACTAAGGAACACCGTACTGTGAGAAAAATTAGCACAGATTTATTTAATTATAAAAAACATAACTCTGAATATTAGTCCTTCCAGCAGAGCAACTAAGGTTAACAAAAGACTGTGTAGCTTATTCTGCTACAAAGCCAAAAACAAATAACCACATATATAGATATAACTTATTATTATTATGATTATTATTATTATTACATTAGGAATATAAATTAGCTGTACCTCCACACAGCCAAATGATAAAAATCTTCCATTCTAAGACACTGAAGTGCATATATATTAGTTTTCCATATAGCCCTGACAAATATCCATAAAACATTAATTAAAGCGTCCATATTTTTAACATTTAAACTCCTTTTCCTTTGTAAAATGTCTATGGATCTCGTGTTGTAGCCAGTTTGGGAAACTTCAATCAGACACACACGTCTTTGTTTGTTTAGTGATGTACTGCTTTGCTCTCTGCATGATCATTAAATTACTGTATGATTAATCTTCTGTTCTAACGCACAGCAGCACTTGCTCGGCGCTCGGAAGCATCATGATCATCGCTCGAGGAAGGTTCGCGCGCGGAGGAAGGCGCGGCCCCGCTGCGGTGTGGAGCGGTCGTGAGCGCGCGTTCGGTTGACAGCGCGTACTGTGTACCGCTGTATGGAATTACAGCTGAGGAATTTCCTCCGCAGCCTCGCGTTCTTTGGGGGTAAACACCTTTTAAGTGCTGAATCTGCGCCCCCCGCGCTCTCGCTCAGGATCGGCGCGTCCCCGCGCTTTACCCAGCTGTCACGTTCGTTCCCGGCGGCGGGCGCTAACTAAGTTCTCCGGCGCCCGCCACGGTCACCTTCCCTGAACTTTCCACACTCACTTCTCCTGAGTCCTGTCCTGCTGCCTTACTTACCTTGGGCAGGAGCTTCTTTTCCTCTTTCTTCTCCCCATGCCGATCGAAAGGCATCTGTAGAAGCTCGTCCTCACAGCAGATGAAACTTACGGTACATCCCATCCAAGCGGATTCGGACCGCGGGACCCTGCGCCCATTCAAGGTGTCCGAAGGCGGCGCGCGCCGGCCGATGTGCCCCCCTGGACGCGAACAGGTACGCGCAGGAGACTCGCTCCCCGCCCAGCCTGCAGAGCGGAGACCCCCCACACCCCTCCTTTATCGCCCACACACCAGAGGATCGGGAACAATCTCGGAGTGTGATCTCTAAGATCGCCAGACCGTGACCGCGCACACTTTTGTCTCCCTTTTCCACCGAACTCGCGCGCATATATAATTTTGCGTTTGTCTTCGCTCCCTTGGCGCAGGAAGAGGCAGGATGATCTGAGAGCGGAGTGGAAGAACTGTTTGAAATCTGGTGTGTGTGTGTGTGTAACTCAACTCCCCTCATTTGACCCTCCCTCATCCTGGCTCAGCGCTGAGGAGACACGCAGACACGGTGAGCAAGGTGCGCTCCCTTTAGACCAATACAATAGCGCACCGGAGGTTATTGGGTTATTGCTGCCATGCGATCAATATGATTGATGAGTTATAACACTGATCTCAGAGGGGGCGCAGAACTTTGCCTGGATGTCTTTTCCCTCTAAGGCACCATCATAGCATACTGACCACATGAACATTGAATCCGTGAAGAGGCCCCATCAACTGCTGGCAAGAACTTGTTAAACACTCTCTAGTGCCACTAGTTACTAGTAGTGGGTTTGATAAAACTCACTAAACTCCACACAAATTCTCAGATGTACTCCTTTTGTTTTCTCGCTGACCCTCAGTGTGTACGTTTCAGAAAAGAAGTATTAAATTGATGGAGGTTTTGAAACATTGTGATTTTGCTCATGAAATCAGCAGTGCAGCTCCGAAATCCGCACTGCAAACCAATGTCAGCTCCTTCCTTCAGTGTCAGCTATCTTCTATTGTCTACTTAAATGAAATAAGTTATAATTAATTCATTAAATAAAAACACTCCTTAGTATTCTCCATTTAAACATTTAAGTAAAAAGCATTTGTCATTTTCCTTTTTTTTTTTTGGAAAGTACCCGCTTATAAGACAAAATGGTGTATTTACATATTTTAATACGTGTGTCAATTGTTTCAAGTCATTTACAAATGTGACTGAAGTATAAAGTTAAAAATGTTTTCCAATTAAAATTTACATATATATTTATTTATTAGCTAGAGTATCTGCACCATTACTGGCAACACTTGTAAGAATTAAATACATGTTTAAAACATTGAATATGGACTTTAAAACACATTATAAGTAAAACAAAAACATATATTTGCTTTTAATAAACACACTACTGCTAAAGTTTTTAGTTTTACAATGAAATGGTTATTTAATGAGAATCAGTTTCTCATGTGACATAATAGGTGTGTAATGACCAATTCCACATGTTGCTTTAAAGGAAATCATGTGTGTAGTAGAAACACACAAGTAGTGCAGGTGGAACCATGTGTGTAAATCACAGTCATTTATTCTTCTTATAAGTTAATTTTAAGAATTAACATTTAGTTTTTAGAAGTTGAATATTTTATAGAAGAATAATTATCATCCTTATATGATTCACACACCTTCAAGCAGCACTGCAGAAAATTTAACATGAAACTGAATATCATAAGCTAAGGGAACTGTAGTAGGACTGCAGTCAGAAATATGGTTTAACATTGTATTTTTTTAACTGCATTGTACTTCTTTTGGTCTCAGTTTTAATTATACCTGATTACTAATGTTTTTAATGTTTTTTTTTCTCCCTCTAAAGTGCGACATCCGCGCCAGCTGAGGAGGGTTTAACATAGGCACACATACTACAATGTGTGCTTTTATTCGTCTGCTTCTTTTGATTCCGTCAAGTGTAATCCTCATTGGTGCTCTTCCCAAATTCCATCTACTGCCCTGTAGGTATTACTGACTGTGGGGGCCACAATGAGTGTCAAAGGAGAGAGACCTTGTCTTCTCACACACCTAAGGAAATATGTCCATGTTCCTTGGACCTTCTCATCATAAATGCAGATATCACCCTTACTTAAGCAGTCACCTAGTTTTACATTTATTCATTTAGCAGATGCTCTTCTCCAATGCAATATACATCTCAGAGAACAATACAAAAATTAATTAGATCAACAAAAAGAGAAATCTAGATGCATTCAGGTGATTATTGAAGCACAATTTGTCATATACCATTCTGCATCTCTCAACTGGTGTCCCGCAGGGCTCGGTATAGGATCCTCTGCTCTTCTCGATCTACACCTCCTCCCTCGGCCCTGTCATTGCCTCCCATGGATTCAAGTACCACTGCTATGCTGATGATACCCGGTTTTCCTCTCCTTTCCACCTGGAGTATCAGACATTTCCTTGCGCATTGCTGCATGGCTATAGGACATCTCTGCCTGGATGTCTGATCACCACCTACAACTCGAACTCTCCAAAACAGAGATCCTACACCTCCCAGCTGGCCTGTCTTCCTGTCGTGATCTCTTGATCAAACTGGACAACTCACTCATTTTACCTACCTCCTCGGCTAAGGGTCTGGGAGCGATGATCGACTCGAGTCTGTCTTTCTCTCAGCGCATCGAAGCCTCAAGTCGGACCTGCGGATTCATCCTGCGTAAAATCCGCATCCGTCCCTACCTCACAACGGACTCTGCACAACTACTTGTCCAGGCCATGGTGACATCCTGTCTGGATACTGCATCTCTCTCTCATGGCCTTCCCGCTACTGCCATCAAACATCTACAGCTGATACAGAACACTGCTCCACGAGTCGTGTTTGACCTCCCATTGTGTTCCCATGTATCTCCCCTCTTCATTTCTCTGCACTGGCTTCCAGTAGCTGCCGGGATTAAATCGAAGACCCTGTTTATGGCCTACGAATGCATCAATAGAACTGCTCCCAGATATCTACAAAACTTGATCATCCGCTACACACCAATCGGACCGCTGTGTTCTTCCACCTTTGCCCGCTTGGTGGTCCCGCACACGAAAGGTGAAGCACGGAGGTTCTCGGTTCTGGCTCCTTTGTGGTGGAACGACCTCCCCCCCTCACTCAGAACTGCTGAATCTCTGTTCACATTTAAAAACAGTCTTAAAACTTACTTCTTCCGGGCTCACTTTGCCCATGATCTCTTAAGTTCGTGTAAGGTATAAATGTTCATGATCATGCTCGGCTCAGTCCTTTACAGAGGCACTTCTGGAATTTACCGTAAATGTTTATACAGCATGTATCTCAAAAAAACTACTATGAAGGTGATTAGGAATCGATATTCTGGTAAAGTTTTATACAGCACTCGTGTGATGTACATTGGTTCATAAGGTGGAATGAAACAAATTAACTGTACTTAAGAATCACGCATCTGCAGCTATGTCTTTCTCGTAAGATAATAAACAAATGGTATTTTCTTAACACAAAATACAAATATATCTATTGAGATGTACGTCGCTTCGGAGAAACGTATCTGCTAAATGAATAAATGAAAATGAAAATGTAAATGTGCATACCACTGTATAAACCAGTATCCATTACACAAGCAGCTGCATGTAGAGATTTTTGTTATTATTAAACAAATAAAGTAGTGCAAGTTAATGGAGCAAATCAGAGATCAGTGCTAGTTACACTACAGTACACTGCCCACAGTCAATAGGCATCTCATTTTCTTATCTGTACACCAGAGCAGTGTAATACACTCTCTCAAGCACACCGTGGGTTTTTCAGAGTCACCAGTTCACCAGAAACCCATGTTTTTGGACTATGGGAGGAAACCCACACAAACACAGGGAGAACAAGCGAACATTACACTGGTTGGGTGGGATCAAACCCATGTCCTCTCGCAATATCCAGGCACTGAGAAAACAACACGATTCGCCACATCGCCATGCCATGTTTAACTGCATAAACGCTGGAACAGAGGCATAACTGTTGTGAACTGGCTGTGCACAAAGGTTATTCCATTTCTCAAAAACGGAACTGTTGAAAATATAAACATTTTTATATCAGGTGTATTTAGCATGATCTCTGCGCACCTGTTTGTAAAGTGAATTACGTTCTTAGATGGTCAGCTTTCCAGCATTGTTTCTAACAGGTCTGCGTAACGGTGGATATTATTGCTGTGCCCTGTTTAGTACGCAGCCTGCTCTAGGGGCCGCATAACAATCGTAACAGTAATGTGTTGTTCTCTGCAGTGGGGAATTGGTGGGAATTTGGCCTCCCCACCCTGTTATAACAGTGGAAATGTGCACTGTAGAAATTACGGGGATGTTGTTGTCTTCTGTGAATTTAATTAAAGGTTAACGTTTTTTCTTTAGGAAAGGGGATCTGTAATCACCGATTGAAGAAAAAAAAATCATTTTCATTTTCTGATTTTATTAGACTTCCTGCAAGAACCACCATAAATTTCACAAGAGCTACAATCAGAAGGAGAGATAGCAGCTAACAACTGTTAATTAAGCACATAATGTCTCCTTCCCAATGACTCTGCAGAATGAACAGGTGCACTTGAAATTAAATTATATGGTTAAGAGCTATAAACTTTGTGCTGAGAGGTTGTGTGTACGGCGATCTCAGCTGCAGTGCGTGATACGTCTGATTTTGGCACCTTGTGACAGGATACTCCTTTTCACTCCATTTTACATACAGAAAAAACATTCTAAGTACGCGTTGAGTTTTAGATTGGAGGTCTGATATCAGTGTTGGTGGAGCGAGAAGTGAAGTTACGCAGAGACGAATGGTAACACTCAGCGCTTTTATAAATACTGCTGCACCTTCCCTGAACTTAGTAAAATTGACAAAACAGCCTTATTCTCCAGTGTGCTTACAAATAAAAATATTACCTTTTTGTTACCTTGGGTAGGTCCCCCATGAGTCTTCATACAATACCTATACAGTGTTTATGTTTCAGATCACTTGGGCTGATATAAAACTGCTTAAATAATGACTTCCTTAAGGTTTTTTTTCCTTTTTCTTTATGGCAGTCCCACTACTGTGTATTCCTCTCCAAAGGGAAATTGCAATGACCTTTCTGCTCTTTCCTTGTTCATCATATTGGCCCAATATGAGCCGTGTTCTTCGTAGTCTTTAGATCACTCTTGCAATAAGAGCAAGTCTTACGAGTATTCCTGAACCATTTCTGATCATCTGCAATGTAAGCAGTCACATAAGTTCTGCGAAAATATTTATTGACTATAACAACAAATGTAATATTTCTTGAAGTAATACAGATTTTTTATATGCATTCTTAAATCTCTAAGGTACGAGATGTTTTCAAAATTTCTTCTTCCTGTGACGTTCTCCCAACCACAAAATGTACCCCTGTAGCACAACTGCAGCCAGTCCCAGGATTTAAAGACAAGTTCTTTTTAACAGTACACATTCATTAAATACTGACACACAGCTAAAGGGAAAAGTCAAGAAACACAACACTCAAAATGAAAATTGCTAAACTTTACCCCGGGGGTGCGGTGTTGCAGTGGGTTTGGTCTGTGCCTGCTGTCTGGTTGGTCTGGGGTTCAAGTCCCGCTGGGGGTGCCTTGTGATGGACTGGTGTCCTGTCCTGGGTGTGTCCCAGCCCCGCACCCTGCTCTGCCGGATTAGGCTTCAGCTCCCCGTGACCCTGCTCGGGACAAGTGGCCTCAGTCAGCATGTGCATGAGTGTAGACTTCACTCACTTTGACCTTGCTTTTTTATACTCTCTCTTAGTCCTAATGACCTTTTACTTCTACCTACAAATTAAAAGCAGAATTTAGATAAAAGCTATATTAAACCCCCCAAAACTTTCCAAATTCGGTTTTGTTCCCTTCTTTTTCTACCCTGCACTAATGAAAAAGTATTGTGGCACACAGTGCCATGGGTTTGGATGGGGCGAAGAGGGATGCAGAGGCAACGTTCATTTCAAACATTTTATTAGAACACTGGCACACAGGGAAATAACGCTCTAGGTCTGAAGACCCCATTTCCTCCAAGACCTGCGCTTCTAGCCAGCCTTCCCAGCCTGCCTAGCACCCCTAGGCTCTCTCTTCTTTCTCCTCATGGCAGACGCAATCACCCCCTTATATTCCCTGTACATCACCAAAAGCTAACCAATTACAATAAACACATTTCCTGCTCAAACACAGTAACGTAGGTCGTTACAGTATAATTCATCACATTTTTTCTGAAAAGATGTTCACACCAATGTTTTTGATAGCTAGTAGCTCTCTTAAAAGCCCTTGTCCAGTAATTGCCTTTCCCCTTCCAGCATATCAGCCTTTTTTTGTGGCCTATTGCAGGCAAGGCAGCTGCTGACAAGGTCAAGGAAAACAAACGAGACCAATTACAAATGGAAGTGTGTGGTCCTTGGCGTCAATTACATAACAATCTGTATCAAAAAGAAAATGGCCATATCAGTGTATTAAGTAATAGAGACCTTTTCAAGGTGAAGTCAAGGGTAATGGAATGGAACTTTCCCACAGCAGTAGGTGGCAGACATGATTTAAGTGTATTTTGAAGGAGGTGCCTTTGTGATTAAAACAATTGCTCTTATCCTGAAACCATTACAGTTCACCATTCATGCTAACCTCCACCACTTGTGTTACAGTGATATGTAAAGCTTTAGCGAAATCGACTCACTCCGGTATGAAAACATGTTCAAGGCTATTGCTTGCAACGGACAGAGAGAAATATAATCTACCACTTATTCACATGTCGATATTTCACTAATTTTGCTTCAATAACATTAGAATGGAAAGATGTAACAGTAGAAGTATCATAACAACATAAAATAAATAGAAATCAAAAGAAATATAATTATGTACAGTCTAGCAGTCAATTATTTTTTCATGTATTTAATTTTTATTATATTTTACTCAATCATTCACTCTCAGTAACCAGTTTTCCTGGAAGCATAGGTCACCAGGCTGGACAGGTCTCATGGTGGCCCAGCGAGTAGCGCCGCTGTCTCACATCACCTGGGTGGTGTGAAAGGACATGGGTTTGATCCACACTCAGTCTGTGTGGAGTTTGCATGTTCTCCCTGTGTCTGTGTGGATTTCCTCTGGGTGCTCTGGTTTCCTCCCACATTCCAAAGACATGCTGTGGAGGTTCCCCCATAGTGTGTGAGTGACAGAGAGAGTGTGTTCCACTGATGTATGGATGAGTGACCCAGTGTAAGTTGTGTATCTGGCAGGGTAAGTCACGTTGGTGAATAAGGTGTGTGAGCTCATAACACTACATAGAGTTCACTGGAAGTTACTTTGGAGAAAAGTGTCTGCTAAAAATATACAGTAAATGTAGACAGGGGACCCTGGATGGGTTGTTGATCCATCTCAGAATTTTATTGTTTTGTTACTTTACACTTGGATTTGACATTTGTCAGCCGGAGATGGATTATGTGCATATTACTCATTGTATATCAGTTTTGCGTTGTGATGCTTCGAGCTGCTTGGACAGGAGCAGAACAGGAGCACAGTTTCATGTTTAAAATAGTTGTCCCTCTGAAGAAAGTAGGCCATATTGGCACTTGAAACGCCTGCTCACGGAACCTGCCTCTGCCGGGCTATCTCACTGGCCCTGTTTTTGAAGCAGCTTGGACTCAAGGTGAACTTTAGCACAAAGGGAGTCCATGACCCTCTTCAGACAAGGTGGTTCATCTAGAGTTTGTCTCTGTGCCATGGTGTCTGCTTCTGTTTGCCTTTGAACTTGTTGTGGCCCACTTGAGCTCAGAAAGCCAAATGAAAACATGTACCAGTGATGGCTAATAAAACTTTCCCTTTAGTCATCAACATGTTTTGGCACCTTGTTGGAAACAATCTTGACAGAGATATGAATGAGTGGTCTGTCTTATTGCAGAGGACACTCATTGTAGTGCTTCAAGCAGAGTCCATTTGCAGTTGAGTACAAACTCTGTTTATTTCAGGAGGAAGGAGAGGTAATTCTGCTTACATGACAGAGTAAACCACTTTCACTGAAATATGATTTCTGCATTTTGAAACATTAACTTTCTTGAGTGCTGTATTTGACAACCAGGAGGTTTATTTACATTTATTTTTTTAACAGACACTTTTCTCCAAAACAACTTCCAATGAACTCTATGTAGTGTTATGAGCCCATGCACCTTATTCACCATGGTGACTTTCACTGCTAGATACACTACGTCACTCATCCATACATCAGTGGAACACACGCACTATGGGGGAACCTGAACAGCATGTCTTTGGAATGTGGGAGGAAACCAGAGCACCTGAAGGAAACCCATGCAGACACGGGGAGAACATGCAAACTCCACACAGACTGAGCAGGGATCAAACCTGCAACTTCTCATACCACTCAGGTGCTGTGAGACAGCAGCACTACTCTTCGTTGCCACCCTGCCGCTCCCTACCAGTTGATTTGGCAACCTCCGTGATGAAAAGGGACTCTTGCTATAAACAGCATTTCCAACTGATCCACTGGGAGTCTCTCCGGTCATCTGTGATTCAGGCTGATCAGATGGGGGTCTCCTAGATCAGCTGAAACACTTACTGATCAATGGGGAATCTCAGTGCTAAACTCAAACAGCCAGTGGGATCAACTGGGAGCCACTGCTCTGCCCATGTGATTTGGATTTTTAAATGTGACTGCAAAGGAAGCAGGGTGTATTTGACCTGTTTTTCTATAAGCTAAGGAATAGAAATTGCAATGTAAGATTTAAAACTGATGACAATCAACAAGGATTATAATACAGCCTAAGGCTTCACTGTACCCCATTTCTAAAATCAGATCTACAATTACTAAAAGATGGACTCAAAGGCAAATATAAAACCATAGAGGTTTAAAGATTTTTTTTTAATTATGTTATATCAAACAAACCAAAACCAGTTATACAAAACAACCAAACTTTGACTTGAATCTATATGCTCTCCAGACTGAGATTAGCCAGAAACATAGAGGCATCATGATGGACATGACTTTGTTATACACATTACCAGTGCTTTCAAGTGGTAATATCAGAGGATTTATCATCTGCCTCAAGCATTTCAGGATTAGTTCAGCAGTTGATTAGTTTAGAAGATTAGATTAGTTCCTATCCATTTTATGAGCTGAAGCTGATTTATGGTACTGGTGTGTTAGATGTCGGAGAGGATTGTAGGTTCCTGTTTGAATATCCACAAGTGCAAATTTCATGTGCATGGTTATTTTGACTGAATTTTCTTGGCCATTTTCTGAGGTAAAATTGTTCTGTCCTCCTCCCAGAGCAATTCGCAACACCTGTCAGCTATTTGTCCAAAGCCTCCATGATCCTGAGAATAAGGAGTGAAGAGAATGGCAGGGTCACAAGCCTTTCATTCCAGTCTACAGGGCCCCTGTTTGTCTTTATTTGGAGGAGAAGAGAGCATCAAGTAGAGTTCCTTGTTATAGTCATCTGTTATATAATTTTGGGTGGTCAACCAGACATAACACAAACTTTTTTCTTCTAATATTTTCACATTTGGGGGGCACGGTGGCACAGTGGGTTTGGCTGGGTCTTGCCCTCCGGTGGGTCTGGTGTTTGAGTCCTCCTTGGGGTGCCTTGTGACAGACTGGCATCCTCTCCTGGGTGTGTCCACTCCCCCTCCAGCCTTTCGCGCTGTGTTGCCGGGTTAGGCTCCGGCTCCCTCTGACCCCGTATGGGACAAGCAGTTTCAGATGATGGTGATGTGATGTGTGTATTTTCACATTGCAAAATTTGGCCGCCCTAAGAAGTATGACGGCAGATCAGGAACAACAGGAATGATTACAGAGGCTATTCATCTACAACAAAGCCAACACTTAAAATTTCCCTCAGTTTTGGGTACGACCATGTGGTAAGCTTCCCAGATTCGTTTTATTTGTTTACACTTACAGATTATCAGAAGTTGTGTCCAGTTAGTGAACAATGACATTAAGTATCTTCTAGGACAACTATCCAAATAGAAAACCTAGACACCTCTCTGTAGGAAATTTCAGGACCTAATGGAGAAATCCCAGCAGTAGAGAAATCCCAGAGTACTTATAGAATGAACCCTAAAGTTTCTAAAGATTTAGTGAGATGAACATGTTTGAATATGTACAGTAGTGCATGAAAATGTGGTAAGTTGAAGACAGGGCTATTTTAGTGAATAAAGATAAAGGTAGAAAGAAAAAGGACCTAATGTCACTATGTCCTCAGCTGTTACTAGGGAATAGCGGGTAGTGTAAGAGAGCTGTCTACTTGCAGTTAGAACACCCCGGGTTTGATCTCTGTCCCTGCTGCAGTTCCCTTAAAATTGTCACCTTGAATATCCAGTGTCTGAACGGGGTCAACAACTCTAAGCAGCCTGCACTGCAAACCTGAGGGTATATTGCCATGTTCTTCTGAAGATAATAGTCCAATCAATCTTAATTTTCTTGTTTCAAATCCTGGATTTTACTTTAAGACAGGAGGATTTACCCATGTAATCTGATCGTCTCTGCAGCATGCAAGCAGTCCCTTTTTCACATAAACAAAAAGTTTTATTTCTTTTTTCTCTTACAAGAGGTTAACTCATTAGACTTCAATTTTAGTAGCACAATTTGTAGGGCTGAAATACTTAAAATTGCTTTTTTTTCCTCTCTTCTTAAAAAATCAGCAAGGTCCAAAAACCCCCAAAACAGAGGATGGTTAAACTGTCCTTCAGACCTGTGATTACATGCCTCAAGATTCTTGCCAATTGAAAAACCAGGCCATCATTCCTTCTAAAATCCCATCATCATCTTGCAGTGCAGAGGAGGCCCACCACTCCTGCCCCCCATCAAGACAAGGCAAAGTACTTAAATATGCTGTGAGTAGCATAGCCAATGCCCAAAGGCATCATAACAAGGAGGAACTTGGAATAAGACTGGAAGTTACCACACGGGGTTTTACTTATTCACATCAAAGACCACTTGTTGAAGGAAAGCGCCTAAGGGTCTTAAGCAGATAAGCAGAAGCTCAGTGCACATGGTGGTATTCCAAAAAGACACTTAATGACTGGAAGCACTGTGCTGGTCTACAGTATGGGCTCATATTTGCTTTATTATTTTGTACAGGCACTTTTTTTTTGTTTGTTTTTGCTATAAACAATACACCGTCCTAAATGTATTCCTTTCCTGTTGTTACGCAACTCTCTTATAGATGATGACTGGTTAACCAGGAGGTGTCTGTCGTAGGTTCACAAATCCAACTCTAGAGTTACTCGAATCAAAATTTTCTAGAAAGGTCAAGATCAACAGAATAACAAGAAATTTGTACAAATTACAATAAATATGGACCACTATAAATACAGAGTCACTGAGATATACAGTAGTACCTATAGTTTAGTATATACTTTCCAAAATGATTTCTATATTTTTCTGCATTTAATTATTTACCTGATCCTTTTCTCCGAAACAACATACAATTTTATGCCCTTACAATCGTTTTCCCATTTATACAGTTAAGTAATTATTACAGTAAGTACTATACCACCCTCAGCAGGAGGTGGAATTTAAAACTGGGTCCTTTAAGTGTAAAGGCAGTGTCTCTAAAAAACAAAAACACACTCAAACCACAAAAGTGAGTGAAATAATGACAGTACCCAACTTTCTTTCTCTTCAGGTGCTTAACAAACCATTTTCCCCACCATGGGTGGCTTAAGTTCAGTTCATCATCAGTACACCAATAGTTCTTTTCAAACTACTTGATGAATGTAACAATTGCTTTTTCATATCCAACCATTCTCCATGATGTCACTACTTTTACTTATTATATATCTAAAATAAAGGATTGGCATCAAAAGGTGCATGATATGAAAACACAAGCAGGAACATAAAGTAAAAAGTGATCCCCAGGAAATAGTCTCTGAAAATTAAGAAAGCTGTAAATCAGAATAAATAATAGTATTAATAACAGTGATGTAATTGTAATAGTATAATATAATATTATTACAAGAATATTCTATGCATGTCATAGTTACTACTGACAGTAATAACTCTCATGCTTCTTCTTGAATATTGTTATATCAGTTGTTGTTGCAAGCACATAAAACAAAAGAATTAGGTAAGATTCCAAACAAAAACTTTAAATCCATCGTTTTAGAAGCCAATAGGCATTTTAACAGTCCACACTGCGAAAAATCACTAGTTTGGATTCTTTTTGTGGGGCATGTAAACCAGAAGCATTTAATACTTTTTCTGTGATCATCAGTCGTAACAGTGAACCTCTGTGTAAGTATGTGGAATTACTGACTTTACACAAATCTCACCTGTTGACACGGACCGTGCAGGGCCTAAATGCCACTTCAACACCAGTGGAGAGCCGGATCGGGGTTCTGAAGAGCCACTGGAGAACAAGAGCATTAATGTGAGGCAAACAGAGAATTTGGAAGCGATGACTTGGATATATTCGGTCATCAAGGACTGACACCCCTGTAGGTGAGAGGTTCAAACAATAGACGTATTGTTTTATAGTGCTATGATTGATATTAAAAGAGAAGGGATTTGGTTTTCGCGCTTAGTATTTTAAATGTGGGGAAAAGTTTAAAAAAATATAGACAGCCATCTGGGCTTATCTGAACTCATGTGTGGAACATGGTCGCTAGGTATTTTGAGTGTTGTACTTCTTTGCTGTGGCTGTTAATGACTGGGTTGGCCTTATTCGGTTTTCACACACACCTTAGAACCCTGGCTCAAAAGGCAACAAATCTGATATTACAAGTTAGAAATGATTCATTTCATACTATTTGTTAGACACCCTGTTTTTTTTCTTTTTTGAATTTTTCATCTTATCGATGAAAAATAAACAGGTTCCTGCACATCAGTGTATTTACCAGCATATCATTTCAGTAAGCACAAAGAAACTGGTGCAGTCTGAAAAAATATATATTTTCTGCATGATGATCAGCAGCTACTTTCAGAAAAGGAACCAGTAAGTGTGAAGAACTGTTATCTGGTACCAACTACTTGGACAAGTAAACAGTTAAGTACTCATGTATTCTTAATATCCACACATTGGACTGTTATCAGCCTGACTTAAGCTGATAAATAAAATTTGATATACTGTATAATTTTTGCACTTGGATACCATACTCACAGAGTAATTTTTTTTGTTATGTATGATTCTAATCTTATCTTTGGCAAAGAAATGAGTGCTGAAAACATTTTAAAACTGAACTTGGAAACCCAAGAGAGCAAATAAGATACATTAGGACTGTTTCAACTATGAAAAGATATAAAGGCAACAGTTCACCACATTCTGAGCAGAATGCAATAAGCATGTTTCTGATTCTCAGCTTAGTGTGTGTGGCTCTCACAGAGGGACTCGTCAAGTAAGACTTTTTCTGAAGATCTCTGAAAGGAGACAGTGAAGTCATTGCAGGAGATCTCAGTCATGGATTAATAGAAGGATGTTAACATATTTCTGTAGTATCTGATGTCTTCCTCTTCACCGTAGGGTTTCTCTGCTGCCGCGAGGCTCCCTGTATGAGGAGCTGAGACAGCGTGGAGAGCTGAAGGAGATATTGAAGTTCATGCAGTACAGCGCCGATGGGACCTACAGTGAAAACCTGGTGAACCAGAATGATGTGAGTCCGAGACGGAAAAATCCGCAATGAGACGAAATTCTGGACTTGGTCACTAGTGGTAATGTTGTCTGGTCATCGGTAATCTAAGTGCCCTGAATATGACATAGTCTTCAGCAAACATACCTTTTGCAAAAGAAACAAAAAATTACTGTGCCGTGAAAACAGAAAATGCAGCCTTCATTTTTGATGTAGGCAATATGAGCAACCGCAGTATTGTTACTGCTCTTAATATTACTGAATGCATTATGGATCTCCACAATGTTCCCTTCCATCATTCCAGATGTCCTACTTTGGTAAAATCAGCATTGGCACTCCTCCACAGAGCTTCTATGTCCACTTTGACACAGGGTCATCTACTCTCTGGGTGAACTCTGTCTACTGCAAGAGCGACGCCTGCCGTAAGTATCAAGTAAACAACTGTAGTACTGGTAATTTGACTGATTATTTTTACAAACATTATGACAAAGCTGCCCCATTAGAGAGGAAAAAACAAAAGTATTGGCACCGTAACTGTTACATTAATTTCTGAAGACACCTGTCTGATAAACAATCGATTTAAAATCCAGGGTTGTATAAATAAATAGACATTTAAAACATTAAATCAATGTGAGTGCATTTAAGTTGTTACATGAAAACAAGGCTCTGTCAAAGAACTCATATCAGAGTTACATGACAACAGTAATGTAGTAGTATATGGTGCCATGAATGGCACATTGGCACAGCAAGCAGCGCTGCTGTCTCACGGCGCTAGGTTGATGCAAGAGGACGTGATTTTGAACCCGATCTCAGTCACCCATAGTGTTTCACTGGTGTATGATGAGTAACTCATTGTAAGTAGTGTACTGTATATAGCGGTGTAAGTCACCTTAGATGCGTAAGGTGTGGGCTGAAAACACTACATAGTGTTCATTGGAAGTCACTTTAGAGATAAGCGTCTGCTACATGAAGTAACGTAGACAGAAATAAATAATGATGTAACAAATACGGAGGGGGTGCGGTGGCGCAGTGAGTTGGACCGGGTCCTGCTCTCCGGTGGGTCTGGGGTTCGAGTCCCACTTGGGGTGCCTTGCGACGGACTAGCGTCCCGTCCTGGGTTTGTCCCCTCCCCCTCCGGCCTTACGCCCTGTGTTGCTGGGTAGGCTCCGGTTCCCCCCGACCCCGTATGGGACAAGCGGTTCAGAAAGTGTGTGTGTAACAAATGTGAAGTAATAATAGGTGCTTAAGTGTGCGTGCAGTAGCTCTTATTAATGGACTCACTCTCAGGTTGTAGCTCATCTGCCTTATTCTCCCAGAGCACCACCCACTATTCAACCCTCATAAGTCATCAACATATCACAGTCATGGAAAGGATTTTTCCATCCATTATGGAACAGGGAGTGTAACCGGTGTCATCGGCTATGACACAGTGAGGGTAAGTGTAGTGATGCAATCCATCAGTGAATATCAACTTGAATATATTTAAACAAACACACACAATTTGCATGAACTTCTGGCAGCTTGGTGGCCTGACTGTCAAGGACCAGAAGATTGGCCTAAGTATTACAGAGCCCGGCAACCACTTTGCCAAGCCTCTCCATGATGGTCTCTTGGGCTTGGCCTTCATGCCTGACCAATATACCATTGTGGACACAATGATCAAGGAGGGTCTTCTGTAAAAACCCATCTTTGCATTCTATTTGAGCAGGTATGCCTTAGTCATTCATGCTAGATTTGCCACAAGAAATAACATAACCATAGTTGGAAAAGGTTCGGGTTTCTTCAGGTTTTTCAATAATTTGTTCTCCTTAAGGGTGCTGTGGGCATTGGATGTCTTTGTGAAGCACAGGATTTTGCCTTCCATTTGTTTTAGGAACTCAGAGAGGGGCAGCGAGGTGGTTTTTGGAGGCACAGACCCTTCGCACTACACTGGAGAGATCCACTGGGTCCCTGTGCAGAAGAACAGCCATTGGCAGCTGGTGTTTGAAGGGTCTGTCCTCTCAGCAGAGAGCTCTTTGGCTTGTAGAGTTGTCCACTTGTACCAGTGAAAGTTTTGGATGTTTATGCAACTGAATTAAAGAATAGCCTTGATCGAAAATATAAATGCAGTTCCTTCCTCGAATGCGACTCATTAATGTTTTTTGGTCACCAATAAGTAACTTTGAAACAAGAACTTGCTCTTGTTATACAGAATACGCACTAAGAAACTCTGTTCCACCCATCTGCTCCCCTGATGATTTGCAGGTTTCAGGTGAGCCATAGGTCTACTGGGTGGTGCCGCCATGGCTGCAGTGCCATTGTGGACACAGGCTCTTCCCTCCTCATGTGCCCTCCTCAGTATGTGGACAAGCTGCATAAAATCCTAGGGGCCAGGAAGGACGACAGTGGCGATGTGAGTTCCACTCCATCCTCTGCGGCTCCTACCAATGTTGCAGAAAAAAACACCTAGACTTCTAGTAAATACTGCATATGAAAGGTGCTAATTCTCCACTATAACCCTGTAAACTTTCTGTGCCCAGTATGTCTTCAGCTGTGACTATGTGAATAGTCTGCCCACACTAACCTTTGTCATGAATGGAGCCTACCTTCACCTGGAACCTTCTTCCTACGTGCTTAAGGTGAGTGGATAGCTACACAGGCTACTTTACAAATTCTGCACGATAGCTGTTGGTGCAATGATCCATGATTTTGTTTACAGTCCAATGGCAAATGCAGGAGTGGAATTAAGGCATCCTCCTCATCTGACCGAGATGGAAGGCCCTACTGGATTCTTGGAGATGTCTTCCTCAGACAGTTCTATTCTGTGTTTGATCAAGGAAACGCCAGGGTGGGCTTTGCTACGCTGGCTTAAAGGTCACTGTCAGGATGAAGACCGAAGAGTTTTGTGACAAAAACTACCCATATTAAAGCAACAAAGTGAAATGCACAGGTCACAGATTTTTTCTTTCCGATGTCTCTGTAATCACGCTAGTAGTATGAATTTGAGTACATTTGCATAACGCACTAATCAGTGATGTAACCTGGATTGAGACACCTTCATTCAGGTGACTCAACAAGAGTCGGTCAGACCCCAGCCTGCGTCCAGTAGCACTACCTTGAACCCAGGGCTTACCTCAGCCACCACAGCCATCTGCATGCCCCTCCACAACCTCAGTAAAACTTTCGCAGCCTCCCTCTTCTATCTGCTTATGATGCCTAACATACGATAAGCCCTATGCAAAGACTTCGCTACAACCTAGGTTTGATTAATTGCATTTGCTGATGCAAAGTCATGCATTACCTGAAATTCGGTTTTCTTCATTGTTAACATGACATTCCAAAGGGGGAATAAAATTGACATTTCTAGAGGAAATATTGTCCCTGTCCTGAAAAAACAGCACTGTGAAGCCACAGTCTTCTGTAGAAGAAGTCAGTCAACATATATTCATTTAGCCAAAACTTTTCGCTAAAGCAACTCATAACATTAAGCTACCTACAGATACTTAACTATTTATACAACTGAGCAAAATTACTGCAGCAGTTTAGAAAGAACCTTGCTCAAGTGTACAACAGTAATAGGTAAGATTTGAACCAACAACCTTCAGATCCAAAGTTCTACCCACAGCATTCACCAGTCTGTTGCCACAGTCAACTACATTTGCAATCTATTTAAAGATGTCACACATGAATGTAAAAATACAGTAATCTCTAGCATAGTTTCTGTCAGATGCAAATAACACCATTTCAGTGATGTCAAAGTTTGGGGGCATGATGGACAACAGCACAAAGCACACATGTAGGGAAAAGTCAAAGGATTAAGACGGGGCTGAATCACTGGAGCCAATTTGGACTCCTGGGTTGATTAGAATGTATAACACATTGCAGTGCCAAGCACTGGGGACAGAAGGAACACTACAGTAAAACTGCTGCAAAACACAGAGAAAGATAGTGTCTAAAAAGCAATCTGACAAGTCACAAAGCAACAGAACTGGGGCAAATTGTTCAACACACCTAAAGATAAAAAAATTATTCAGACACAAATCTGGAACTGAGTTGAGATCATACCTGTTAAACAATGGATCAACCTTCACGCAACTACTCCTGTACTATAATGTCAATGTTTATATACATTTTTTAAAAAATTAAATTAGTAGGAAGGAATCATCGATATTCGGATAAAGTTTTATACAGCTACTCGTGATGTACATCAATTCATATGGTGGAAAGAAACAAACTAACTGCACTGAAGAATCACACGTCTGCATCTATGTCTCTCTTTCTGCTAATGAACACATTGAGTTTTCGATGAGATGTACAGTACATCACTTTGGAGAAAAGCCTCTGCTAAATAAATGTAAATGTAAATGACACCTCATATTTCTCTTTTCTTCTATCATAACTCATCTATGACACAGTTTCATCGAAAACGATGCCAACTAATTAAAGCTGTTCTAAGTAACTGTTGTGTCTTTTTAAAGCTCATTATCTACTGCTGACATTCTCTTTGTAAGAGAGTTTCTGCATCAGTGACTTCAGCCCTGCATGTCCGAGAAAGAGAAATCTGTGTGTTTCATTCAGTCAACTTTTGGCTTCCTGAGATCCTCCCAGCACTCTGTCTTCTTGGTTTTGAATGATAGTTTTGTATGCGTCACAGCCATCCACTCCCAGTTTATTGCCGTACACAAACGCTGGTGGAGGAAGACAACAAGCTTAGCTCATTGTTATTATGCAAGGCGATGCCTTGGTGTGCACTGACTTATAAAATCCCCAGAGAATAAGCCAGGGTTTAAAATAGACCAGTAGCAATCTGTTTTTGATGGGTTAATCATTACTGATACCAGACTGACAAGGATAAAACCAAATGCACACAAGCATTATCATGTTTGATGCTTGATGTTATGCTACCACCACTTTTAGATTGTTTAAGCATTTCTCATTGAATTTCTCTACAAAGCACTTTGTTTAATCATAGCCAAAAGCAGAGTCCATGCAAATATGCATATTAAACCGTGAATCTTGGGTATTTGCATATTCGAATACACATTATGCAGAGTCATCTCTTTATTCAAATAAAGTGGATTAGGTTGTATAACACAGATGGGTGTTTTACAGACACAGAGTGCTATTTCTAGCAAATAGAAAAAAATGACAGCTGATATAGTTGTGTATATGGTATGGAGACTGCGTGTAGACTTCCCAGAGAAACACTGCACACAGGCCACACAGTTCTCCTTAAAACAGCAGGAGATTGGAATGCCTCTGTGAGTTGTGGGAAATGCACATCAGCCCCGTGTCTTTTTAGACACTTAGTGAGATGCCCTGCCAGCAGGCTGTCAATGCTGTGATGTGTCCTGTGATGGTAGAAGAGCCGAATTTCAGTAGCAAGACTCTTCAAAAACCAAGAAAGTAAAAAATACTTTTGAAAAGCATACCAAATAAAATCATGTTTGCAGTTGTCTCAATAGTTTTCAGTGTGCTGGGAACAGATTTTTGTCTTTAAGTAGTCATGACAGATGAACTGGTGAAATATAATCACATTTCATATCAAGTTAAACTAGAACCTTTAGATAAGGGTTAAACCTCATGCAAAAGCATCCTTGTATTTTCTGGCCACCATACCACATCCTTTGTTCTTAAGTGACTCACTGTTTTTCTCTTTCTTTTTACTTCCTCGGTTCTCATTGTCTCACATAACACTGAACACACTGTAATAATAATCACTACAAAATATACTTTAAATGTGTCCAGTCAAAACAAATCAAAATCTGGTCCACAGTTACTGAAACAAATCTGATCCAAACTTACTCCTGACTCATCGATAGCCCAAAACAATTTCTGTTCCTGAACAAAAGTCTTCATTAAACACACAAAATAACAAGTACAAAGATGGTTGAATGACTGCAGCAAGTTTCGTGCAGTGTAACTATCACTGCAAACCTCCTTGAACAAGGAGCCAGGTTAACAGTCGTTGGGACTGTTGTCTCCGGACTGAGAGGTTGAAGGTTCAAGCCGCTTCTAAAGCTGTAATACCCTTAGCAAGGTGTTTACCCTGAATCATGCATTTAAAAATGGTCAGATTTTATAAATGGATAAATCATTGTAAGCTGCTTTCAGGAAAAGTGTCAAAGAAGTAACATAATGTACAAATGGAGAAAAATAAATGCTCTCGGATACAGCATAAAATGATATTTAGACAGAGCATGCCCTTACCAGTGATTTGTCTCAGTAATTCATGCATCTTTTGAACATAATCTCATTCCACACATTTTATTGTTTAGTAGTTAAGTGGCTGCTGACCCCAGACACTGGTTTGCCTATTATTACACTGTGGCTGAGCACCAAAGCGACACATAAGAGAAAGGCCCCACACATTGTCTCCACCCTTTAATCTGTTTTGTACAGCAATAAATCCAAGACAATCTCAATAACTGCTTACCCTTGCATTCTGCAAGTCTTGAAAGATCAAGGTTATGTATTTGCATGTTCTTTTACTCATGTTGTTATTTCCCCATATTTACCTGAAAGAGCAATGGTGCTTTATTTCTGTTTGGACAAATAAGGACAAAAGACATCCCTTTATTTAGGGTTCTGTTACATATATATGCACAAACTGAATGCACTTTTTTCCTCTAAGAATTTACTCAATGTGATTTATGTCATCATGTTTTCATTATTGCATCTGAAGTTGTATCAAATAGTCAAAGAACTGCATGCATGTCTTATCAAAAAATAATTGTGCAAGAAATGTAGTGATGATGTGATAATGTTAAGACTTATGGGAACTAACTCGTTTTCAAGGGAAAGAATTAGGCCAGTGGTGTCCAATGTGTAGCCCAAAGGCCCCTTTTCACATGATCCTGCCTACACGAACGTTTGTAAAATTATTAATAAACGCTTTACCTTCCATAAATACCTTCTAATATCTTTTACATGCTGTAGGAGCAGCTGGTAACATAGTGGTTAGGCCTGTGAACTCGAGGGTTACAGGTTTGAATCTTTCCTCCAGCTGTAGCACCCTAAGATACATACCCTAAAAACTGCCCCAGTAAAATTAACTAGATGGGTAAATAATTGTAAGTGGCTTTGGAGAAATTGCAGGACCAGTTTACAATAATCACTGTGGCCTTTGCTACAACAAGATTATATACTCCTGTAGTAGGTCCATTCATTTTTTATGTTCCAGGCAATATTACTGCTAAAACATTAATGAAATATCAGTGTGGAGCAGTGCTTGTAAATATTTATCTCAAAAAATGGTAAATTGCTTTGTATTGAAGTGTGAGCCAAAAGAACAAATAATCATAACCAGAAACTATTATTAATGACTTCGCCCCAGCAAGTTCAAAGGCGGAAGCTGAGGGCATGCCAAGTTACGTCCCACTGTGTGGTGTCACGACACGAGAGAGGGATAAGCACTGTGCAAGAAACTCTCCTTCTTTCATGCTTGTCAACAACATGTGCAAAACACACAGCTCCCACCCCATCCTGACGCAGGTAGCTGTGGTCTCACGTCTCTGTGAATCTTAGGAATTCCCCCCAGCGCCCCCCTGTCCCATTGCCCTCCCCTCCCACAAAGGACTGTAAATCTTAGCAATTATTTCCCTCCCACACCAGTCATATTCTTCTCCCTCACCAAAGGGATGAGCAGAAACATGCATTTGTTTGTACGTTTTAGAATCTGGCAGCAAAAGCACTCCAAACTTTATAGTCTTCATCAAATGTCATACCCAACCTGAACTCAACCCAAGGAATCTCTACCAGAATACAAAAGATCCATTCTCAAAGGAAACATAAACCAGACTTACATTTGAACCCAGACCACTGACCACATAAAAACTCAGACCCAAAGACTCCAGTAAACTCAAAATGATAATTGTATAAAAAGTGAATGTAGTATAGTATTTTACTTTTGTGTATTTTTGCATGAAGGAGCATGAAAAATATTTATTCTGCAACCCAATAACTGGACTGAGGCAAAACAGAAATGAACAGCTACAGCATTATGACAGAAAATAAAGACTTGTCCAAATGACAGTTTGGTCATTCTGGATCCATGAGGTATTTTGGCTCAAGCTTCCAGGCAATCGGTGTCTTGAGCCCTGAGAGACATGTTGCGCAACTCTAAGAGACCTCTGACCACTCTGTATATTGACCATCTCCCCACACGCTGGCACTGTAGCATTCTACCAAGGAGGACTTTAAAAGTTAGCTGATGGAGAGGGAAGCTGTGGAATCTTGCCCAGTATCCTCTTGCTTAGCTGGCTGCTTTAATCTGTGTTCTCTAGTTATTCATGATCGTCTTTCTTGTTCTGTTTTCTTTTACAGTTCAGTCTCTCATATAAGGGGGCAGGGTGGTGCAGTGAGTTTGACCAGGTCCTGTTCTCCAGTGGGTCTGGAGTTCGAGTCCCGCTTGGTGTGCCTTGAGACGGACTGGCGTCCCGTCCTGGGTGTGTTCCCTCCCCCTCCAGCCTTATGCCCTGTGTTGTTGGGTTAAGCTCCAGCTCCCCATGACCCCGCATGGGACAAGCAGCTTCAGACAACGTTGTGCGTGAGTATCTCACATTGATCACTCTAAATAAACTCTGTTCTTGAGACCACCACAGTTACCCATCCCATATGTTTTACAGTCAGCTTTCTATTTGATCCACATAAATACAAAAAACTGCCATTGTGGACCAAAACCTAGTGGGTCATAGATACCCAAGTCTTTCCAAACTCATGTGCATCTCCAATCTGATTATAGACACTAATCATCTATAAACAGAAACGATAACAGATGTGTAACAAGGCACAGCTAATTAATATGAACAGATATTATTACTTTATTAAGGAGAAACAAGAGCTTTATAAAATAATTTTGTTTCAGATATGGTTGAGGAGCTTCTGTATTAAATCTGAGGGCATATTGACATTTGTTGACTAACCACTCATTTAAGCCAGTGTAGTTAATTCACTTTATAATATGGTGCTTGGAATGATGCAGCACATACCGGGGTGAACAAAATAATGGACATGTCACATGAGGAGTTAAACTTCGAAGTAACTAAATCACAGTTAGAATAACCACAACTAAAAAGGTGAGTCATGTCAAGTTGATGGCCAATTAGGAGTGTTTCTCAGTTATGAAAGAGGTCCGACATATGAGTTTTCAAAGCAAGTAAGAGTGGTCCAAAGTGCTTAAATTATTGGTAGCTTGATCACAAAAAATGTTAAATTATTTAACGTGTGAAGGGGAACAGTCTAAAAATAATGACACCGCATACAAATCATGAGCACATTGCATCAGTAAAGGGAGACAGTGGAGGCAAGTTGAAACTCATTGCCAGGAATAGATATACATGTCATAGGATAGCTGCTAAACGCCACAAAATTACAGCCTAATAAAATTCCCACAGAATTTAACCAGCACCTATCTGACCCAGTGTCAAGAAAAACAGTACGTCACGAGCTTCACAAAGCTTGAGTTTGTGGCAGGGCTTCCATGGTTGGGTCCAAGACCACCACACAAAGACACATGACCTGGTGTAAGGAGCACAAAACCCAGACCCTAGAGCCATGGAAAAAGGAACACGGTCTGATAAGTCATCTTTCGCCTTGTTTCCGACATCCAGAAGGGTTTACATTCACATTTACATTTATTCATTTAGCAGATGCTTTTCTCCAAAGCAACGTACATCTCAGAGAAATACAATTTGTGCATTAGGAGAAAGAGAGACATAGTTTCAGACTTAAGTAAAGTTCGGTTGCTTCTTTCCACCATATGAATCGATGTACGTTACACGAGCTGTATGAAACTTTATCCGAATATCGATGATTCCTTAGCTCATTTTGTTTACGTTTGTAAATATCCAAAGAATGCCTTCAATCCATAGTGTCTGTTGCCAACTGTTAATCATTGTGGGGGGATCATAATGGTGATTTACGTAATCTTGCATATTGTTCTGTGTTGCACCACGGTCCCGGAGAAACAAAATTTCATTCGACTGTATGCTAGTTATATAGAGGAATGACTGTAAAAACCCACTTGAACTTGAACTTGTATGGGCACTATTTCATGGGACTCATGTCTATTGATTCTTCTGCGTGGTTGTGTAACCAGTGTGGAATTTGAGGCTATTTTACAGGACCAGGCGCTTCCTATAATGCAAACACTTTTCCCTTATGATGTTCCCATTTTCCAGGATGGTAATGCCCTGACACACACTGCTGAACAAATTCAACAGTGATATTGTGAAAACTGTGATGAAGTCAAATGCCTTGCATTTCCTTCCCAGTCATGACATCCATACTTTTTGTTTTTTTAACTTTGTAAGAAGTTCTGGAGCAGAGTATAAAGTAGATTTCTACCACCTCCATCCCTCAAAGAACTGGGGGCCTTTCTTCACGACAAATGGTGGAATATCCCACTACGCACAGTTCAGGACTTGTATGACAGCATTCGAAGAAGAATTGAAGCTGTTCTGAAGACAAAAAGTTGCCCTACTCTTTATTAGGTCCTTGATCTTAATATATTGTTAATTGTTTTCATTATTTTGTCCACCTTCTATATGAAGAAAGCGATAACCCAAAGATGCAAAGGGTATAAATGTATTAGTGAACAATGATCTCACCGAAAGAGCCACCTTTAGAAGTCTCTGAATTGATCATTTATGACTATAAAAAAATCCAAAATGAACAGCCAAACACGTTAATATTCAGCTATCAATTTCTTTTAGAAGTACAACAATTTTTCAATATAAAAAAATTATAATTACACCTGCTCATAGTCTTACATTTACATAAATCTATTAAGCAGACATTTTTCTCCAAAGCCACATACAGCATAGAGGAAACAAAAGAATATTTCACACTACTAAAAATGAGCTGTGCAGGGTCTCAGCAGTGTATACAAGTTGCACCTTTTTATCTGTACTTTCACATGAGCTCCTATCTGTGTGAGAAGACATCTGGATAAAATGATGTGAGAAATTGAGAACTGTAAAACAGTATTGCTCCATATTGCTATGAACATACACCCAGTTCCCCTCCATTTCAAGAGGATTATTTTATTTCTGCACACTGTATATATTGAAGGTTCTAATATGTATATATTTATCTATACATACAAATTTATAGGAGCATTCAAAAGTTTTGAATCACCTGGAAATCTTAATTTTTTTGACAGAATTAATACTTTTTATCAAGGTACCATTAAATTCTTTCTAAAATACAGGCAAGACATCATTACTAATGATGCAAATGAAAATTAATGCTTGAAATGACAGATTTAATTTACTAAATTAAATCAGATGTAATTTATTATTCAAATATGAATGCTAAGCCCCATCTTCAGCAGCAATTACTCTAGTGTCATAATGGTAAACTGTAATGGTAACGGTCCTAATGGTAGAGTGACCTTTGTAATTGTGTTATTTTGCAGAATGCAAGTAAATTGTCCTTGCTTAAGTTGCAAAGTACTGACACTCCTAAAGATCATATCTATGTTAAAGAAAAATGGCCAGAATAAAACATCGTTCTCAAAAATACATGTCTTTTTGGTTTCTGGCTGTACTTTCACTTTGTGAATAAAGGTTATTCCATAATTCAGATCACCAAGAAACTGAGGATTGCAAACAAAAGGTGTCCACTACTGTCTTTAGAGAAGAGAGCAAACCAGACCAGACCAGGAAAGAAAAACAAGTGGAAGGCTCAGATGGACAAAAAACATGAAGTACATGAAGATAAGTATATCGCAGGGTGATATTTCAGAAACAGAAGCCATACAGATCCTCAGTCGGCTGTTTCCTTAAATAGTACATTGTCATCTGCAAATGGGGAACAGATGACTCCGTAATGCTGGTCTTAGAAGCAGAGTTTCAAAGAAAAAGCTATTTCTGAAACCGGCAAATAAAAAGAAAATGTTAAGACGGGCAAAAGAATACATTCATTGGACAGTGGATGACTACAAAAGAATATTATGGACAGATGAGTTTGTGTTCCCTGTTGCAGATCTCAGTTAGGACATGGAAATGACTGTAAAACAATTGCTACTAGCAGGTTCCACAGGGAGCCTTGGCCTGCTTTCCCTTTTCGTCCTTGGTTCTAACTACAGAGGAGATGCCAGTGTGACCCTCCATGTTCGAGGGAGGACTCCCTCCGTCGACTGTCTATGGTTTAGGGAACCGGGGGACATGACACATAGAATACCAATTTCAAATAAAAGCTGAAAAAAATGCATTGCATGTCTGAGAAAATTAATTTCCATTTTAATACATATTTAAACTGTGACATAAACTTTGGCATTTGAAAATATAGAGTAAAATCCTGGAGTCAACAATGCTTCATTAAAAAGGAAAACTACAAATATTAGGCAGCAGTTTTGGCCTCTACCTGCGGGGTTTGAGTCCTGCTTGGGGTGTCTTGCGATGGACTGACGTCCCATCCTGGGTGTGTCCCCTCCCCCTCCAGCCTTGTGCCCTGTGTTGCCGGTTTAGGTTCCGGTTCACTGCAACCCCGCTCAGGACAAGTGGTTATAGACATTCTGTGTGTGTGTGTGCTAACTATAATAACCCATTTATACAGCTGAGTCATTTTACAAGAGCAATTTAGGGTAAGTACATTGATCAAGGGTACTGCAGCCAGAGACAAGACTCAAACCTGCAACCTTTGTATCCAAAGGAAGCAGGTCTAACCACTATGCTACCAGTTGCCCGTGGTCACATACTGTACTTCTTTCTTTCATTGTTGGATGAATCCTACATTAAATTTAAATGTATTTATGTAGCAGACACTTTTGTCCAAAGGGACTTCAGCTCTATGTAGTGTTATCAGCCCACACACCTTATTCACCAAGATGACTTACACTGCTAGATACACTACTTACAATGGGTCACTCATCCATACATCAGTGGAACACACACTCTCTCTGTCACTCACATACTTGGACTGTGGGAGGAAACCAGAGCACCCAGACAAAACCCACACAGACACGGGGAGAACATGCAAACTCTACATAGACTGAGCGGGGACCGTACCCATGTCCACTCACAGCACCCAGGCGCTGGGAGACAGCAGCGCTATTCACTTTGCCACCATGTCAGAATCAGAATCAGAATCAGAATCAGAATCAGCTTTATTGGCCAAGTATACAAGGAGTTTGTTTCCGGTTTAGAGCAAACCTACAGTGCACATTCATACATAGAGGCTACATACGCACATACTGAACTAGACATAGATTAATACAAACATGATTAGACAAGAACATAGTATAATGCAGACAGATCACAACAAAATGATATAACACAAAACCAGACAAACATAATAGAACTAAATGACCAAGCATAGAAAAATGAAAACGTTTATGCAGACTCATCGCAGTCCTTGATGAGTCCTATGACTGTAGTGTCATCAGTGAATTTCAGGATCTTAACTGATAAATCAGAGGTGCGGTTGTTTGTGCATATTGAAAAGAGCAGAGGGGAGAGCACACATTCCTGGGGGGGCACCGGTGCTGAGTGTGCGAGTGCAAAATGTAAATATCACCAGCTTCACCTGCTGCTCTCTGTTGGTGAGGAAGCTTGTGATCCAGTTGCAGATGGATGTTGGCACAGAGACCTGACTGAGTCTGTAGTGAAGGATGTCTGGAATGATTGTATTAAAGGCCAAACTCAAGTCCACAAAGAGGATTCGTGCGTATGTCTTTGTTGAGTCAAGGTGCTCCAGGATGTAGTGCAGCCCCATGTTCACAGTACATGCAGCCCCGTGGTAATCCTAAAATTAATTCATGTTGTTGCAAAATAGGTGCTGCTGATAGGTATTAGTTTCCAAGACGTTATTGATTAGATATCAGACTGTTGCTTGTTTTACTGATCATGCCAGGAGACTTTTTCTGCTCTTCCGCATTTAGGATGAGGAAAAAGGGTGTGGAACAGTTGGCTACTGACACAGGTGGGGAGATGGGAATACATACTCTTACACTGATCTGTCTTTTTGGTCAGTTCTCCTTGGTACAGAAACTGGGAAAACTTTTCTCTAGGGTATTTCAGTTTGTGCACAGTAATGCTGCCTGCATTGCCGTTGTGCAGGAGGATCATATTACTCTAATCCGGAAAAGTTGCCCCAAGCATCATGACACTCAATATACTATTTAAGTGGTTCTTTGTTCCCTAAACTCTACGTAGGGGTGGTCTGGGGTCATCGGTTTTCTATTGATGGAACAACAGCGGGAAGATCTCGCATAGGTTTTCCGTGTTTTCACAGATGAAAGAAGTTGGGCCAGGAAGATCAGATCCCATATTTCTGAAAACCCCATTTCTTTAATGTATTTTCAAGGATACCCCAGAAAAGATTTTTCTTAATAACAAGCAGACTATTTCCACTGATTCATCTGCATTCAGAAAACATTAAGTTAAAGAAGTGATGAGTGTAAGTCACTGGAAATTATTGAAAGTTTTTATATGCAGCAGAACACCGTTCTCCCTTTTCATCAGCAATGCTTTTGAAGGGATGGATTTAAGAGGAAGGACCCATGCGGAAATGTCTAATGCAAGGGCATAGTTTAACATGCTGGGGCAACATTTGTATGGGAGAACTAATTGAAAAGACATGGCTTTTCCGTGCCTTGCACCATGTGTTGAAGAAGCACGCATCTCCTGCCAGCATTTTCACTGTAAATAATCCTCTAATATGTGCCGACTGGTCTACAGCAGTGGGCAGAGGTATTGTTCTGATGGACTACTACAAGGGACTTGTCATGCTGACCACTTCTTCAGTGAGGGATCCTGAAAGTCTGGAAAATGTGTTGATTTGTCACTGATGTAATTTCTACCGAGGTAAAACAAATTCATTTGTTGAACTAAATATGAGGAGACACCTGATTTTATTCATTCATTTTAAACTGACTTTCACTAATTACCGGTCCTGGTCATGACAGTTCAGACCCTATCCTGAAATCACTGGGTACAAGGCTGGAGGGAGAGCACACAGTGGATGGGATGCCAGTAAATCACCAGGTAACCACACACACTACAGCAATCTGGTGTTACCAGATCACCTGATCTGCATGTATTTGTACTGGGAGAGAAGCTTGCTGGGGAGGAATGCATCAACTGATGGTGCGGGTGATGTGTTGTATTTTTCACACACTACTCTTGAGTTTCTCTTAAAGGCCTTTATTTCTGATTGTTCGTCACATGTTTGCTTTCTTCACAATCTGCAGAGGTTGCCTTGCTCCCTTGGTTCTTCTCTCTTTACTTGGCTTTCCAAGAGTGATGCAGTCATATTAGTACCTGCCATGCAAATGAGGGCTGGGTCCCAATCTTGTAAAGTCAAGGAGAAAAAAGAAAAATCAAAACAGTCCCTTTCTTCTCCCATGGTTTCTTGTTCCATCCAGGAGCTACCTGTGCCTAACTGGAAGGAAAGGGTAGCTCAGGAGCTTGGAGGTGTAGTGGGGATCTACAGGGATCATCAAGTCATTTTCTCTGCCTTAGTGTCATTTCCAGGAATTACAAAGGTATGTATGAGTGTGTGTGAGGAGTATGATTTGTCTCTTCTTGTATGCTCAAGTGTATGTGTCATGGCGAAAGGCCTATAATATTTTGGTTTGTGGGCATGTATGTCTCGCTCTCTCTTCGCAGGTGAAGCTGGGAAGACTAACTGAAGTCCTACTGATCAGGCAGCAGAAATGGAAGATAACTGAAAAGTCACATGTCCTTCGGACCCGAGGGACTGGCTACCGCAGAAAAATTTTGGTCTTCCTGTTGTTATTGAGGTGCTATAGTTAACCTGTCTAGTTGGGAATGAGATTGAGCCTGTATGTACGTGCTTAGGAAGTGTAACAGTTGTATAAATAGTGGTAAAGGCCTGAGCTGTGTATTTTATGTAAATTGTTCATTGTAAACCAGCAACTACAGGAAGGGGGTGAGTGCCATTTTCTTTTGTACCAGTTGTTCTCCTATTTTTTCTTTAGTTAGGAGTTAAGTTAGACTTATGTATTTTTGTTTAGTTTCTTTGGATAGGGTAGATAGTGGTAAAAACGGTAGGGTTCATTTTGTTTGTTGTGTTGGCGTGCCTCAACCCTGGAGAGATGGCTTAATGGTCAATAAAGCGGACTCTTTTGCGTTCCGAACGAATCGGCCTGCTTATGTCTGATGGTAGTGAGTCTTCACAACCCTGTGTTGCAGTGCAACCTTAGACTGGGCTGTAACAGTATGGTACAGTGGAAAAGTGGCAGTGTTCCTTATGTGGTAATCGCATCCTCCCAACCCTGTGTCGCACGTAAAACGCCTGCTTTTGCACCACCTACTTCCCCTGTAATTTAGAGCCCGTGTGCTCGTGTGTTTTCCAAGTAAATCTCAGCGATCGGCGAGGTCCCCCGCTGTAAACTGAGACCATGAAGGGCCAGCAGGAAATGCCATTCCAATACCAGTGTAGTGCCCACTCCAGGGTTCCAAGGAGTCAGCGGGGCACAAAAGCGCTACTGTGAGGGAAAGAGAGAACTTGGATGAGAGAACCTGGATGAGTTCAGTCATCGAGAGGTGCAGGTGCCCACAGGGCTTGTGTCTGAGGCCTCCTTATGTTCCCCAACTGGCATTCGATACCAACATGAATGAATGAAAACATTCTTAATAGGGTTACTGAGGTTTTCTCTGTCTGTGCTCACTGGGCCATTCCTACTGTACCGAGAATATACAGGCTGCTCAATTTTCACTGCGCTGTCAGTCTGTTGGGTACGTTACTCACAGTGCCTTTGGGCCTCAGAATTTAAGAAGAAAAATGGATTAAATGGATTGCACAAGCTGGCATGCAATGTGTATGAAAATGTACAGACACCCCTCTACTTACGTAAATTTGACTTACGTAAACCTGGATTTACGTAAAAAATTCCCGGCATACACGTTATGTACGGATAGCGCTTTGATTTTACGCAAAACATCTGAAATACATTAAGTGCAAGTCGGTGTAGCCAGACAAGGCAGGAAGCTGCATCTTCCCAGTTAGAGTGTTTTGAGCCTTGAACATATTTACTCTCGTTATTGTAGTGGTTTTTTCGCATATTTTTTCCCTTTTTCATTGTTCACAATGTCTGGTGGTAAACACACTTGAAGGAAAACGAGAACCGTCTCACAGACGTATGGCAATCAGTTTGGGAGGAGGGGGAATCTGAGATACGTAACTTCTGACTTATGTAAGGGGGTTGAAGAACGGTCTATTTGCGTAAGTCGGGGGTGGTTTGTATCGGTCATTGTTTTGATGTGCTAAGTCCGACGGCAAGCCAATACTTTTGCCTTCTCCACAATTTAGAAGTGACCTTGGACTCTGAGCTCATGTTTCTGAAGAAATGGTGCAGATCAGATATAGGTTTTCCTCGGTCACAAGCAGCCGGTTTCCCAGACAGCTCAGCTGTGAGGTCCTTCAGAGAATAAGAGGGAAAAAAGCAGCCTCTCCATTTATACTGCGTGAGCAATGTGATGCAGGCAGTTCTGAGTAAGAAACACAATGCAAACGTTAAGATCGCATTTATTAGGCTGACGTTTCCCTTTGTGTTTTGGAACACCTGCAAAATTGGGCTCCACGGACTGGAACTTCACAAAGAGGGCAGACGTGCGTTTTGCTGTCACTGGAATACCCATGTGAGGCAAGATAATAAAGAATTTCATAATAGCACTTGGCTTTTGAAGCCAAGCCAGGCTCAGTGAGCCGTGATAACAAAAAATAGGCAGATGAAAAAAGAGTGCAGGATGGAGCATGCCAGCAGGCCTTGCAAAGAAACAAAAATCTATAGAACGAACGGCACGGAACAAAGGGAGAGCACATCAGATACAGTAAGTGCACACTTCGTACGAGATCCTTATACATCTTCCGCAATACGGATAAAAATTATTTGTTGCTGGTGGCATTACTCTGAGTAGGTCAGTCGATTCCCGCTTTTATGAGAACGTTCAAAAGTAAACACTATCAGGAAGTTGAAATGTCAGACAGTTCTTATTTGAAGTCATGAAATGGAGCTGAAGAAATTTCACACTTTTTTATCATTATGAAGAGGTCAGATGAAACATTCTGTTGTCATGCATCCTCAGCATTTTAAAGTGTCTCGATATTTATCGCGTATAGAGCAGAGAGCGCAGCAGAGACGCCGGACTTTTCTGAAAACATCCCCTTTTTTCAGACGCGTGTATGGTTGGAGAAAAAGGAATTAAAGCTCGATGAACACGATGATTGTGACCGTTGACACGTATCATATCTGTGTCCACTACAACACAGCAGTCTCTCAAACCGCCTGCACAAATGAGGAGAACTGCTCTTCTGGCTTCCACGAAAAGAGCTTAGAATGTAAGCAAGCAAAAATGTCTTCTGGTCCTCTAGAGACGGTAGCATCTTTGTCCTTTGGTGTTGCTTTCTTGTCCGATTAGTTCAGACACTCAAATTTAATAAACGTGTGTGTTTCTAGCACGATTTTCGTAGTTGAAACCACCTTGCATCAGCCTCACCGCATTTACATTTATTCATCTAGCTGATGCTTTTCTTCAAAGTGACTTATGAATTTAAGCTGCTTAAAATTATTTAACCATTTATACAGCTGGGTAACTTTAGCGGAGCAATTCAGGGTAAGTACCTTCCTCACGGGTACGACGGGAGAAGCCAACTGCCCATAAAAGCAAATTCAGCCTGCACATTAAGCTCAAGAAACCACTTAAACCAAACACCTGCTATGGACGTTCCTCATGCAAGACTCTTGCATAACACTAAGCTGGTGTAAGCCTGACAGCTGTGCCCTGTGTATAACAAGAAATTACTCTATATCAGAGACTTGCAGGGAGGGTTGCATTGCGGATGGACAACGGAGTAGTTTGCTCTGGCCGTGGGCCTTTTGTCAAGCAGTTTGAATGAGAACGTATATAAAAACACACCACTGAAGAACAATTAATTGAAATTTGATTTGTATGAAAACTCCAGCGAATTCCAGAATACATGGACAGCCTTCTGGAAGTTATTAGAAAGTGCTGCATGATTATACCTGCAATAAACTGTAACCTTTTCACCCTGAGCCTTCGCTCCATGCATGTGGACAACAGCACTCGGAAACACCGAGACGGTCGTCAAGCGCTCACGGAGGCACCTCGGCGCTGCCAGTCAGAGGAAGTCGTGAATTAAGACATCACGGTCCTCGCTCTATAAACAGGTGGTCAGACAGTATGATTGCCGCAATGTCCTCTGATGGTTTTGTTAGGTGACATTACAGCCAACACACCGGCCAACTGTTGGGAAAGACACGTCTGCTGACGTGGGTACTGCATCATACCCTACCAATACTCCGTGGTACGAGGGCAAAGGGAAGCAACAGCCGAGGGGATACCAGCGAGAAAGATGGAGACTAGGAAGACCACCAGGGCGCTCCATTTCATAGAACAGTCCATTGATATAGTTCACATTTCCAACAATTACTGTCTCCTTCAGGCAGTAATCATTTTGAAACTGACCATCAAGGGCACCTGCCAAAGTTATCATTTTTGTTCCCTTTGGAACGTTTTTGTCTGGAGTGCCTAACACGGCTTTTCTTTTGCACATTTTTTATCCAGGGCACTAAAGCGTCCCTACTCGGATTGCAGTTCCATCACTTTGGCCAAATTCTAAATCGTAAAACTGACCGTCCCTTTAACTTTTTTCCCATTCATGAAAACAAAACCACTATTTTTCTTCTTTCGTGGACTTTATTTTTGAATTTAATAATGGAATAATTAGCCATACACTATGACCACACTTACGTTTATTCATCAATCAGACATTTTTCTCCAGAGTGACATACATCTCACAGAAAAATGCAATGAGTGCATTACATGAATAGAGAGACTTAAAGGTTTATCCATTAGTGGACAATTTCTAATCCCAAAACTGTAATATTTACATCGCACAAGTAGCTCCATAAAAGTTTGTAATTGCACAGTTATGATCACAAAGTTATTGAGCATAAACATTCATATATTAACATGCACTTAAGAGATCATGGGAGAAGTGAGTTTGGAAGAGGTGAGTTTTAAGACCCTACTTCTATGTAGAGAGAGAATCAGCAGTTCTGAGTGACATCATTCCACCACAGGTATCACCACATTTCTTAATGATAATTGTGCTGAGCGTTTACACTAGTATTTGTTGTGTAACAATCCTCTGAAAGCATCAGCCCTGGGAAGTCTGTCTGACACACACATTGTCTGAAACCGTTTGTCCCATGCAGGGTCGCGGAGAGCCGGAGCCTAACCCGGCAACACAGGGCAAAAGGCTGGAGGGCGAGGGGACACACCCAGGACAGGACACCAGTCCATCGCAGGGTACCCCAAGCAGGACTCAAACCCCAGACCCACCGGAAAGCAGGACCCAGGCAAACCCACGGCACCACTGCACCCACCCTCGGAAATAAAATTTGAAAATACATGTCAAAAGCATTCTGCAAACTTCCTGAATCTAAAGTAGGGTAGGCAGTCGCCTGGATCCTTCTATTTACAGTAGATCGTTCCTGAGGACAACAGGATATTTCACAATTCTGAGGTTAAGTGCGCTGCATCACTGACAAAGCTGTTTAACCTCCACTTGCTGCACATAGAAGCAGGCAAAGGGAAATGCTCTCACAGAAACAAATTTAGTTTTGAAATCTTTCAGCACGAACCTTATCTGCTTTAAGCCTGAAAACCCAAGCTTAAAATAAATCGCCCAAAGCAAAGGTCTAGTCCGACTCAGAAAGTAGAGGAAAAGTCTTTAAATAAATTACACAAGTTAGGTGCAGTCGCTCCTTCCGTCAAAAAGATAAAATAATAGAACTCTGTGTTTTTCTTATAAAAGAAATACAGATTAAGTTATATAAAATAGTCCTTCACAGAGGAACCGGGCAGCAGATGATCCAGTAGTTAAATACATTGACTGATAACCTGAAGGGTGTTAGTTGAAGCCCTTAACTGTAGTACTCTTGAGCAAGGCCTTTATCGTGAATTGGTCCAGTAAGAATTCCCAGCATTATGAATGGGTCACACAGCGTGGTATTTTACCCTGTATTGAACTGGCGCCCTATGTGGCGTGTGCCTCTCCTAGCCTCGTGCCCAGCGATTCTAGCATAGGTTCTAGACCATCACATCTCAAGTGGTTGATGAGAGTGAGTGAGTGAGTAAAAGGTATTTTTAGATAAAAATGGCAGCTAAATCAATTAATAAAATACTCGGTGATACCTAGAAGCTCTTTGGCAGTAATACAAGGTTAAATGAAGGTTGGTCTTCCTTAGAAGTACAAACACAGCTGGGTTTTTTAGGCGGTAGGCTCTCCATTATCAATAACTGCAGAGTCACGGTGATCCACAGTTTATTAAAGAGGCATAGGGTATGAGGTGGGGTATACCCTGGATGGGATAACATTCCACTGCTGGGTAATCTCACACACACAATGACATATGCAAGTCAGTGTGGAGTCACTAGCAGACCTAAATATGTCTTTAAACTGTGGGAGGAAATCAGAGCACTTGGACAAAACCCCCAGGAGCACAAGGAGAATGTGCAAACCTCACGCAAATTGAACAGCATTTCAACTCATGTTCATACCCACAGCCCAGAAGCCACCGTGGCCACACCTATGTGAGTTTTAAAGATTATTTTTGGTTATTGTCTACTTTAGTTTTGGATACTTGCTAGGATTAAAAGCATTTTTATTTCACCGTTTTTTTCAGTTGCTTAGTTTCAGTGCAAATATAAAAGTTTGAAGACAAATATAACTGCAATCAGCAATTCCAGGGGTCCAACCCAGAAGACTAAGGAGAACCACCATGACAAGACATATTTCTTAGCAATGTAATGATTTAGTCAAAGTACTCGGTTTATTTCTGCAATGATCTTTGTTAAATGCTTAATGTTTCATTGGCAATTGTGGTCGTTATTTATCAAAATTTTTGAAAATGTTAATAGCACTAAAGCATAATTTTGAGTTAGTGAAGGGGGGCGCAGTGGGTTGGACTGGGTCCTGCTCTCTGGTGGGTCTGGGGTTCGAGTCCCACGTGGGGTGCCTTGCGAAGGACTGGCGTCCCGTCCTGGGTGTGTCTCCCCCCTCCAACCTTACGCCCTTAGTTGTCGGGTTAGGCTCCGGTTCCCCGTGATCCCGTATGGGACAAGCGGTTCAGAAAGTGTGTGAGTGTGAGTGTGATTTAGTGAAAATGCATACAAGCAAGCCCTAGTGGTCTAGTTTTACAGGCACCTGTAGAGAAAAATTCAAAATTGCAAGTTTTGATGAGGGAAAACATGAATTGAAAGATTTCAGCATAATGCTCTAACATAAAAAAAATGTGAAAAAAGTGGAGTCTGAATAATTTCCAAATGACTGCATTTGTTATAGACTTGTAATTGAAACATTTATGTCTACTGTTCCTTGATAGTCTTTATTTTTCTAATTTTGTGAACATCCCTAGGTACCGGGGGGGGTGCAGTGGCATAGCAGGTTTGGCCGGGTACTCTCTGGTGGGTCTGGGGTTCAAGTCCTGCTTGGGGTGCCTTGCAGCGGAGTGACATCCCATCCTGGAGGTGTCCCCTCCCCCTCCAGCCCTGCACCCTGTGTTGCCGAGTTAGGCTCCGGCGACCCCGCTCAGGATAAGCGGTTTTAGACAGTGTGTGTGACCCAGATGCTGTGCACACCTGCAACGTGACATAAAGGCCAGGCCATCAGTTTTGTAGATGCCCGTGAAAAGGCAAGAAAACAGAAAAAAATTAAAACAATAGTTCTGTTTCATAGCCACCACTTTTCAGTCTGATTATTACAGCTGTCACTGCCCTACAGACAATAAGGCTTCCCTATAAGATATATCTCATCATATGGAAATTATGTAAATTTGCTCCTGATATGACTGATGCACAAATGTAGGGACCGAAGGGGTTTGGCTTTACCTTAAATACATTTAGATTTACATTTACATTTATTCATTTAGCAGATGCTTTTGTCCAAAGCGACATAAATCTCAGCAGAAGTACAATTTATGCATTACATTGAGAGAAGGAGACATAGCTGCAGACATGAAAGTCTCAAGCAAACCTAGTTTGTTACCGACCACTTTGCTGTACCAAGGTTCATCGTTCGAATACAAAACATGCAAACCAAATTCCACTGTTTGTCAGCAGAACTGTAGATCCTAATCAGTCACTATGTTGACTTCCTCCGCAGCAGGACAAGCCAATTCCACAAGACATTGCTATCAAACTTTCAATCACAATTTGCAGAAGTTGGTTCCCCCCACTTTTTTTTGACTCCGTTCTGTACCAAACATTCTCTCCACTGCAGATTATTTTTCACCTCTGGTTTCTCTTGCTGTGAAAGGAGTTACAGGTGCACATGTTCCAGTGAGACTGAACTGTAGCAGGTAGGAGCTGCAGGATTTAGTTTGATTTAGCTTGTCAACATATTTCTAATGACCTTTCACCTTTAATATCTCTACAGTTAAGTCTGCTGCAGTAAATGTAAGCAGCTAAACAGTAAAAAGTAAACAATACTCTATCTTAGTAAATTTAAAAAATACATAGCTCGTAAATGGGTAAACTGCAAGTAGATTAAATCACTCGAGGAAAGAGTCTGCTAAATCAATCATTTAAATGTAATGGTACTGATTCCTTGCATTATTTTCATTT
The DNA here is from genome assembly GCF_900964775.1 of Scleropages formosus. Classification (NCBI taxonomy): domain Eukaryota; kingdom Metazoa; phylum Chordata; class Actinopteri; order Osteoglossiformes; family Osteoglossidae; genus Scleropages; species Scleropages formosus. The sequence goes on along the minus strand of NC_041826.1, from coordinate 5,789,045 downwards.
ACCATAAGAAGAAAAAAAACAGTATGGAGCATCATGAAGAAGGTAGGAAGAAAACGGGTAAATAGTTGCAAGTAGCTTAACAGTGTAAATCGTTTTTGAGAAGTGTTGACAAAAAAAAAGAAAAAAAAAAAATCGTAATGCATCCAGGCCCTGTCCCCCTCTTTCTTGTTTACGCCAGACTTGTTTCTGCCCATCAAACCACAGAACTGACCTGTGCTTCGCCAGAAGTGGAGACATCAATAACCGGCACTACTGCTCTCTGAGATTAAGGTCGAGGTCCAATCATCTCGTCACTGGCAGTTGCATCACTGCTGTTTGTTCAGCACATATACGGTATTTACATACACAATATACCGTTCTCAAATGATCAAAAAGGTCGCACCCCTACTACTCTGTGCAAGCATGTCTTTTAAATCCTTTTGGCAAGTATTAAATGTTTTACTACAAACACATACATCTCGCTTGGCAGTTTATTAGTATCCGACATCTATTTTGCTGCTTAAGGTACGGTCCTTATTTTGCTAGGTGTCTAGCCAGATAAGAGTAAAGAATTGTTAAGTTTAACAGCTTCAAAATGTAAATTTCACGAACTGCAGACGACGTAGGCGTTTGTTCCTCACATTGCCAAAACGAATCCCTACGCAGCAATGTGTTGCTTCGTGCCTTTCATGAGATCGTGCGAAGCAGGTCTCGGAGCTGAACGGGTTCTATCGCGTGATGGATGTGTTCAAGGATGTGGAGGAATAGATGGAGCCTTTCCTGTAGGTGGACAGCACCCTCTTGCTGATGAAGCCGTGCTTGAAGAGGGATGTGAGGAGCTGGTTGCGGAACCTCTGCCCGATGAAAGCATAGAGGATGGGATTGATGGCGCAGTGCAAGACAGCCAAGGTGTAGGTCACATCCAAGGAGAACTCCACCTGCATCCGCACGGTGCAGGTCTCCTTGATCAGGTTGCCTCGCATCAGTGTGTCCACCAAGACGGTTAAGTTGTACGGCAGCCAGCAGAGCACGAAGGCCAGCACCACACACAGGATGACCCGCATGGCCTTGTGCTTCTGGCTGTTGCGCGAGCGGTACAGCGTGCAGGCCGTGCAGCTGTAGCAGTAGGTCATGACTGCCAGTGGGAAGAAGAAGCCGACGGCATAGCGCAGCATCGAAATACCCACCCGCCACTGCTCCATGCCTGTAGTCAGGTTTTCATGGCACACTATATGCGTTTCCCCAACCGGCACAAAAGCCTCTCGCTGGACCAGGACTGGGAGGGAAAGTAATACCGCTGCCAGCCACACCACGGTACACACAATGCCCACCAGATGACGCTTGTGTGTGACCACTTGCGTGGCCTTCACAATGGCCAGGTAGCGGTCAACACTGATGCAGGCCAACAACAGGACACCACTGTAGAAGGTGGCCTCTTGCAGACCAGACAGGAACTTGCACATAAAGGTCTCAAACACCCATTGGGAGTGCACGTAGACTGCCCAGAAGGGGAGGGTCAGTGAGAAAAGGAGGTTGGCCAGTGCCAGGTTCATCAGGTACACGTCTGTGGAAGTCTTGTGTTTCTCCATGCAGCAGACGACATAGATCACAAGGCTGTTCCCCAGGAGGCTGATGAGGGACACCATGGCATAGGTGCTCACCAGCCCCACACTGCTCAAACCCTCAGGGCTTTCACTGCAGGGTTCAGAAGTGTCGTACAAGTCAAAGTCAGAGTAGTTTGCCAGGTCTTCCATGTTCGTGGTCTTGGCTTTCTACAATGAAGGAATGATAGTAAAAGATTCCTCACTTATAGTCAGTAAATGAGTTCATTCAGCATACTCAGAGTATCCAGGATGGCTGCATGGAAAAGGTTCTGATATTGAGCACATGCAAAACTCAGATGGGCACTCACCCCCCCCACCAAACACAAAAATAGGTTATCGTTGACCAGTGTAGAGAAGAAAAACTACGTTTTCTGCCTAATCTGAATTATGTTCATCCATTTACAATATTTATGCTTGTACTTTTCACACAAAGGTTTCTTTCCCTTAAAACTACAAGAGTGTTTGAGGCTGAGAGTTTAACGAATAGACATCAGATACTGCTTTGCTTTGTTTTGTTATGACAACACACTTGCCCATGCTTAGCAAGTACAGCTGAGCTTGTCTGTATAGGAAGCGGAGGAGTACCGATTCCTGTCAAAGACTGGAACTGTTCATCCAGCTTCAGTAATTTAAAAATTAACAAAAACACCTGTTGACATTTTAGGGGATTCAAAAGGTAAACTTGGCTTGGTTCATTAGTGTAACCATGAGATAACCATAGTATAACTAGGGTAACCATGTTCCACGAAATACATAGTCAGTGTTACCATCAACATTGTTCTTCAGCAAATTCAAAATGTGTCTCTTTGCTTATTGCCCAAGAATTTTTCTAGCCTTTCACTTCTTTCACGTCAGTTGCACAGAATGAAAAACACACACAATTATAGATCTCTAATGATAAACAATTGTATGTAAAGCAGAGAACAAAATATTATAATTAATGCTACTAGTTGCATGTTTCTTTGCCCTTTTTCCACTTGCGGAGCATTCTGATCTAACCCCGTCGCGAAAGGCATTACATAAAAAATTAATTTATTAGCTTCTCATTAAAGCTTTTTTAAATGGCTTCACATTTTAACAAAGCACACAAATTACATACTCAAGTCAGTTATCTGTGAGATACTGCATTCATGTAAGTTTTAGTTCAGCATAATACTGATTAAATAAAACATTAAAAGTACTTACCTATTTCGTCTAACTGGTCAGGAGGATGCAATTAAACACAAAAGGTCACTCAACTTCATTCAGGAAGGACTATCGAGCCTTTAGAATAGACTTGAGTTGTAATTTGCTCTTTGAGAATGCTGTTCGATCAGTGTTAGAGATTGGATTTATACCGGCTTTTGTGGTTAATTTCTGATGCTGCGAGTCTCCACCACAGATTTCTGTGAAAGGAAAAATTTTAGTCTCGCTACTGCTACATCAAGGGTATGTGACTTGTTTCCTGAAATGACTAAAGAAAAAAAAAAAAGGAGGGGCACTAACACAGCACATCATTGCTGGGCTGCTTTCTGTTTCTCCAAAACAAGCCTTCACTTTTGTGTTGATACCTATTCTTGACCGTGGGCCCTAATATAGACAGAAGTGTTCTATATTTAAATAAAATCGTAAATCGTAAATTTAAATTCAGTTGAGTGGAAATGATTGAAAAGGATTTGTTTCAACACAAGATGTACAAACATCTCAAGCATGACCAGTAGAAATGGGATGTACATCAGCTAAATTTCAAGTGCCATAGCAAACTGAATAATTATGCCAATGTGATATTTATGTTTTTTGTTTTTAACAAGTCTGCAAAAATGTTTAAAGTGTAAGGGGTCTGAATCCTTCCTGGATGCACCATGTGTGTATACATATGTATAGACTATACACATATGCATATATGGATATGTATATATACTGTATATATATATATATATATAGTTGCACGTTGTACTCAGATGAGACAAAGAAGGATGCACAGCCAGCATTCATTATGAATATGTATTGGAACAGCCACACACAGGGAAATAATGCTGGCAAGTTGAGGACCCCTTTTCCTCAAGGACCTTTTCTTTTCTCCCCCACGGAGCAGAATATTTATTACCAGCCCACCAAAGATGTCTGGTTCCAGGTACCGTCTGACTTAAAATTTAAACATTCCTCTACTCATCTTTTCTAACAATTAAAATTTTTATTCAATAAATAAATCCTAAAAACTACCATACCCATAATAAAGCCTAATAAAATCAATGAAACCCACTAATTATTTTTTTTTTTTTAAACAAACTTTATTTGATAAAGTTATCAGTAATACACAACTAAAACAATACATTAAAATCCACAATCAAACAAACCCAACACCATTTTCTTACAGTCGGTCAACGAAGTTACTAAACAACCATTACATAAAGTACATTGTCAAGACAAAGTCTTTCCCATAACAATCCCTTTCTGGCTTCAAAAAATATAACTGACCCATGTCTTCCTCACACCAACATACCCAGAAGGACCGTCCTCCAGTAACAGCTCAACCAAAGTCATCATCATAATACATGCTTCCTTCAAAACACATTAAATACTTCTAAATTACAACATAAAACTTGATCATACCCCTAAAAACAGACAAATAAATACAAAACAGACATACACATGAGTAATCATCAGTATTAAAAAAGTGCACAGATGAAATATAAAGAATAGCACACGCCAGACAAACACAGTCACCCCCTTATTTTTCCTGTAAGTCCCCATAGCGGTTGATCACTTTATTCGTATCTTACCCACAATGCAACTATTTGCAAGAAAAATGGTTTTCCGCTCAAAGTCTAGGTATACACACACACACATTTTCAGAACCGCTTGTCCCATACGGGGTCACGGGGAACCGGAGCCTACCCGGCAACACAGGGCGTAAGGCCGGAGGGGGAAGGGGACACACCCAGGACGGGACGCCAGTCCATCACAAGGCACCCCAAGCGGGACTCGAACCCCAGACCCACCGGAGAGGAGGACTGCGGTCCAACCCACTGCGCCACCGCACCCCCAATAAGTCTAGGTATAGTTTCCATATATATATATATATATATACGAACACCAAATTGACACTGCACGAGCTCATCCTTTTAACTTCTCGCAGTCAAATGAATGTGACGTCAGTGACCACGAGGGGGCGCGCGAGCACAAAGTGTGCAGCATTGGGCAGCCCTCGCGTGAAGGTTTCAGCGGCCCATGAGTGTACTGTACATACTGTACCGCGTTTTTCAAAAAAAGACGAGTTTAACGTTCTTCTTCACTGCGTGTCCTTTGTTTGTTTGTTTTTTTTTTACATGGTTGTTAGAGCCTTCCTTACTCCGTGCCCTGATCGTCACACACACAGAGATACGTTATGTATTAATTTTTTTTCTGTTTTAATCAAAGCATTAAACTAGAAGTGCAACCAGGTTACACAATTATACAACTGCAAGCATAGAATGTTGAATTGGAACTTTTTTAATTAAAAGAAAAAATTCTTCGAAAAAAATCACAATCGCTTGTATATTTAAAAAAAAAAAAAAAAAAACAAAAAGAAAATCCATAAAGAGAAGAATATCACTGCATATCGCTGTTGTTCAATGAAGAAACAACCATAAATTGTGTCCCAAGCAGCAGTCCGCACAATGTTTTCATCTGAAGTAGTATGAGAACTCACCAAAGCTTCAGATATACACACAGCAATGGGTACATTTGACAAGAGCTGCAGAAAAAGTTATGTTTACATTTATTTTACTGAAAATCCTCATTCACTTAAACAGATTAACAAATGAGTAGAGAGTTACATGCAATTAAATGAATAAACTGTTACCAACATGTTTTATTTAGAGTTCAGGACCAGCATCAGAAACTCTTCTTTCCATCATCACGCAACAAATCTGATTTTTAAATCAGGCAACAAAAATGAATGCAAAATTTAATTTTTATCCTACTGCACAGGACTCAGCATAATAAAATGATTTAAAACAAGGAAATAATGGTAATTAGCCGGAAGCAAAGAGCTCTACAAGTGTATTGGTATTTCCAGTCTGTAATTACAGCCGAAGCTCACCATTTTGCATTTAAATTTGTTATTTCTTCAATAAAATCTATTTAACTTGCATGCAGCTTACAAGGTTTAAATTGGTTTGTCTTCCAACAAAATTTAGAGTTTTACAAACTAGTTCATAAAAAAAACATACTATGAATATGGAAAAATGTTAATACATCAAATTTCTTAGCAACAAAAATGTATTTATTAGGAAAAACTGACGGTATAGTATTAGTATAGTCCAGTATAAAATATCATATCATAGAATAGTACACTACAGCACAGCTGGTCCTCGACTTTAGAATTTAACGGGGGGACGAGAGTTGGTTTATTGTTTGAAGAATTCTCAAGCTCAGTACAACCGGGACAAGCGACTCCTCATCGATTCTATAGGTAGCAACTTGTGTAATGCGTGCTGGCAAAACCAGTGATATTGGACCGAGTGACTGTAGCTTGAGGTGAGATCGGTGACTCTGTCTCTCTGATGGTGAAATGCACTTTCGTTTACTCGGAGCTGAATGTCGTTTGGAGAAAAGTGTCAGTCAAATGAGTAAATGTGCATGTAAAGGTCTGCAACCCAGACAGCTCTGTGGGGTGGGAAGCAACAGCAGGGCTTTTTGAATGGGAACAGAGCTGCACAATAGACCGCTGTCTCGCTCTCTCAGCCCCTCTCCCTGGTGAGTTGGGATGGCTTGTGCACGCTAGTATCACACAGTGCACAAATCCAGAATTTATAGAGCAATTTTGATGCCCAGCAATCCAGTAGTTCACATTATCCACATAACAAAACTAAAAAGGATTTTTTGCACAACATGCACAGAATCTCTCAACTGTCACAGCGACACGTAACTCCACCAACGCGTGTACAACCTTTCCGAGCGGACCGGGCCCCCATGCCACAGGGGAGTGGGCGTCAACAGACAGTCACAGGAGGGTGGTGACAGCTTCTGAGGTCTGCGATGTGGACCTGCTGAATCGTGACAAGGAGCCGCGCAGCACGTTTTCCCTCCAGCACAACAGCTGCTGCATGTTACTGCGGAACTTCAAACCGATGAAAGCGTACAGTATGGGGTTGACGCAGGTATGCATGAGGGCCAGGGTGTGTGTGATTAGCTGCGCCAGGTCCAGCGAGTGCAGGAGGTCACAGTCAGAAGGCACTAACTTGGCTCTCACCAGAAAATCCACCATTGAGCACAGATGGTGTGGTGTCCAGCAGACCAGGAAGGCAGCCACCACAGCCATAATCACTCGCATGGCCTTTTGCTTCTGGAAGCCACGTGTCCTCAGCAGCCGTTTCACCGTCAGACCGTAGCAGACCAGCATGACAACCAGTGGCAGCAGGAAGCCGAATACATAGCGCAGTATTCGAGTGACCACTCGATGCTTTGTCACGTTTGGTGGCATGCAAATCTTGTACGATTCACTGATCTCAAAGGTAAAGCTGTAGAGTGCTGGGACAGAGAAAATGATCCCGATGACCCACACTGTACCGCACACAGCCCACCTCCATTCACGTCTGTGCTTCTTCCTGGATTCCATGGCATGTACGATGACCTGGTAGCGATCTACACTGATGCAAACCAGGAACAGGATGCTGCTGTAGAAGCTCACCTCCATGATGAGGTTGGCTATCTTACAGATTGTGTTGCCGAACACCCAGCCCTGAGATATTTCCGTCACCCACAAAGGCAGCGTCAAGGCCAGGAGGCCATCAGCCACAGACAGGTGGAACAAGTAGAGGTCAGACAGAGACAGAACTTGCTCAGTGAAGACAATTACCAGCACAACAATGAGGTTGCCAGGGATGGCCAGCAGAAAAATGGCAATATACAATAAACTCACAGCTATGTTTGTTCCAGGAGCTATAGCTGTTAAATTACAGACAACACTTACAGCTGTGTTTTCATAATCATATATATCAGTACTGTTGCTTTCATAATTAAAATCTGAGAACGTCATAGCAAAAGATGTGACTGCACCTGTTTGGAAACAAAAAAAAGCAAGATTATTGTACCGTTGTACATTTAATACAGAACATCCACTTTGCAGAAGCCCTTGTGTTAAAAGTAAACTAAATGAGAACGATCTTGAACAGAAAAAAGAAGGAGAAATTTTAAAAGAATATCTTTTTTAGCCATTGTTACCAATGAAGCAGCGTTAAAAATTAATTTTATCCATATGCTTGGTGAAAACTGCAGTACTTCAAGCAGCAGTTTCTCTGAATACCCCATACACTTCCATACCACTAAAAAGCCAAAGTTTTCTTTTAATGATAATCTTATACAAGTAATAAATATTAAAACACAAGCATGTTATTTTCTGTCATAGCAATATTTTCCATTTCTTTTCTGTTTTAATCTGTTTTTGGAAACGATTAAAGCTGGAAACCCTTAAAATGTAAGTTCAACATGTTTTGGCATTTATAGTATTGAAATCAGTCTCGGTTTAAATACAAAACCCTATATCTACAGTGTCACTGATCAGTAAAGAACACAGTGGGATACCGATCTTACCGTTCATCGTGTCTTAATCGTGTTATTTGTGTTTTCCACAACATTGCTGCTGAAGTAGCGGTCCCCGCAGGAAGTTGGGATATTTCCTGTTGGTGTTATCATTGTTTCAGTGCTGTTTGTAGGTTCTCTACGGTCTTGCGTGGCTTTGACTCTGATCTGGGTACTACCCATAATAACATACCTACTTCATGCCTCATGAGAACTACATTCAAGGATACGTTCAGTTGAGCTCATGCTCCATAGCTACTGAGAGAATGGTTAAGTATTTTGGCTTTTGTATACTAGAAGAATCTCTGGATGTACCATAAGGTCACATTCTGTGTATTCTCCTCCTTACTTCTATTTAACAGAGTATGTTGAGCTCACAGGGTATTTATGTCATTTAGGATCAATTCAGTTTATAGCACCTCAAGACAGAAAATTATTGCACCTTTATGTTCTAGTATTAGGTGCCTTCTTGATACCTATTTATCCTTTATGCTCTAGCCCTCTGTATCCCGTATACCCCCGTACACTCAAAACTGTTGTAGCCCTCTCAACAGTTGAGATTTTCAAAACATACCTTTTCAGAGCCACTTCTTTCCTGACCACCTATCTGTTTCATAACCTTTCACAACATTTTCTACTAAGAAAAAGTAGAAAGTACGCCTTCTCATTTCTATATAGAGCTCAACCGATCAACCAAAACATTAAAACCACTGGCAGGTGAACTAAATAACATTGATTATCTCAGTCAGAGTGCCCATGCTGACCTCTGTCCCTGTCCTACAATGGGCACGTGAGCATCGGAATTGGACCATGGAGAAACGGAAGAAGGTGGCCTGGTCTGATGAATCACGTTTTCTTCTAGATCATGTGGACGGCCGGGTGCGTGTGCATCATTTACCTAGGAAAGAGATGGCAGCAAGATGCACTATGGGAAGAAGACAAACCAGCGGCGGCAGTGTGATGCTCTGGGCAATGTTCTACTGGGAAACCTTGGGTCCTGGCATTCATGTGGATGTTACTTTGAAACGTACCATCTACCTAAAGATTGTCGCACACTACGTACACCCCTTCATGGCAACAGTATTCCCTGATGGTAGTGGCCGTGCCACACTGCCAAAATTGTTCAGGAATGGTTTGAGGAATATGACAAAGAGTTTAAGGTGTTGACTTGGCTTCCAAATTCCCCAGATCTCAATTCGATTGAGCACCTGTGGGATGTGCTGGAAAATCAAGTCCGATCCGTGGAGACCCCATCTCGTAACTTACAGGACTTAAAGGAGCTGCCGCTAACGTCTTGTGTCCAGATACCACAGAACACCTTCAGAGGTCTTGTGGAGTCCACGCCTGGACGGGTCAGAGCTGTTTTGGCGGCATGAGGGAGACCTACACAATATTAGGCAGGTGGTTTTAATGTTTTGGCTGTATTTGTGTAATGTATTATAACAAAAAAGTCGTATTGGAATAATTGACTTTACTTTGACAATCGTGCAGCCACTTCTGTATCTGTCCATCTGTTGGTGAAATGCACTTTGCTAGCTCTTAGTTGTCACTTTGGCGAAAAGCTACTGTCAAATGAATAAATGTAAATGTAGTGTGATATGCACCATGGAGACCAGCATGTAAGATTAGTCAGAGACTGAGTTCATGTCTGTATGATGGGACCTTCAGAGAGAATTACCTAAAGTTAGAATCAAGATGAGGAAGACACAGAAGAAGCTAAGAGAAGAAGCCAAGATTAGACTCTGTTATCTTTATTTTCTGAGGCTGTAAGGTGGAAAAGACGGTACTGCGTTTAACTGCAGTGTCATATTACCCCAAGTCCTGAGTTTCCAGAGAAACTGCACAAGCACTCTTGGATAAGGTTACCAGTGAGCTGTTTCCTTCTGATGAATGAAAATGCATCTTCTACTCTAAAAGACATTATCTCTTTTCAGAATCACTTTGGGCTCAGGGCTACAGTGACGGAGATGAGACGAGCACAAAGATGGAGAAGAGTGACATTTCCTTTATTGAGAAAAGGTTGGCCCAAGCTCCTGTAAACGATTTGCTCAAGCAAGGAAATTTGGCAAGTGATACTAGACCTTATGAAACTTTCAGGGGGTTAGTTTCTGTTCTCTCATGACGGTTACACCTATTTTTCGCTGGAAATAAAACACAGAGCATGTCTGGCAAGACAAAAGGTGAACATTTCCGTCACCTTTATTCGTAGCGTGCGCAAGCGCTTTCTGCTGTAATTTAAGGACATTTATGGCCAAGAACCAAAATGCTGTAAGCATCGTTTTCGTTGCGAAGCACATCTGCATTTTCTTACATTTAGTTGTTTAGCTGATGCTTTTCTCTAAAGTAACTTACAATTATTTACATATTTATACAGCTGGCTCATTTTACTCGAGCAATTTAGGGTTAGTACCTTGGTTAAGGGTTCTACAGCTGGCAGAGGGATTTAAACCTGCAACCTTTAGGTCCAAGGCAGCAGCTCTACCCACGACACAACCAGTTGCCCCCCAGAAGGTCTTTGCTCTGGTTAAATTGTTATCTATGTATGAAGCTACGGGGGTGCGGTGGCGCAGTGGGTTGGACCACAGTCCTGCTCTCCGGTGGGTCTGGGGTTTGAGTCCCGCTTGGGGTGCCTTGCGGCAGACTGGTGTCCCGTCCTGGGTGTGTCCCCTTCCCCCTCCGGCCTTACGCCCTGTGTTACCGGGTAGGCTCCGGTTCCCCGCGACCCCGTATGGGACAAGCGGTTCTGAAAATGTGTGTGTGTGTATGAAGCTCAGTAGGTTAAATCACCTGTTATGAGAGTATGTAACATTGCTTGAGAAAAACACATGATAAATTACAGTAGAAATGACTCTAAAAAATAAATAAAATGACAAATTCTGTAAAAACAGGGATTTTGTAATTGATTTGTATTTCCAATCAGCATAACCATGTTGACACACGACACAGTGCTCACTATATATGTTGTAATGTGTTACTTAATTTCCGGAATTTCAGCTGTTTTCTTGTCAGATGCGCCAGTGTTCACATGTGAAAGAAGAAGAAAGAGACAAAGATTTCACATATACTGTTAACACATTCATTTGTTGTTGGTTTATAAACATGCCCCACAAAGCCTATGAGTCATTGTTCACTGACTCTTCCCACATTCGCTCTGCTAACCCAGTACATATGCTAAATTTTACATTTGATCTTAATGAAGACCACCGTCTGTCAGATTCAGTCACGTTTACCAGGAAATGATCGTAATGAAATATTTCTGTCGGTATTTCGAGCAAAAGAACATACAATAACAGTATAGCTTATAGAAATAAATTATTTACAGCTTACAGCAGAATCTTGTATTCATTTTCATTTGGATCATACTGCAGAATTTGACACTGTAGACCATAATATCCCATTTGTCTTACAGATTACATACATCTTAGTGGTATCTTTATTCGTTTAATCAACCAAACATGGCAAAGAAATACTTTTCCTTCAAGGTCAGATATTGCAATATTGAGATATTGTTTTTCTGATTTAGTTGCTCAGTCGGTACCTCATGAACTATGTTGTTTCATTTTTATCTTGATCAAGGATGTTCACTGTGATTTAAAAGAATCCTGTTCTAAAATCCAAAAAATTTTTCGAGCGAATTACCCCATGGATGACTGATCTTCCTTTGCCGACTTGTGCATGATGTTTGAGCTTTCCTTTACCTTTGGTTATCAAGTTAAATCCAGCTGAACAATTCTGTTTGTTTGACATGCTAAGGGAGACTTGGGAACAGGATCTTGATGTGTCTTTTAGTCACTATGAATGCTCATCTACATGCGCTAAAGTCGTCCCTTGGCATTCAGGAACAAAACTTCACATTCATTCACAGAATCCATTTCACTCCAAAGGACCTTCACGGGATCTTCCCAGGAACATCTCGACTGTGTTTTAAATGCAAAGCCTTTCCAGGCATTTTGACACATTTATTCTGGGAATGCGACAAGATGCAAAGTTACTGCACTAGGGTACACACAACAATCCAAGAAACTTTTAACAAGAAATTTGATTTTTCCCCAACTACTTTCTTGTTAAATCACAGCCCAGATTCTTTTCTTGATGATGTCATAGTACATAGACAATATACTCCTACACGTTCGCCAAAAAAAATGTATTTTAATGCTGTGGTCTGCACCAGAAGTTCCTTCTGTAAACATGTGGATGACTGAAGTGTTTAAATTAGTTCCGCTGACCTTTGATTTGCATGGCAATTGCAATTAGTTCTGAAATATGTGAACACCCTTATGGAAGTTATTAGAAAGGGCTGTATGATCATAGCTGTGAGGTATTGTTACCTTTAGAGCATGAGCCCTCGCTCTTTGTATGTGAATATATTTGCGATTTCTCAGTTTGCCATCTCTATCTGTATGTAGTGGGTTCAAAATTGAATGGAAAAAAAAGGGAAGAGATGGCACCACAATTTTTTTTTTCTTTCTTTCACGTTGCACTCGGTTGTTGCAGAACAATTTGTAATTGACCAGTGTGTGACTGCTGTTCAATAATAGATCCTGTAGGGGGCGCTGGCAGCGATGAGGAATCTCTGGTTCTGGCAAAATGGTCAAAAGAAAAAGAAATAAAAGTCACCGCCACAACCGGTTACATGCTAACTCGCGTCTGGTCTCCTTATCACTTTTCAGTTTACTCCCACTCAGCCACCCTTGTCTAAGAGTGGGGTAACATATGCTCTTGTGATCCTGTGCGGATCATAAAAGCAATAAAAAAATTAAAAGACAAGAATAATATAGTTTGTCTGAGAGCCTTTACCCATCACCTGATTTGTAGAAGTGACAAACGTAAAGCTGTGGCTCATGATGTTTTGGCTACTTCAGGTCCAAGGCGGCAAATTGTTCAGAAGGTTTGCTCCATGAACGCAAGGCCTTCCCTCAGCGCTCTGGTTTCTAATTACAGTTAAATGCAGGTTTCCATTATCGGTACTTACACTGAGAATCATGCCCATCACACGCTGTAAGCTTCTCATGGTCTCTCCTCTGCTTCAGCAGTAGGGTCTCCTTCTAAGATGTTTTCCATGACCGAACACACTAGCACTGATACCCTGAACGTTTAACAATTTCTAAGGAACATTCCAAACAGCAAATCATTTTTCAGTCTCTGAGCGGTTGGCCATTAAATTACCCATCAATATGTTGCTCATCTATCATAGCTGTTTGTACTATCCTCATTAGCCACACAGAATTTATCACTGTACGTACAGTACATTTTGGATGATGTCATCTAACTTGATATTATTTGACTTTATCTCGTATTATTTATTTTCAGTCTACACAAGTAAGAGGAAGCAAAGCTAAACAGAAACAATACAACATTGAATTTTGAAAGATTAGTTATACAATTACTGATTTAAAAGACTGATAAATTTCACACTCACTCACAGACACTCCCCCAACTCCACCGTGGCTCACTTAGTGTGAGAATATCGAACTTCTTCATCCATAGAGGGGAGATGTAGTTTTTTCTCAAATTGTATGAATTTTTAGAAGTATGAGGTATACTGTACTTGTTAATGATGACCTGACAAGTCTGTTGGCATGTCTCATGTTCTGAAAGATCCACAACCTCAATCTATTCAATCATTGCGGTTAGTTGAGTTTTTAAAACCTACACAGCTTGTTCTGGGGTGTTACTCACTACCCTCATAACCACAGCCTTCAAACAATGTGTTTAGCTCCTAGGTGAAAATGAAAGACATTCCACAGAGGGGCATTTGTAAAAATGCCTTTTTATCATTTCATGGAGGCTCACATTGCACGTAGTCAAACTTAATTTTGAGAATTTAGATTTAATATATGATTATTATTAACATTATTCTTTCTATGCCTTCCACTTTCTTGGAAGTGGTGCCCTCAATGAACCACAGGCCCAAAAGTATAAGATATAAATCACTAAGGTTCTGATAAAGGTAATTTTATCGTGGGGGATAAAATGAACACATTAATGCTCCGCATTTCATGGAAATATGTGTAATTATACAAATTCAGAGCCCTAACAAAGATACAGAAATTTTTTTCCATTGATATAATACACATGATTTTTGGTCTGATGATGAAATGAATATAATATTTGCTACTTCTATTCAATATTAATTAACTGTAGATTATATTTCATAATTCTTTGTACTTTAATATTATGTTATGTGTATTGTTTTGTTTTCCTTAATAACAATAGTCATAGAAAAACATCCAAAAAATGGAAGAATTTCTGTTAATTTCAGGAGCATTAGAAAGGTACACTGTTGCTACACTATTACGGGCAGCATGGTGGCACAGCAAGTAATGCTGCTGTCTCACAGCATCTGGGTGGTGTGAGAGGACATGGGTTTAATCCCCTGCTCAGTCTGTGTGGAGTTTGCTTGTTCTCACCATGTCTGTGTGGGTTTTCTCTCACAGTCCAAAGACATGCTGTTCAGGTTCTCCCATAGTGTGTGTGTGACAGAGAGAGTGTGTGTGTGTTCCACTGATGTATAGATGAGCGACCCATTGTAAGTAGTGTGTCTAGCAGTGTAAGTCACTGCGGTGAATAAGGTGTGTGACCTGGTAACACTACATAGTATCCATTCTAAGTCACTTTGGAGACAAGCATCTGCTAAACAAGTAAATGTACTGTTAAAAGCATTATTCATAAAAGAGGAAAAAGAAGTTGTCTGTATCTATATATACTTGATCCCATTTTCCAAGGTGCCTACAACATTATGTTTGCACAACAGCAAGCTGAAATTATGCAGCCATTTAAACCAAATTTTTTGTTTATCAAATCATGATAAACGCCTGATCAAGGGTACTATGAGAGGAACTGCAATGTGACTGAAAACTTTAAAAAAAAAAAAATTGCTAAACATTACAGCACCTGATTACTACCACCCCAGTGTACATGTATTAAAAAATTTTTAGAACATATGAGGATATGAGTTTAATTTAATGAAATATGAAATTGTTAATACTGTAAAGATACTGTTTTTGAATAGCATGACCTTTATCTATATATAAAACAAAAAACAAAGACTATTTAATTTGTGGAGGGCATGGTGGCACAGTGTGTTGGACTGGGTCCTGCTCTCTGCTGGGTCTGGGGTTCAAGTCCTGCTTGGGGTGCCTTGCGATGGACTGGTGTCCTGTCCTGGGTATGTCCCCTCCAGCCCCATGCCCTCTTTTGCCGGGTTAGGCTCTGGCTCCCCGTGACCCTGTATGCGGCAAGCAGTTCAGACTCCGTGTGTGTGTGTGACTACTTAATTCTATAATTATAGGTTAGGTAACCTGGAGTTGAATGAATTGATTTTTGTTTTCTGTTCCAGTGAGCTGCATGATTTCACTTTGAGCATTTTCATTTTGTGTTTAATTTATTGCTCTAGGAAAGTCTCCTCAGGTCGTGTTTGTTGAGAGTAATAAGGCATCTTTCCAATGCTTTTATTTTCTTTCTATTTGTCTTCCAAAAATGTTCTTGTCATTAACAGCTGTAAAAACAATGCAATTCATTTGTACTCTTTATGTGAACTATGAAGCTTGACTGAAGTAGTTTGAGTCCTACCTATCAGGTACATCCAGGTGGTCTGGCAGGGTTCCCAATCATTCCCTCAGCCTCTTTCAACTGGTGTCCCACAGGGCTCAGTACTGGGTCCCCTACTCTTCTCAATCTACACCTCTTTTCTCGGTCCTGTCATTGTCTCCGAAGAATTGTCCTACCACTGCATTGCTGATAATACCCAGCTCTTCCTTTCCTTCCCAGCTGAATCTGCAGACATTTCCTCACGCATCGCTGCCTGCCTGTCGGACATCTGTGCCTGGATGTCTGATGACTAACTACAACTCTACCTCTCCAAAACAAAGATTCTGCACCACCAGCTGGCCCGTCTTCTTGTCAAGAACTCTTTATCAGATTAGATAACTCGCTCACTTTGCTTACCTCCTCGGCTAAGGAGTGATGATTGACTCAAGTCCATCTTTCTCTCAACACATTAAAGTCACAACTCGGACCTGCAGATTCATCCTACGCAAGATTTGCATCCATCCCTTATACCTCACAACAGACCACACAACTACTTGTCCAGGTCATGGTGATATCCCACATGGACTATTGCAGTTCTCTCCTGTCTGGCCTTCTTGTCTCTGCCAGTAAACATCTCCAGCTGATACAGAATGCTGCTACACAAGTTGTGTTTGACCTGCAGAAGCATTCCCTTGTATCCCAACTCCTCATTCTCTGCACTGGCTTCAACTCTGGTTAAAGCCTAAAAAACTATCAAGGGATCTGCTCCCCAGTATCTACAAGACCTGATCACTCACTACACCCCAGACAGACTGCTGCACTCCTCCATCTCTGCCAGCTTGGTGGTCCTATGCACAAAAGATCCAAAATCAACAGCATAGAGGTTTTTGGTTCTGGTTCCAATGTGGTACAATGGCCATTTAACTCACTCAGATTTGCTGAATCTCGCTATATTAAGAAGGGTGTCAGAGCTCACTTCTTTTGGACTCACATCTCCCCTGATCTCATAAGTGTGCAATAAATGTGTAAATGTTATGTTTAATATATCTATGATTAGAAATTGTTGAATACTTGATAAACCTTTATGCGGATACTCGTGTGATGTATAGAATTACGTGCCAAGTCTCCCTTTCTGTTGATGTAATGCACTCATTGAACTTTTTCCTGAGATGTACATCACTTTGGAGAAAAGCATCTGCTGAACGAATCAATGCAAATGTAAAATGTAAATGTGTCGTTTCTGTGTGCGTGTATGACAATGTATGTTTGTTTTATATTGTAGTGAATTTCCCTCTGGGATTAAGGGTCACTGGAAGGGAGAAGTTACCTTTCCTACCAGTGATCTCTGTTTGCTCAAGTGTAAGGTACAGTATTTCACTAATCCACAATGCTCCTGCTGCAGGTATAGGAGGACAGTCTTACGATCCCTTTCAGTGGTTCTCTGCCTTGTCTTTCCTTTCATTTCCTTCCCTTCCCAGGGCACTGCGAGTCCTGGGATGACCGTCTGATCGTCATCATTCCCTAGATCAGCACACTGTTCACATTGAGAGTAAAAACTGAAACTTTGAAATATAATTTGAGAAAAAAACTAAATCAGTGAGGCTTTTGTCTTAAAAACTGAAGAACCCTTGAACAAATATTTACCCTGAATTGTTCCAATAACAATATGCAGGTGCACAAGTGGGTAAATAATTGTAACTAGCTTGCCGTAGCACAAACGTAACATTTCACATGGCCCCCACATAAGCCAAAAAAAGAGCAATTATAATAATAATTTCATGAAACTTTAAAAGCCTAAATGAACATAGATTTCATGGTGAATTATTTTAAACTGAGATCTACTAGCGGGAGCACAATGGGAGCAGAGGAAGAAAGTAATAAAGTGAGGTAGGAATCCTTTTTATTAAATGTCTTAGGAGCACTGCTTCTGAACCAGT
Source organism: Scleropages formosus (assembly GCF_900964775.1). NCBI lineage: Eukaryota > Metazoa > Chordata > Actinopteri > Osteoglossiformes > Osteoglossidae > Scleropages > Scleropages formosus. The sequence goes on along the minus strand of NC_041826.1, from coordinate 5,771,452 downwards.
ATGAGTGCCTTAATAGTAAATAGCAAATCAAAGACATCCACTTTTCAACCCAGAGAGCTGGCTCAGCAGGGTATAACAGCAACTGATGAGACACAGTTAAAAGGAGATATCAACCTCGGTTCTGCCCGGGTTTTAAACGGAAGTCTCAACATAAGAATGTTCTGAGAGATCATGCTGCTTCTGCCAAGGAAACCCAGGCCAGACCAACAGCTAAAATACCAGATCACTACACCAGGACCAGTCTGGCAGGGGGGGGTGGTATTCTCTAAAAGTATGAATATCAGCAATACTGATGAAACCCTAAAATTACACCTTCCAGTTCATTCCAGGACATGCAAATCACAAGTATTGTAAACATCATTATGCATTTCTGAGGGTACTCAAAAAAGTGTGAATTATGATTTGCATTCTTGATGGGTCTCTGTTCAGTATGATCGTGTGTCACATGGTGTGGTTACCATTCATCCATAAAGATGCAGCAGGTAAGAAACATGTGCTTTGTGTCTTGTTTTATTGCAATAGTTCTGAATTTTCAGTGATCTCTTTACATCCATTTATTTTATTTAATATCTATTTATCATTCAAGAGATTTCAAAATGGAATTTTTTATTTCCCATATGACTTAAAATCTTTTGTGGTTTCAGATGCACTCCAGAAATCTCCATATACATATATATGTGTGTGTGTGTGTGTGTGTGTGTGTGTGTGTGTGTGTGTGTGTGCGTGTGTGTGTGTGTGTGTGTATATACACACACAAACACACACACACACTGTATATTATATATGTGACCGCCAAGGCCAGAAGAGTTTCGGGATTGGACCCAAGTGCAGGTGCATTCGTAGGGACAGGCAAAACAGAGGTCATGGACAGGCATGGGTCTTCGAGGCACGGACGTCATTTCCAGGGGCGAAGCAAAACTCAGTAACCAGGAGATCAAGCAGGGGTCAGAAACCAGGAGAGTCAAAACACAAAACAGGGAAACTGGGTACAGGGAGAAGAACGTTGAATGTCACAAAGCCACGTAGGGAAGCGTTTGCAAGATTCCACACCCGGTACCAGGACGGCACTGCCTTTATACCTGGCTGGACTGATTGGTACGAGGTGTTGCCGTTGTGCTCGTGGATGTGGGTATGACTACATACATATACATATATATATATAAATATATAGCATTTTTCTTTTATTTTTAAACTATATTTTTAAAGTTTGCACAGGATGGATGAGCATGTATGAGTGTATAGTTCTGTTAGGTAGATTTTGGGTGGGATAGCTAAGTCCATTGCAGGGTAGTCACACATGCACACACTATCTTTAATTCAGCTAAACTGCATCTTTTTGGGGTGTGAAAGGAAACCAGAGCACCTGGAGGGGTCCCATACAGACTTGAGGATAACACCCAAACTCCACACAAACTAAACCAGATTATATCATACAAGCCCAAGTGCTGAGGGGCTGCTGCGCTACCCATTATGCCACCCTTACTATTGCTTTTCACTTTCAAGCATTGTTTCTTTGGTTTTTAAAATCATAGATTCCCTTATTCTTTTTTATGAGATTGAGAATTGTATGTTTTTTTTTCAGTTGTACACAGAAAATCCATTCTTCCTGTATGTGTTTAAGCAGTGTTCATCTTTAAATGTCGAAACAATTTTAAGATGAAATTAGCTTTAAAGCTGACATTATTGCGAAACATTTAATACTGTTTAAAGAGAATACATAGCATATCTGGAAAAGAAAGAAAACATTTCTTTTATGGACCTTGAAAAGCAGGTAAGAAAATTTATTTGACTGGAGTACACACAGAGCAAAACTGGCACAAGATGAAAAGTACCGGGTTTCCAGCTCAAGAAACAAAAGAGTAAGTTGTTTGCATTGTGTCTGAAGAAAGACAGGTTTGATGGGTTTTAGCCATTAATACCCCTCTGTACTCAGTGTCCAATCACATTGCAAAATAAGGTAAAGAAAGCATCTCTTAACATGAACAAATTTACATTTGTAAGCTACTGCATTCATTTTTCACTTTACCTAACATTATGACCACCAAAGTAAATGTATATTTTTTTATCGGTTTGAGCGACAAGGGGTCACAGCAACATACAGGTAGAGACGGTACACAAAGAAATTACTAATATTTCCACTTTCATAGAGCGAAGGCCCGAGGTCAAAATATTACAATATATTACATGCAGCTTCTTAAAAACTTTTTCATTTTCTGGTCTTCTAATGTTTTTTCTAACATTGTGTCAGAAAGTTGGAGAGACACTTTGAATTCACAACAAGGTGTAGGAGATTAAGCCTTTGAGGAAAAACTGTGAAGATCCTGTACCATGGTGTCTTTGTCATGTAAGCCTTCTTTTCTAGGTCTTCGATGAATTTCTATCGTTTGAAATTTTTTTTTTTCTTTTTGCAGTTGCTACAACCGCTTCTCCCAAGCAGGGTCGCGGCAAGCTGGAGCCTACCCGGCAACACTGACTGCAAGGCCGAGGGGGGGAGGGACACACCCTGGACAGGGCGCCAGCCCACCGCAAGGCAACCCAGGCAGGGCTCAAACCCCAAACCTGCCACAGGCCAAACCCCCCACACCACCGAGCCCCCCCACCCCATTGAAATTTATATGTATTTAGCAGACACTTTTCTCCAAAGCGACTTCCAATGAACTCTATGTAGTGTTATCAGCCCACACACCTTATTCACCAAGGTGACTTACACTGCTAGATACACTACTTACAATGGGTCACTCATCCATACATCAGTGGAACACACACTCTCTTTGTCACTCACATACTTGGACTGTGGGAGGAAACCAGAGCACCCGGACAAAACCCACACAGACACGGGGAGAACATGCAAACTCTACACAGACTGAGCGGGGACCGTACCCATGTCCACTCACAGCACCCAGGCGCTGGGAGACAGCAGCGCTATTCACTTTGCCACCATGTCAGAATCAGAATCAGAATCAGAATCAGCTTTATTGGCCAAGTATACAAGGAGTTTGTTTCCGGTTTAGAGCAAACCTACAGTGCACATTCATACATAGAGGTTACATACGCACATACTGAACTAGACATAGATTAATACAAACATGATTAGACAAGAACATAGTATAATGCAGACAGAACACAACAAAATGACAGAACACAAAACCATGCAAACATAATACAACTAAATGACCAAGCATAGAAAAAAGCAGACATTGACTTGTATCATAAAGTGACATTATAGTGCAGTGATTGTCAGTTATTTAGAGAACATATTGCACATGGGTATGATGTTACTAAAAAGATATAAAGAAACATATTGCACATGGATATGATATTGCACAAAAGATATGAGAAAACATATTACACATGCTGTTGTATAAAAGATATAAAGAGCATACTGCACATGGGTATAATGTTGAACAAGTATGGTACAGCAGTAGTAAAAAGTCCAGTGTAGATTGAGGTTATAGGAGGGTGTTTAGAACCTTTATGGCTGCCAGGAAAAAGCTGTTTTGGTGTCTGGTAGTTCTTGTTTTGATTAGTCTGTATCACCTGCCTGAGGGAAGTAGGGTAAACTGACAGTGAGCAGGGTGTGAGGGGTCCCCTACGATTTTCTCAGTCCGTTTCCTGACACGGGACATGTACAGGTCCTGGAGGGAGGGCAGGTTGGTCAAGGTGATGCACTCTGCTGACTTAACCAGTCTGTGAAGGCGGCGCTTGTCCGATTGGGTGGCAGAGCCAAACCAGAAAGTGACTGATGAACATAGTATGGATTCAATGGTGGCCCTGTAGAATTGGCAAAGCAGTTCCTTTGGCAGTTTGTGCTTCCTTAGTTGGTAGAGAAAGTACATCCTCTGCTGGGCTTTCTTTGTTATGGTACTGATGTTCTTCTCCCACTTCAAGTCTTTGCAGATGGTAGTGCCAAGGAACTTGAAGGAATCAGTGCTGGACACAGTACAACCTTGGACAGTGCGTGGTGGCAGGGGAGAAGGTACTTTCTTAAAGTCAACTGTCATCTCCACTGTTTTACTGGTATTAAGTTCCAGGTTGTTGTGTCTGCACCACAAAGAAAGCCAGTCCACCTCCGTTGGATGTTGGCACAGAGACCTGACTGAGTCTGTAGTGAAGGATGTCTGGAATGATTGTATTAAAGGCCAAACTCAAGTCCACAAAGAGGATTCGTGCGTATGTCTTTGTTGAGTCAAGGTGCTCCAGGATGTAGTGCAGCCCCATGTTCACAGTACATGCAGCCCCGTGGTAATCCTAAAATTAATTCATGTTGTTGCAAAATAGGTGCTGCTGATAGGTATTAGTTTCCAAGACGTTATTGATTAGATATCAGACTGTTGCTTGTTTTACTGATCATGCCAGGAGACTTTTTCTGCTCTTCCGCATTTAGGATGAGGAAAAAGGGTGTGGAACAGTTGGCTACTGACACAGGTGGGGAGATGGGAATACATACTCTTACACTGATCTGTCTTTTTGGTCAGTTCTCCTTGGTACAGAAACTGGGAAAACTTTTCTCTAGGGTATTTCAGTTTGTGCACAGTAATGCTGCCTGCATTGCCGTTGTGCAGGTGGATCATATTACTTTAATCCGGAAAAGTTGCCCCAAGCATCATGACACTCAATATACTATTTAAGTGGTTCTTTGTTCCCTAAACTCTACGTAGGGGTGGTCTGGGGTCATCGGTTTTCTATTGATGGAACAACAGCGGGAAGATCTCGCATAGGTTTTCCGTGTTTTCACAGATGAAAGAAGTTGGGCCAGGAAGATCAGATCCCATATTTCTGAAAACCCCATTTCTTTAATGTATTTTCAAGGATACCCCAGAAAAGATTTTTCTTAATAACAAGCAGACTATTTTCACTGATTCATCTGCATTCAGAAAACATTAAGTTAAAGAAGTGATGAGTGTAAGTCACTGGAAATTATTGAAAGTTTTTACGTGCAGCAGAACACCGTTCTCCCTTTTCATCAGCAATGCTTTTGAAGGGATGGATTTAAGAGGAAGGACCCATGCGGAAATGTCTAATGCAAGGGCATAGTTTAACGTGCTGGGGCAACATTTGTATGGGAGAACTAACTGAAAAGACATGCCATGGCTTTTCCGTGACACCCACTGATGCAGCTAAAATTGAAACAGAAAACTGCATGCTGACATTTTGTTGGCACTGAATGAAAATGATAAACATTTGTACAGTTGAAGCTGTAGGATGTTGTAAAACCAAAAGAGAAGATGAATGACAGCTGCCATTTGTTTGGCTACAGGGGGGCTCGTTTGGTTTCGACGAGGCGTGTGCCGCTTCCGCATTACTGCACGACTCCAACGGGTTTATGTTCCGTGGAAGCGAATTACAGTTGGCGAGTTTTGTCGTAGTACACGTTCCTTTTGAACAATTATTACTTCCTCAGATACGTCTTAGACAAACAATTAAAGAGAAATGCTGTATCTGAATTTTTTTAATCCAACTCGAGTTACTGGATTTCAGCAGCCAGTCTTAATGGCAGCTGCTAATATATGTTATATATAAATATGTTTTATATATATATATTAGACATCTCTTTAAGTTACTACCACTATAACATTTTTGCATAAAGTGCAAGGGTGCTTGCGTATTTTAGAAAGGCTAAGATTAGAATCAGGCGCTACCATAGTCAGCCCGCTTGGGGTCCTCAGAGAACAGAACAGAACGGAAGTGCTGCTAGGCGGAAGTGTTCAGTCGTACCGGAAAGTCACATAGCAAGGCGTCCTCGAAATAAAGCAGCAAATTAAGTTCATATTTTGAAAAATAATTAGTCTTATTTCAAAGAACATTTCACAGTGTCGTCATGATTCTGTTGGAAATTAACAACCGGATTATAGAGGAGACGTTGACTCTGAAATTTGAGAGCGCGTCCAATGGGTGAGAATTTGGTGTTTTCCTCATTTTATTTGTGCTGCTGCTGTGTTTAAAATCAATGTTTTATCTGTGAGCGGATGTCGAGTTTTGTAAAGTGAATGCATCGAATGGGCTTTATTCATTGTGTCTTTGACATCCTCCTACCGAATGTGAATGACACTGACGACGGGGTGTGTCTGTGTAGGCCTTAGGGGAGAGGATTCGAGTACAAAGTAATCAAGTACTGTAGTATTTAAGCAATGGGATGTTGGAGAGCTGGGGTAACTGAGAACTGGGATAACTGAATAATACTTAACTCTAGTAGTATTGGCGTCACATTGGATTATGGAACATTAAGTACAAGAAGAAAGAATATTGGGGTCTTGAGTGGTTTTACAGTGAGGAAGTGGAAGATTAGTTTACTGGAGTATTCAGGTTACTGACCATTGGCACAATGGAGTAATTGAGTGTTTGAGTACCATAAAAGAGTCTTTGACTACTTTCATATTGTAATTTTGCATCATTAACTGGGGTGTTGGAGTAGTTAACTATTTGAGTACTAGAGTATTGGAGTGATGGAGTAAAACCCATCAGTAGTGAATTGCAGTGCATATGTTTTGTGGTCAGGGAGTGTATTGAAGCCATTGCTGCACTTCCCTGAGTTCCCACCACTCACACTCACCTGTGTGGAAGTGCAGCTGCTGCATTCTGACCTTCAGCTTTCTGTTAATGTGATTGACAAATAGATAATTGCGCATTAAAGTGCTGTTATGCCATCATCTGCTGTGTTTGATAAGATGAACACCGGCACCCCTCCTGAACTGGAAGCTCTATCTGTCAGAGTACCAGCTGTGAATAGAGAACTGTGTGCTATCTGACTGTAGATATTCTCTGGATGTCTGTTAATACCATTTACTACGTCAAAGTGTTTGCACTGAATGCAGTTCAGTTGACCACAGCTTTATGTAGGTAGCATGATTTGACACTTATGTGCAGGTACAATTTCAAAAAGTGCACAGTGAGAGCCATTCTTGCATATATAGGCATATGCCTGCATTCCATCATCAAGTTACAACATGCGCTCAGTGCTGCTAAAACATAGTCTTCTCTTCTTGGCCCACAGCTTTTTCAGTGTGCACTCCATATAAAGACACATCTTGCATGCAGGCACCCCTTTTCTGTTCTCAGAATAATTTGCTTTCAGTTGTACCTGTGGGAATTGTGTTTATGTCTGCAAACTATGCTTACATTTTTAACAGGTCCTAAAGTAAGCAAATTTAAAATACATGTAATGTTGTATTTGGTCGTCTTTAAAATAGTTAAGGTACATTTTCTTCTTTTTCTTGACTATTTGTTTTTCCATGTTTGGTAACTAATTCATTGATCCGTGACAAGTACAGAAACAGAATTTCTGGATTTATCAAAAGGGAGTGTTTTGTCCAGAAAAATGCATTTCTGCTTAAGCTTTGTGAAACTCTTGATGGATGTATTTGAGTGTTTGTGAATGTAGTGCGTTGTACTGCTGAGGATAGTCACTATACCTGTGGCCTATGTTCCTGTAGCTACAGCAAAAGTCACAGTCTACAGGTCACATGTTGAGATTCTCCCTGTCCATCAGTGTCTGCTATTAAATTCCAGCTGAGTAGGTATGGAACTAAAGTCTGTTTCTCTTAAAAATCTTTTTTCTCCCCAGCAACAAGCCTGAAGCAGTGGAGGTCACATTTGCAGGTAATTTTACATTTAAGTTTATTAATTTAGCAGACACTTTTCTCCGAAGTGATATGCATCTTACTGAAAGTTTAGTAAGAGTCTTGAGTCTCAACAAACCTTTTGTCAGCTTGTGCTAGCCAAAATTCCAAATGGTATTTTAATGTGTATAACATTTTTGCTCTTCTGGCCTGTATTCTCTATCATGTTTTTGTTTTTTGAGGCAAGTACCCAGCAGACGTAGTGAGATGGCTCAAGGGTATAGTGCACTTTGAGTTCAGTGTCAACGAAGACCGCCCCAGTTCATGTTTCTCTTGCAACTGTTGTTAAATGTAATGTTAATAAAATTAAATAATTATTTACATATGAAAGATTAGAATAGTGAAAAATGTGTTCCTTCGTTAAAATATACTTTCAGATATTTCTTATGTACCTTTTACAATGTGAAGAAGCAAAAAGTCGCTTTTGTGGCACAGTCTTGCATGACGTTTGCATCAAAAGTCAGTAATTTTCTCTGCTGTAGATTTTGATGGTGTCCTCTACCACATCTCCAACCCCAATGGTGATAAGACCAAAGTGATGGTCAGCATTTCCCTCAAGTTCTACAAAGAGCTGCAGGAACACGGTGCTGATGAGGTACCTATCCCTGTTGGCCAGCTTGTATCCTGAAGAATATGCCAATCTGTACCCCCAAGAAGCTGAACTTTGAATACACAATAAATATAAATGCCAGGTGCAATTGCCTTATGGAGGGAAAAAGTGGCACTCCATACAAAAAACACAGGAAGTATTAAATGAAGTAGTATAAGTTATGTCTATCCAGTCAGCTTCCTTTTCTGCTCTATATTAGGGATGTTAGGCCATTTGTTGTAAAGGGACAGTTTCATAGCATCAGTCTGGCCATGTAAGGAAATGAGTAGTCATTGTGGTTACTGTCTCTGACAGGAAGTGCATTCTGACTCGCTTTTGACAAATAGCCTAACTTATTTTAGTCTGGGGTTAACATATTTACAAAGTTGTTACTTGAACCTGGGGACATTTCAAAGGAATTGAAATTTGTGGTCTCTACTCTTGTCCAGCCATAAAATATTTAAATGGGCTTCCTTTTAAAGGCCTTTTAATTCCATTGTCTTCCTTAATGTGAAAGACATGTAAATCTGTGCAAATAGGCTCAAGGTGTAGCGCTCTGTTTCTCTGTTAAGGTGTTTTTTGTGTTACAGTTTTGATATCTCCTGAAAGTGATATGAATCAAAGGTTTTGCTACTAATGACTTTTAGGAAACGGGACAAACACAGTGTTACTAGTATTTAAGCAGAAATGATTAATAACATGTTACTTCTGAATTAACATTATGCATAAAATCCAAAAGTTGCATGGAGAAGAAACTCTAAATACCACTGCTGTATGTTGTGATGTTGTTCTATATCCTAGCTGTAAAATAATTTTGTGACCTGTCAGTGATAGACTCTCCATTCTGTTTCAGTTGTTGAAGAGGGTTTATGGAAATTTCCTTGTACAACCAGAATCAGGTATGAGCCTTTAGCTGGAAAACTGTTACTCAACAGCGTTGTGAGAACATTTGTTGAACGGTTTCTAAAGGTTCCTCTGTGTCTTCCCAGGCTACAATGTGTCACTGCTTTATGACCTGGACTCATTGCCTGATAATAAAAATGAGGTGATCCACCAGGCAGGCATGCTGAAGAGGAACTGCTTCGCCTCTGTCTTTGAGAAGTACTTCAAGTTCCAAGAGGAGGGTCGAGAGGGCGAGAAGCGAGCAGTCGTTCACTACAGAGATGATGAGTCTATGTGAGTTGATGTGCAGTTTTTGGTGGTGTGATGACTTTGCTTTTGAACTTTTGCAGTTTTCCATTTCTCCATTGTTCATTCAAAAAATTATGCAGTAATTGTGTCCAGTGGCCTGTGTTGGTTTCAGACTTTGTGCACAGTTTTGCATGTTCACTATAAATTAATTGTAAATATTCTAAATGTTTTGGCATACAGTGACAAACACTGTGACACAAACATGCTATCTGACGAGTGTTTTCTGTTTCTGCCTTTGCTAATAGGGTGTTTTATTTTCCGTTCTTCTGTGGTTCCCATTTCTTTAATTCAGGTATGTTGAGGCGAAGAAGGACAGAGTGACCGTGGTTTTCAGCACAGTGTTCAAGGACGATGACGATGTGATTATTGGGAAGGTGTTTATGCAGGTGGGCCTTAGAGGACACAGTAGCCTAAAACTGTTTAAGTGCTCTATTTGTAGTCTGCTCTACTTTTGTACCTCTGTTCACAAATGCAGTTTTTTTCCCTTAAACTGTTTGCAATGCGGGGGGTGCGGTGGCACAGTGGGTTGGACCAGGTCTTGCTCTCCAGTGGATCTGGGGTTCCAGCCCGTTTGGGGTGCCTTGCGATGGACTGGTATCCCGTCCTGGGTGTGTCCCCACCCCCTCCAGTCTTTCGCCCTGTGTTGCCGGGTTAGGCTCCGGCTCCCCGCGACCCCTTATGGGACAAGTGGTTTCAGATGATGTGTATGTGTTTGCAATGCCAAAAATGTTAGGTTAGCGTATGATTCCATTCATAGCACATTTAATTTACTTTCTCACTGCTTCCTGAGCCAAAAAAAGAAATGCAATTATGGAAACATGGGAAAATGCAAACTAATCCATTGTTAAACACTTTACATTGTACTAGTTGTCCTGAATAGTAAGAACAAACTTGGTATACAGGACAGCCCAACCTCAAAATGTGCCTACTATGCAGTTCTTCACCTTTTGAAATTATCGGCAACATTATTTTTGCAAAAAGAAATCAATGGCAGACAAGTTGGCATTATCCAACTATGTCTTTGAAATCCAAACAATTTTGTTAAAAAATCAGTAATTAAAAATCACAGTTGGTATAAATGATCATGTCTATATACCCTTAGGGCAAGCTACTTACCCTAAATTGTGCCATTAAAATTACCCATTTGTATAAATGGGTAAATAATTGTAAGTTGCTTTGGAGAAAAGCATCAGCTAAATGAGTAAATGTGAATGTCTTGCAAAAGAGAAAATTCATTAAGTGATTATTCCTAAATTGAGTAATTCCTGCCTCGTGTGTTCAGGACTTTGTTGGTTGCTAAAGCCATTCCCACATTCCCATGGGCATTTTTATCAGCATTTTTGTGCTGACTGGCTCACTCCCATTATTTAATGTGCTGGCAGGAGTTCAAGGAGGGCCGTCGTGCCAGCCACACTGCCCCGCAGGTGTTGTTCAACCACAGGGAGCCCCCTCTGGAGCTGAAGGATACGGATGCTGCCATTGGGGACAACATCGGATACATAACCTTTGGTAAGACTCTTTCCCACTTGTGCCAAAGCAGTGCAAGGGTTGATTTCTGTGATCCACAGCCATCCCCGGCCAATCTTTCCACATTAGCTAAATGGATTCTGCTGCGTTTTGTTCCATAGCAACATTGTGGTTTTAACTGTGGTTAGTGTCAGTTGAAGCTGATCCTGGTCACATGTGTCTCTTACCACCTGGCCCGGATGACTCTGTGTGCTTTATCCATTAAATTTTATTTAACTAGTTATGAAAATGTGGCGCCGCTCCAGAAGATTTACTTAGTGTAAACCTATGGCAGTAAAGTGCTGAATTGCTCAACCTCTGAATAGATCGTTTCAGTCACAGATAGCACAGGTCACCGCATTGATACTACAGGCCACCACCTGAACAGGAAGAAGCGTAAACAAAAAACTCTGTATGCTGTATGTGGTTTCAGGCAAAGGCATCTGGTGAGTAGAGGCTGTACTGAAGTGATGAATTAATGATGAATACATGGACAGACACATCTGTTGCATGCGTCTGGTGACCATCTCTGCCACGTGTCTCTTGTGAACGGTGTTTAGGTGGAACATCATGCCCCGGGCATCCTAACGCTACAGTGCTTGTTTGTGCCAAGACAATGCTCATACATTCTCGTTATTTTGGCTAGTTACATGGTGGCTGGAAAGTAAACACAGGGCCACTCCCTACTATGAAAGCCATCTGTCAGGCTGACTCCCTGTCCCACTGTACTGTAAGCCATGCTTTATTTACAGCTCTTGAATGCTATGAAAGAAACTGAGAAAGACAAATGTGCTTAGGAACTGTTTTATTTGGAAACCACATGTCTCTGCATAGGCATTGCTTTGAGCACTGCAAACATTCTTTAGTGACACCTTTTAAATAAACAATGAGGAATAGTGGCACTGAACACTAGCTTTAAACTCAAATTTGTCACTTCTGGTTATACTTCAGAAAGTAGTCCAAAGTGATTTGCAAGTTAATAGTTATCAGCACAGGGGATTGATCAGTGCAGCCAGGAGTGCAATTTTAATTTTCTGTGTTCCCCCCCCCATTTTTGATGTGTGTCTGAAATGTCCATCCCTCCCATGCAGTCCTGTTCCCCCGCCACACGAATGCCAGCGCAAGGGACAACACCATCAACCTCATTCACACCTTCCGTGACTATCTGCACTACCACATAAAGTGCTCCAAGGTGAGTTTGCTGTTGGCTGCTGTGCAGAACCTTGTCATCATTTCAGATGCTTTTTGTAGTCATCGCTCTGCAGGCAAGTGTGTGTATATGTGCCTTTCTGTAGTCTGCATATTCAGCATGTCTACAGGGGGCCCTTTTGACCAGCCCAGTGTGTCTCTCTTCCTGCCACAGGCCTATATCCACACACGAATGAGGGCCAAGACCTCAGACTTCCTCAAGGTACTTAACAGGGCCCGACCTGATGCTGAGAAGAAGGAGATGAAGACAATCTCGTAAGCCTACAGTTGGTCCACTTATATGCACTTTTTGCGCGCGTGTGTGTGCCCTTTCCTAAATTAACACTAGAATATGTTGAAGCGATATATGAATCTGAAGTAGAATATGTTGGCACAGTGCCACAGCAAGTAGTGTGTTCACAACACCTGGGAAGTGCAAGAGGACAAGGATTCGATCACCACTCAATCTGTGTGGAGTTTGCATGTTCTCCCTGTGTTTGCATGGGTGTCCTCTGCGGGCTCTGGTTTCCTCCCACAGTCTACAGACATGTCTCAGTTGAATTGGTGACTCTAAATTGCCCATTGTGCACGTGTGTGTGTGTTGGTCTGGTTTGTACAATGAATGAGTCACTGTAGGTGGTGTACTGTAACGTATCCATTACCATAAGCCACGTTAGGTGGAAAGATGTCGGCTAAATACTATATAGTATTACTTGTAAGTCACTTTGGAGGAAAGCATCATCTAAATGATTATTCCAGTTCAGGGGAACTTAGAACGGAATTTTTTTTTCTTCTAGGGGCAAGACCTTCTCTCGCTAAAAAGTCTGGGCTCAGGCCCTTACTCAACAGGGCCGGACAGTGAGCGGTCCCACACCTCACCAAACGGGACCCAGGACTTCCCTGGTCAGTGCGTCTCATTCCACGGAAGGAAGCTGCCGATCATTCAGGGAGACAAGGAGGGGAAAAAAAAAAAAATCAAGAGCGTTCCTTGCTTTGCGTAATTAGTAATGTGTATGTATATGGAAAAAATATAAATGACCTCTTTTTATACAATCTTTTATTCCATTGGACATTTGGTACTTAAGCTTTGCAGCCTGTCTTTGCTGATATTAAACCAGTGTTTCTTGAAAAAAATGCAGTATTCCCACCTTATTTCTTTTAATGTTCATATATTTTACTATCAAATGATGGTGAAAACTAAAAACTTTGGGGGGGAAAACTGTCTAAATGTCTGCAGGCTTCTATGTAAACCCTGCAGGGATTTTGGTCAGATTGCAATAAAATTATTCCACTTAAACAGTTCAGAGGTGTATTAGTATTTATTGTTGAAGTGTGGTTTAAGAATGTGGTGTAAGAACACTCTTTTCTCTGTACATATCCAGCAGAATTTGACTTTTATAAAATTTTGAATTGTTCAGTTACAGGCACGGGAAATACACCAGGAGTTTCAGCAGCAGAGAATTTTGTGTGCACTGCTCTGAGCAAAGCTAGTTTAAATAGTGAAATTTGTACAGCTGTTCAGTTTTCCCAGTGTGTTTGCAGGAAGAAACCACACAAAAACCGGTTGTGCAACCACACTTAGTCCTGAGTTTTATGTATAAGCATTTGCTTTAGTCAACAGTAAAAGACCAGACAACGACCGACAGTTCAAATCTTCCAATTTTACTGCAGAGCAGAAGGCAGAATTATTTTGACAAATGTTAGGAAGCATTAGTAAGGAATTTTAGTAAGGAAATCCAGTGTCCTGGAAGGCAGCAGTAACAACAGGCTAAACACAGTTAACATGGTAGGTAGGCAGTTTGGGCGACAGGTGAGGGCCAGGTGCTAGGCAGCAGGAGCAGGTAAGGAGCCATTACAGCTGAGGAACTCTGGTGGGCGGGGCTAATGAGCCATGATGTTTGCAGGGTTAAGATACGGGTCTGGCTGGGCACTGCGGCATTCTCGAAGTTCTCCTCCTCCTTTGACTCTGGTAGCTGTTTGGGGGATTGCCTGCAGCAAGTTCTGCCACACCACCGCTCCTAACTACTGCTGGTCACCCCATCAGTTTCCTGCCATATTAGCACTGCAAAGGGAGGAAACATGAAGATGGAGACCACTTTCAGTATTCAAGCAACATTTTCTTCATTTAAGAATTATAAACATTTAAGGATATCAGTCGCAGAATTGCCTCACCTTTCGTCTTCGCAAAGGTTCTCGAGGTGACCACGGTACACACCAATCTCATTCTCCAGCTTCATCTTGGTATTGAGCAGTGCCTGGTACATGGCGGCCTGTCGTTCCAGTTGAGTCCTCAATTCCCCCAGTTCCGCCTCCAGCTGCTGGATGATTAGGTTGAGCCGGTGGAGCTCCTGGGCATTACGGTTCTCCGTATCATTCAAAGTCTTTTCCAAAGCCTTGATCTGTGTGCACAAGTAGAGGGAACATCGCAGGGGGTCCAAGGCTTTCACAATTCAGGCGTAGACTCGTGCAGTTTTGCTGACCTCATGGGCTCATTAGCAACAGCGCTGGAAGTGTGAGATTCTTGCCAAACGAATGGAGATGCTTACGGTATGAATCATCAGAGCCCGACTCCAAATAAGAGAAGGGTCATCTGCATTATAAAGCTTTTTTGTCACTTCGATTGTGAGATTTAGAAACATATTGAGTTCACTCAAACACTTTGACCAGTTGCGCTCCTAAGGTGAGGATCTAGCGTGTGTCAGATGCTTCACCATGTTCTGCAGAGCCTGCAGCTCAATCTCCAACTTCATCTTCTGCCGACGCAGTTCGCTGAGCTCACGATTGTCCGTCTGCAGCGCCTCAGTGTTCTGCTTCTCCTCAGCGGTGATGTTGTCAAACTGCGATGGAGAACGAGAGCACACGTCACCGCAGGGCGCCTGGGGATCACAGCGGACTCCCAGCTGCAGATCCTCACCTTGTTCTGGTACCAGAGTGCTGTGTCCTTGCGGTTCTTCTCAGCAGCCTTCTCGTACTGGGTGCGGATCTTGTTGATGGTGTCACTGAGGTCGTGGTCTTTGGGGGACTCCATCTCCACTCTGATGTTGGTATCAGAGATCTGGGAGCGAAGTGTAGTCACCTCCTGTATGGGAGCACAAGCTGTCAGTGGGAGATGAACTTTGGGATGGACATTTTTCATGGGCTTTAAATGGGTCTTATTAAGGTACCTCCTTATGGTTCTTCTCGAGCTCTTCCAGCTCCTCCTTCACAGAGTTGATTTCGCTCTGCAGCTGCTCACATCTCAGCTGGGTTTCCTCAGTGGCCTTGGTCAGGCTGGCCATATCTTGCTCCACCGCCTGACGCAGGGCCCGTTCGGAATCGCGCCTGTAGGAGACACAAGTGAACCACAGATGGTCAGAGACAGCACAGTAACAACACGGTAAAAGACATGAAAAGTTGGGATCTGGTCATTAAACTGAATAAAATAACGTGTATTTGTGCAAGCATTTTCTAGATATATTACAAAATATAACAATGATTAATCAATAGTAACGTGGAACAATGTCCAGAAATCACTAACTTATTATCTGTCTCTGATATCCTATTGTTAGTTACCTATATCTGTCAGGTATTGGATCAAAACAACAATGCATTATCAAAAGTGATACAGATTCACGTCTTACTTGATTGCAAAGTCTTCGGCAGCCAGAGAGGAGTTGTCAATCTGCAGAATGAGGCGCGCGTTCTCCATGGTCAGATTCCGGACCTGCACAGTCCACATCAGACCATTTAATGTAACATCGTCAGCTGGAGACGCTGACTGCTGGGTGACAGAGACCGACTTCCACTGTAGCTACGCTGAGCCGATGGTCACAGAAATTATACATCACTGTGTCCATCTTTGCCTGAGTTAATGTACTCTGTGCAATCCTCAGAAAAGCGTAAATTACATTTATCTGACGTTTTTCTCTAAGAGACTTAAAATGTTAATCTACTTATAGCTGTTTACCCATTTGTACAGCTGGGTTTTTTTTTTTGTTTTTTTTTTTTTCTTTTTACTGGACCAATTTAGGGTAAGTACCGTGCTCAGGGTTAGTGCAGGTGAGATTCAAACCTATGATCTTTGCTTTGGCTGTAAAGGCAACAGCTGTACCCACTGATTCACTACCAGCTGTCCCACAATGCGTATAATCATGGCAAGAAATGCATGTTATGATATGCATGATATGTTTTTGCAGTCATGTATGTTTCGAGGCCCTTGTTTTATGAACTTCACATAGAAATATTTGACAGACAGTGGTTTCCTGTCGTGCACAGACGCACTTTGCAAGAGGAATTTCAGGCAGGCACGCGACCCAAGGCAGCGATGCGCGCCGCTGCTGTGCTGAACACGGTCGCGCTGCAGCACGTGGGCGCCACGCGCTGCTTTACCTGCGCCCTGAGCTCATCCAGCGGCCGCTCGTGCGCGTCCCAGTCGCGCTCGCTCACGGACTTCCTCTTCAGCAGGATTTCTTGGATCCGTTCCTCCAGGCTGATGTTGGACTCCTCGAGCTGTCGCACCTGGCTCAGGTACCCGGCCAGGCGCTCGTTGAGACCCTTCAGGGTCTGCTTGTCGTCGCCCGGGGGGCGCAGGCTCGCGCGGGACGGGGTCCTGCCGGGGGTCCCAAACAGGCTCCTCGCGCTATACAGGGGCGCCCTGTGCGAAGGACCCCCCGTGGCGCTCGCGCTGGAGAAGGACATGATGATGATGATGCTGGCGGGACGATGATGGAGTTTCGCAGGAGAGCGGAGAGGAGAGCCGCGACTTGACGGCGACCTGCGCAGGTGCGCGTGCCACGGCGCCGCCGCCGACATTTATACTCGCGCGATCGCGCGCTCAGTGGGGGAGAGGCGCGTGGCGTGGCCGTGGGCGGTTTCCCCCCCCCCCGGCTCCTCCGCCAGCCGCTTCGCCGTGGAATTCAGCTCCTGTTTCCTCCTGCTCTCTGCCCACACCTTCGATCTCGGCACGTGCGGGTCTCTCCTCTGTGTCTCTGGGTCTGTGTGTGTCTGTCACACACTCGGGCATCTGACCCACGGGGCACTCAAGGCCTTACTCTTGTGAAATGGTAAAACACAGTACTCTGTACATTAAACTCACACACGTCTCTGTAGAGTTTCTACAGCTGTAGGGGGTGCAGCAGGTGAATAAAAGAGTCAGATGTGTAATTTAGTGTCCTTTTATTTTCGGTGCTGCTCGATGGCAGGTACACCCCTTGTGTCCCTTAGTTTTACTATAAAATGGTTATTTAATGAGAATCAGTGTTTCTCATGTGACATAATAGGAGTGTCACGACCAATTCCATATGTTGCTTTAGAGGAGATCGTGCGTGTAGCAGAAACACACAAGTAGTGAAGGTGTAAGAAATAAGTGATGCCCAAGTTTCACTGGTTAAACCACGTAGGTAAGTAGAATAAGGAGTATAAATCATTGTCATTTATTCTTAAGTTTTTAATGACCATCCCTGTAGGGTTCACACACCTTCAAGCAGCACTGTTGTTACCGTCATTCCAAGGCGGCTTACATTGTTGGGTGACATGTTTACCCTGATTTACCCATCCTTACAACAGGGTTTTCTGAGCATCGGCGCAGGTTAAGCGCCTTTCTCAAGGGGAGAGCAGCAGCAGCGGGATTCGAACTGGTAACAGCCCCCCCCCTCCAGCACCTCTTGTGCTGCACATACCGCCAATGCCCTCGTATTTGTGGAAGAACCCGCTTTTTCAGGTGAGACACATTCGGAGCTCAAGGACATGAACATTTTCCATCTTACAAAGAATCCATTGGACTGTTTGTTTTTTCCCTCGAATGCTCACAGCAGGTGCGGAGGTGGGAACGAGGTGTGAATAATTCATGAGAGGAGGTTCCGCGCGCCTCTCTTAAACCAGGTGATGCGCGCCGTCCACCTGCACTCCACACACTGCCGCCGTGTCCGCCTGTGTGAGCGCGCGCCAGTGTGTGTGTGTGTGTGTGTGTGTGTGTGTGTGTGTGTGTGATCGATCATGTCGTACAGCGGCCGAACCCGGGACCCCCGACCCCCGAACCGCCGCTCGAGCGCCAGCCGCCTCTCGTACCCGAGTGTGGTGGTGGCGAGTCCGGCGCTCCTGCGCAGCGCGCCCAGCGTCCACGTGGACGAGAACGACCGACAGGCCAAGAGCGAGGAGACCAAGCAGATCGTGAACCTCAACAACAAGTTTGTCAAGTTCATCGACAAGGTGAGCGTTTCTTCTCGTTCCCGAAACTCTTACATTATTATTATTATTATTATTATTATTATTATTATTATTATTATTATTATTATTATTACTACGGTGGCAAAGCGAGTAGCGCTGCTGTCTCACAGCGCCTGGGTGGTGCGAGAGGAGATAGGTTCGATCCCCGCTCAGTCTGTGTGGAGTTTGCATGTTCTCCCTGTGTCTGCGTGGGTTGACTCCGGGTGCTCTGGTTTCCTCCCACAGTCCAAAGATATGCTGTTCAGGTTCCCCCATAGTGTGTGAGTGACACAGAGAGAGTGTGTGTGTTCCACTGATGTATGGATGAGTGACCCCTTGTAAGTAGTGTATCTAGCCGTGTAAGTCACCACGGTAAATAAGGTGTGTGGGCTGGTAACACTACGTAGAGCTCATTGGAAGTCGCTTTGGAGAAAAGTGTCTGCTAGATAAATAAATGTAAATTTATTATTATTATTTTTATTGCTGCATTAATTCATTCGCCAGACCCGCTCCTCCAAAGCGACGTACAGACCCGAGAACAACACAAAAGTGCATTACAGCTACAGAATTAGAGATCTGGATGCGGACACATTATTATTATTATTATTATTATTATTATTATTATTATTATTATTATTATAATATTACTGTTGTTCTTCTTGTTTTTGTTCTTGTTGCTAATGAGTTGTTGCCTTTGGACCCGAAGGCTGCAGGTTCGAATCCTACCTCCAGCTATAGCCCTGGAGCAAGGGTCTTACCCTAAACTGCTGTAGTAAAAAAACAAAAGTTGCCCAGCTGTGTAAATAGGTAAATGATTGTTGGTAGTTGTACACTGTAAGCCGCTCTGAAGAAACGAGTCAGCTGAACGAATTAATCTTCGTGGGGGGTTTGCTAAAAAAAAAAAAAAAAAAAAATCTCTTTATTTGTCACGTTTACATTCCTTTGAAATACTTGTCATAAGATGCTTTCTTGCTGCGCCTCCAATCACCAACCTCTTACTGTAACAGAATACATCTCTTATACACCACCTCTTACACATACCTGTTACACACAGGTCGTACACATGTGTTACACGTCACACACCTGCTGTACACTTTTTACACACTTATTACACACGTGCCATATACCTGTTGTACACCTCTTCCACATTTGGAACATTTCTGGTATACGTTTTACGCACTTGCTACTCAAAGTTTACACCTGTTATGCACCTGTTATGCACCTGTCATACACACCATAAATAACACCAATAAATCAATAAAATCGATGAATAATGTTATGACGTCATCAGTAATCAATATTGTATTGTACATATTCAACGCTGTATTTTTCTGTGAGATGTAGTTGCTTTGGAAAAAGCATCTG
Source organism: Scleropages formosus (assembly GCF_900964775.1). Taxonomy (NCBI): domain Eukaryota; kingdom Metazoa; phylum Chordata; class Actinopteri; order Osteoglossiformes; family Osteoglossidae; genus Scleropages; species Scleropages formosus. Next base: position 5,751,814 of record NC_041826.1, on the reverse strand, counting down.
CGAAATGAGTGCATGTAAATGTAATTACAGTATGTTCACCACGTCGCACACACACACACACACACACACACACACACACACAAAAGCACACAGTGAGCCTCTAACTGGAAAGCCCACAGAGTAAATGCAAGGTGTAAAATCAGGGTGTTCATAATAATAAATTATTATTAGTATTATTATTATTATTATTATTATTATTATTATCTGGAAGAGCATCCAGTAAATGAGCTTTCCTGCACAGCTGCCACCCCTGCTGGAGAGGGACAGTGATAACATTGTCAAGTTTCAATGTGCAGTAGGTGCAGCACAGTCTCCAAAAGCTCTGCCTGTGTTTTATCTGTCATTACAATTTAGTGGCGCAGGTCATGTTCAACACTTTGCTCACAAGTCCAGTGTAGAACTCAAACCAGCACCCTTGAAGCTATAAGTTTCTGTTCTTATAATAATCACATCTTGATTTATGTGATAGAGTCTCTCTCACTCGCTCATTCTCACTAACAGCTTGTCCTGGTCAGGATCGCAGCGGTCTGGGCCCTATCCCAGAATCAGTGGGCACATTGCTGAGGGAGGGCATGCCCTCCATGGGATGCCAGGCCGTTGGGTAGAAACACATTTAGCATCGCCAGTTTACTTGAAATACATGTTCACACGAAATACATATACATATAATATAGTACAGTTATAACAGCATGTCACATGAACACTTTTGTGATTAAACGCGGTCGATCTGTGCTGCAGCCTGCTGCTGAAGTCAGAGATATTTAACTAGTTATTCTGCAATATTTCCCATGTGTGGACTTCATATTTGTTTCATTACCTTACCTGCAGTGCCATAGTGGACATAGTGTTGTATTTTTCTTCATTTAAAACTGTTTTCAAAAGTGGTTTTTATTATGGGAGGATGCAGTGGCGCAGCAAGTTTCGCTGGGTCCTGCTCTAGAGTGAGTCTGGGGTTCAAGTCCCTCTTGGGGTGCCTTGTGGCAGATTGGCATCCTGTCCTGGGTGTGTCCCCTCCAGCCTTACTCCCTGTATTGCCGTGTTGGTTTTTATTATGGTCATTCATAGTTTAAAATATTCCATATTAAACAATTACAGCTGTAGCAATCCAAAATAAATAGCTGTTTATCACTCTTACTTCTATTACCTCTCAATACCATCACTTTAAAACATAATTTTTTTAGCATGACTGCCATTAAAAAACACAAGACCATCATTAATCCAAGTCAGTTTTTAGTGTGTCTTCCTTTTTTAAATAAAGCAATATTTATAGACATTTTGGTGTTTTTTTTAATCATAAACTTGCAATTCAAGACATCACTGCCTAGCTCTGCAGCTTACTTGGACATACCACATACAGCACAGTATTTATGTACTCCCAATTATCATCCTGCATTGAGCTGTAGTACTTTACATGCTCCCAGGATGGCTATGATTAGATGTTTTTCTCAGCCGCTTGATAAACAGGGCTGCCACTACGAAAACTTGGTCTTTTCCCAAAACCTTGCTTGGCTGGCAGCAAGATGACCTTGTGATGATAGTTACTGGTGAGAGTCCAAGTGACATTGCAGTCCCATTTGCTTTGAAGGGACTCGGATTTATAGCTCATCGCTCGTTTTAGGTGCGCGATCTTGAGCAGAAGAATAAGGTCCTGGAGACCCGGCTGAAGATCTTGCTGGAGCAGGAAACCTACAAAGCAAACATTAATGATATTGTAGCAGAGTTGACCAATAACCTAAAGCAGCAGGTGGATGGCCTGACCCAGGACCAGAAGAGGCTGGAGGTTGAGCTGAACTGCAGCCAGGACCAAGTGGAACGCAACCGGAATAAGTGAGTGTCAAAAACACATACCTCATCACAATCATCGAAGCCTTTAAAAATCCCTTAATGGGCAAACTACTTCTCTGCAGTTAATTAAATCTTGTCAGTTTGAAAGGTACAACAGCACAGATGTCTTATATTCCATTATTTGGTAGATACTTTTATAAAAACATTTCATAATTTCACTTTTATAGATTTATTTGGCTAGATTTGGTTGAAGCAACTTAAGTCAAATGTTATGGCTGAGAGTACTACAACATTTCATTCATGCAACTCTTTGAGAAGACGCCCAGTTCCGTAACTGGAACATTGCGGCTCTTGTGGATCGCCACTGGTCCATTGCTGTCCAGGCAGCCTTTTCAAGAATGCGTCTGGTACCCAACTGGAATGCACTTTGTCATATGTAGTGTATACAAGACACAATCATGTCCTCCTTCCTAAACATAGACCTGTTGCTTTCCCCTTAACTGTCCACACAAAGTCATTAACCCGGATGGAAGAGTTCCTCACTGCCATTAATCCCACCCTTGTTTCTTTAAACATCGCCTTTCCTCGCTCTGGTTATGCTCAACACAAGTGTGTCCACACCTCTGACAGGTGAACCTTCAGCACTCAGAATCTACTGACAAAGGTTTGATTGATCTCTGGATAGCATGGTTAGTTGGCCCGCGTTAGTCCCAAAGGCTTCCTACAGAAAAGAGGAGGGATGAATAGAGTCGGGACGTGCTCCAGGAACCTCCAAAATTCTTGGTGGGTCAGGGGTCTCTGGACTTCAGAGCTGATGTGAATTTCCTCAATACCATCCCCACCTGTGCCAAAAGAGCAAAGGGTATTGTTCTTGAAAGCGTGAGCTGATCTAAGTACATTTAATCTCTGTCAATCCTGTGTTTTACAGATACGAGGATGAGCTGCAAAAGAAGACAGAGGTGGAGAATGAATTTGTGCTTGCCAAGAAGGTTTGGAGTTTGGGGCTTGTGTTGTCTTCTTTATTTCTGAAGTTCCATTTTAAGCCTGGAAAAACTGGTTAAAAATGTTAACTGAGATCTTTTCCACACACTATTCCCCTGTTTAGGGATTTCAAGTAAGCTGAAATGTGCTTCAACATGTACCATTGAAGCTTTTATATCTAGATGTTTTCCTCTTGATTTGGTATCTCAGCAGCTTTTGTGTATATTGCTGATAATGTAGAAGCACCGTTATTTGTGTCATTTAGGAAGTAGATGATAACTACTTGAATAAACTTGGCCTGGAGGTGCAGCTGGAGGAACTGATGAGCAAGCTGGACTTCCTGAGGAGAGGCTATGATGAGGTATGCCTTGGTTTCAGCCAGGTCATGTTTTCACTCTTGGCAGTAGGTATTGCGCTGAGATCTTTCTCAACCTGCTCCATACAGGAAATCAAGGAGCTGCAGTCCCAGATCCACAACACCACTGTGGTCCTGCCAGCAAACAATGGACGTGCCTTGGACATGGAGGAAGTTGTGCAGGAGGTCAAAGCTCAGTACCAGGAAGTGGCAGAGCGAGGCCGAGAAGAGGCAGAGCAGTGGCACAAGAAGAAGGTCAGCCCAGACTGCTGGCTCCACTGCAGTGGAGAATCATGACTTTGGTAGGCTTGTGTAAGAGAGCTCCAAGGTCCCAGATGACCCTTTGATCCAGCAAGTTTCCCCTGTCATTGTACTCAGATGGATGACATGACCCAGAAGGCTGGGAAACATGAGCAGGAGCTGCGAGAGTTGAGGAAAGAGATTGCTGACATACAACGTCTCATCCAAAGACTCACCTTGGAGATGGAAAGCTTAAAGAATCAGGTAAGGCCTCAGTCTCCGAGCTTATTTACCTGCAAGATCGCGCCATTTGTCGGTCCTCTTACGTAGATGTGAAGCCCTCCGAACCTCATACCCTCCCCCCGTCGTTCACTCCATCGTTTTCAAGAAAGGGAACCTGGAGGCCGCGATCGACGATGCAGAGCAGCGGGGCCAGGAGGCACGTGATGAAGCTAAGGCCCACATCCGTGAGCTGGAGGAGGCCCTGTCCAGAGCTAAGCAGGACATGGCCAGCCAACTGCGTGATTACCAGGCACTCATGAACCTCAAACTTGCGCTGGACATTGAGATCGCTACCTACAGGAAGCTGCTGGAAGGGGAGGAGATGAGGTAACAAACTGCAAATGTGTGTGTTTGTGTGCACTCTAGATTATACCCAGGGGTCTTGATTGTCTTCTTTTCTGTGTAGAATCGCTGATCAAGGTGTGAGAGGATACCAGCGCAGCCCCTTTGACCGCCTTGGTACGAACTGTACTTGCCTATATTTACTACTTTTTCACACATTGTTAGTTTATGAGGTGTGTAAAGTATGAGACCACTGTGTCAAAGTGACTACCTGCTGAAACAAACTTGTCTTGTCTCTTGCTCAGATGTCTAAACCTACCCCTTGCTTGTATAGATGTCCAGGGGCAACAACCTCCGGGCACCGCAAGCGAGGAGCTCACCAAGGTCACCCCTCCCACAGGCTCTGTCGCTAAACTCACACCTCGGAAAAGCATTGTCATCAAAACCATCGAGACCAAAGATGGCAGAGTGCTCTCTGAGAAGTCCCACATCTCAGGGGAATAAGGAGGCCGCCTTTACAGAAAAAAAAAAAAAAATCTTCCTCAATCTTTACCACGAAAGGGGAGTCAGGGACTCATGGGTGCTTCTGTTGTCTCACTTCATTCTCTGCAGGGTTATAGTTCAGTTCCAATCACTTAATTGGAAGGGACGCTCTGGAAATGATTCATAAAGGTGCTCAGTAACTGGCCAATCCTGCACTCACTACATTTACTCCACGTGTCATAATGGCTTTCGGGAATTGTTTTGTTTTCTATTGCTGCGTTGTCTCAGATTGAAATGGGAATGGAAGAGGAACAAGTCCAACTGTAACGGGGATCTCACATTTTTAGGATGTTTGCTGTATGTTTTGATCGAAAGGAATAAAGCTAAACTTTGACATTAATCTCAGCTGAAACAATTGTTTACAACAATATGGAAAATAAAGGGTGTCATGTGGGTCTTCTCTGGCTCCGTGTGGGTTTATATGGATTCCGCTCTGGCGTACGGGTCATCTACTCAGACTCTCACTGCCATCTTGACACAAGAGGTAATATCTATGAGTCACAGAACCGTCCGGCTTAATGTGTACCGCACCACCGTTCATCTGCTTTCAAACCCTCCGAAACCCATAACGTTTGTAGGCAGGATCTCTCCGAGACGTTGTCCTTTAGGCAACACCAGTCCTCGCTGCTGAGTGGGGGATCTCAGTTTTAAAGCCACAGAACATTAACTCGTCTTCTATCTGCCATTAAATATCTTTTCGAGAAGTTTTACGACGGTCGTGAAAAAAGTTGACATTCAAGTTGAGTTGTGCTCCATCACCAAGCTGGATGACACTGGCTCAGTGTAAAAACATAACTGGTGCTTTTTGTTCAGAGTACAAGTGTATGTTAAATCGCTGCTTCATCAATTCCATAGCTTAATCCTATTTTTTTTTTGTTTGATTGCTTTTATGAATCTGAGAAAGAGTCTCTACAGCCTATCACCATCAAGTGAAATATTGGCTGCCGGGGTTCATGTTCATGATTACGCCATCGCACCATTTGGTTCTTTAAGTTGGGTTGCGTGTGCGGAGATCATTTGAAAGACTCCCACAGATGCTCTGGAAACTCTTGAGCACCACAAGGGGCAAACAATGTTGCCCAGGCTGGCCTCAGTAAGGGTGGGTGTTATTCGTCTCGGGTAGGGGAATTGTTGGGAGGTGGAAGGAGTTTTAGGGTCTCCTTGACCCAAATGACATGCTCACCACGTAGGAGATAATGCTATAAGCTTCTAGAGGATCTGCGTCCAGTCTGCTTTTGTAGCCATGTTGGGACATGTCTTCCACGCTCTTCCACATCTGCCCGCTTGGTGATCCCACGCACGAAAGGTAAAGCACGGAGGTTCTCGGTTCCGGCTCCGTCGCGGGGGAACGACCTTCCCCTCACACTCAAAACTGCTGAATCTCCGTCCGCATTTAAAAAGGGTCTTGAAACTCATCTTTTCCAGACTCACTTCACCCATGATCTCTTAAGATCATGTAAGGTATAAATGTTCATGATCAACCTCAGATCAATCCTTTACAGAGCTACTCCTGCAAGGTAACGTGAATGTTTATATGTATCTCCAAAAAAAAAAAAAAAAAAATACAATAGGAAGGTGGATAGGAATCGGCGATATTCTGGTAAAGTTTTATGCAGCTACTTGTGTGATGAACGTCAGTGCATATGGTGAAGGAAATAAACTAACTGTACTTGTGTGTCTTTATCCTAATGTAATGCACAAATTGCATTTTCCATGAGATGTACGTCGCTTTGGAGAAAAGCGTCTGCTAAATGAATACATGTAAATGAATAAATGTAAATGTAAATATAAGTAGTGCAGGTTTAAAAATAAGGGAAGCCCAAGTTGCATTGGTTAAACCACACAGGTAAGTAGAATCAGGTGTGTAAATCATAGTCATTTATTCATTTTGCACATTTATTTTAATATTTTAGAGAAGAATAATCACCATCCTTATAGGGTTCACAGACTTTCAAGCATCACTCTATGTGGTTCAGGTGAATTGGTCACTATAAATTGTGTGTGTGTGTGTGTGTGCGCTTCTGGGATAGGTTCTGGACGGTCATGACCCTGTATTGGACAAGCAGTTATAAATGGTGAGTCAGCACTCGGAGACTTAGTGTTACATTATCTGATTATTTTATGGAAAATTTTGCCTAAGAACAAGATCAAACTTGCAGGACTACTTGAGCTTAAATTCCTTTGTCCAAGCGAAGCCCTTTCTGGGATTTGAACCTGAGGCAAACCGTATTTCTCATCCAGTTTGTGCTCTACTATGCTTTCTCGATTCTTGCTATGCTGAATTATAGCCAAATTGTGTGTGTGTTTTTTTTTTTAAAACTGTATTTACACTGCGTTTAATATTTAGGACCATTCTTCCTGGAAGGTCTACAAAGAAGAGGAAGCTGGTGTTTATTTTTAGGCGATGTTCTGTGGAGCGCATGTGGATTTGGTTCTGTCTTCTGTGAAGCATTGTTTTTGGCCAGTAGATATTTGCCATAACGAGTATCCCCGCAGTCACGTGCTCGAGGAACGGAGGGGTTTCCGGGAACGGCTCGGATGATGAAGGCGGTCTAACTGAACATTGACGGTTCGCAGGGTGTCTGGGACGCGGCTCTGCCATCCTTCTCCTGGACACGCTTGTGTACGCGGATCGGTCCATGTTAATCATTAATCTGTCCTGATGTCATATAAATATTCCAATTTTTTTTCTCTTCACGCAGAGCGCTAACAATAATTCACGTGGAATAATTTCTGCTGTGTCACATTGATGTGGTTATTTGAAAATAAAGCAGCACCCCTTTTGTGTCTTAAACATCGTGTAAATCAAGGTTTTCAGCTAAGTCACGCAGATGCTGAACTAATTTTATTTTGCCTGGCAATGGCCCGAGGTTCGAAATACCCAGAGCACAGTAACAGTACAACTACAGCAATAAAACAAGCCGTGCACTAAACTATTCCAGCTATATACAGTGTTCTGTACACTAATTTACAGTATGATGCTAAAGAACTGGATTCCTCTCTGAAGAAATCCATCCTGGATTGTTCCTTTCATAAAATTAAGAAAATGCTCCCCAAGTTGCACATCATATTAAATATTCTAAAAAACCTTCATCGCTGATGAACCATCATTGGCGTCAAAGGCCTTCTGATGGTTAATAAATATCATTGCTTTTTACATCAAGGAAGATGTAGCAATAAAGTCCCTAAAGGGAAAGAATGAAAGATCCGCTGAAGATCCTACATCAGCATGAACCAAACCTCTTTCGGTAACATTTGAAACTGAGAAAGCGCTGGATCACACGTCGGCTGTGGAAACGATAGCAGTGGGTCGGTGCCCTCCAGCCAGGAGCAGAACTTCACCTGCGTTGGCTCTTCGCTCACCTCATTTCTCAGCAGGGAATGACTGACGTAGTTCGGTAGGAGGGGGGTTTCTTACCCGCAGCAGAACACCTCCGTACTGCCCATTGCCTATGACCGCTTCGAAACTGACCACTACATATGACCACCTCCATACTGACCACTACATATGACCACCTCTATTCTGACCATTGCTTATGACCACCTCCATACTCACCACTACATTTGACCACCTTTATTCTGACCATTGCCTATGACCACTTTGAAACTCACCACTACATATGACCACCTCCATACTCACCACTACATATGACCACCTCCGTACTGCCCATTGCCTATGACCGCTTCAAAACTGATCACTACAGATGACCACCTCCATACTCACCACTACATATGACCACCTTTATTCTGACCATTGCCTATGACCACCTCCATACTGACCACTACATATGACCACCTCTATTCTGACCATTGCCTATGACCACCTCCATACTCACCACTACATATTACCACCTCTGTACTGCCCATTGCCTATGACCACCTCCATACTCACCACTACATATGACCACCTTTATTCTGACCATTGCCTATGACCACTTTGAAACTGACCACTACATATGACCACCTCTGTTCTGACCATTGCCTATGACCACTTTGAAACTGACCACTACATATGACCACCTTGATACTGACCACTACATATGACCACCTCTATTCTGACCATTGCTTATGACCACCTCCATACTCACCACTACGTATGACCATTTCGAAACTGACCACAACATATGACCACCTCCATTCTGACCACTACATTTGACCACCTCTATTCTGACCATTGCTTATGACTACCTCGATACTGCCCATTGCCTATGACCACCTCCATACTCACCACTACATATGACCACCTTTATTCTGACCATTGCCTATGACCACTTTGAAACTCACCACTACATATGACCACCTCCATACTCACCACTACATATGACCACCTTTATTCTGACCATTGCCTATGACCACCTCCATACTGACCACTACATATGACCACCTCTATTCTGACCATTGCCTATGACCACCTCCATACTCACCACTACATATGACCACCTCCGTACTGCCCATTGCCTATGACCGCTTCAAAACTGATCACTACAGATGACCACCTCCATACTCACCACTACATATGACCACCTTTATTCTGACCATTGCCTATGACCACCTCCATACTGACCACTACATATGACCACCTCTATTCTGACCATTGCCTATGACCACCTCCATACTCACCACTACATATTACCACCTCTGTACTGCCCATTGCCTATGACCACCTCCATACTCACCACTACATATGACCACCTTTATTCTGACCATAGGGGGCGCGGTGGCGAAGTGGGTTGGGCCGCGGTCCTGCTCTCTGGTGGGTCTGGGGTTCGAGTCCCGCTTGGGGTGCCTTGCGGCGGACTGGCGTCCCGTCCTGGGTGTGTCCCCCTCCCCTTCCGGCCTTACGCCCTGTGTTACCGGGTAGGCTCCGGTTCCCCGTGACCCCGTATGGGACAAGCGGTTCTGAAAATGTGTGTGTGTGTGTGTATTCTGACCATTGCCTATGACCACTTTGAAACTGACCACTACATATGACCACCTCCGCACTGCCCATTGCCTATGACCACTTTGAAACTGACCACTACATATGACCACCTTGATACTGACCACTACATATGACCACCTCTATTCTGACCATTGCTTATGACCACCTCCATACTCACCACTACGTATGACCATTTCGAAACTGACCACAACATATGACCACCTCCATTCTGACCACTACATTTGACCACCTCTATTCTGACCATTGCTTATGACTACCTCGATACTGCCCATTGCCTATGACCACCTCCATACTCACCACTACATATGACCACCTCTATTCTGACCATTGCCTATGACCACCTCCATACTCACCACTACATTTGACCACCTTTATTCTGACCATTGCCTATGACCACTTTGAAACTGACCACTACATATGACCACCTCGATCCTGACCACTACGTATGACCACCTCTATTCTGACCATTGCTTATGACCACCTCCATTCTGACCACTACATATGACCACCTCAATACTGACCATTACAAATGACCACCATTATATTAACATTCCATATAACAGCAGAGAAATAGCATCCGTCGACCTGTGGACGACATGTGATGCATTAAAATAAAAGCCAAGGAAACCGACTTCCCGGGAGAGTTTGAGATAAAGATTGCATTTACATTTTCAGGAATAAACAGCGTAGAACGTCTATGATTCACACATTTTGAGTTTATTCTGCGCCCATCTGGATCCCTTCACAAACCTAAAGTTTTCATTCCTGTCAGCGCACAGGCCCTAGTGTTACAGACAGCTTTTATTTTAAGGAGGTCTGAAAACTGTTTGTCTGCACATAATGTACTACAGCTGGTAAACTAAAGGAAAAGGGTGTTTCAGACAACGTATGCGAGGATTTCTTTTTTAATATGAGGTAGATGCGTACAGCACATTATCACCGAAATGTCTTGTTATTTAATGGAATTAAAAAGTGTGATGTACTGAAAGTCTCAAATCTGCAAATGTGGTTTTATTAAATCTAGGGAAGAACTAATTCAACATTAATTGATGACAATGGACCAAAGAAGGCAAATATTTCCTATTTGACACTTTAACAGGAGTCATATTATGAAAGCGACACATTTTTTTACAATCCAAACCGCAGCAATACTCGACACTCAGCTACAAAATTACAGAACACGCATCGAGCAAACCCAAAACGAGTAATTCTTCACATCAGGTCAAATAAAATGCCATTTGTATATAGCTTCTGAACATAGTTGATCAAACCTTTCCACAAATTCTACTCTCAAACGTCCTGATTTTGTTTCCGCCGCAAGCGGTGGGCAGTAACGCTGCCAGGGTTTCCAAGCGGAGCCTCGTAGGAGATGGCCGCTGTAGCAGGTGACCCCCCTCCCCGGGGGCTGTGCAGCACTCACAGCTCCACATCCGCAGTTTCTGGCGATGTGCGGCAGCGGCCCCGGAGTCTGCACAGCAGCACGCGTAAGGGCTGTGTGTACTGCCTGTTGGCCAGGCCCAGGATGACGGGGATGACGGCCGTGGTGCCGATCCCCGTGCAGGACAGGATAATGTGCATGGTGGAGGATCCGCCCCTTTTCTTCATCTGAAGCACAGACACGTGCACGTAGGCGATGTAGGGAACCCAGCAGGCCAGGAAGATGAGCGAGACGACTGCCACGCAGCGGGCGTAGCGCAGATTGAGCTGATGCTCGCTGCTGGAGGCTCCCGTCTGGCCCACGGCTCGGTGCAGCTTGCAGATGTCGCGCAGCTGCACGCGTGCGATGCACAGCACACGGCACGTCATGCCCACAATGGCCAGGATGGCGGGCACGAGAAGCCCGTACACTTCCAGGTAGATGAAGGACGTGGGGAAAATGCGCCGGTAGGAGCAGCTGTCCTCCCCGTTGCGGTGTGGCTGCGCTGGGCAGCGCCCTTCCCCAGAGGTGCCGTTGGAAGCAGGGACGCAGCCCCCCGGACCCGAGGCATCCCTGTTGTTCCAGCCAAAAGCGGGCAGCGAGGCATAGAGCAGCGGAGGTGCCCACACCACGAGAAGCGCCAGCGGGAAGCAGCGGTGCACCCAGAAGCGGCCGGAGTGCAGCGGGCTCACGATGCACAGGTAGCGCTCGTAGTGCACCATCACCAGGTTGAACAGGAAGGACAGGAAGAGGAAGTTGGGGAGGATGTGCGCCAACAAGCAGGCCCCGAAGTCCAGGTCACGGTTGATGCCCATCCAGGGTATGAAGGGCAGGGCTACGCCCGTGCACAGGTCGGCCACTAGCAGGCTCACAAAGAAGTAGTTTGACGTGTTGTGCAGCTGCCGGTTACAGGCGAAGGACAGGAGGATGAGCAGGTTGGCCAGGATTATCGCGGTGGACATAGGGACAGTGATGCAGTAGATGAGTCGCTCGCCCTGCAGCACAGAGTCATTGCGCACCATGGCTGCGCTCTCAGCACGCCGTTCTCCGGGACCGGCTCTCCGCAGCCACCCATTCGCACACCCGGCGCACGGTGGTGGAGCCCTTCTCTCAGGGCACCCGGCTGGCTGAGGGGACAGGGGAAGGCCGGGCGGAAATCGTTCACCTCAGTAAGGAGCCTCTGACACTGTTGATTTCACACCTGATGCTGCATTATGAAAAGGGCTCCTGGTTCAAATTTCTCCTCTTGGCACCAATGCATTTGGCTCATCTTACTACGAATCATGCTGTATAAAGTGTATATATTCAGAATGTATATATAGTCAATGTGCCCAGATTTAAATATTCTAATGAACAAATATGTAATAATATTTTATAATATATAAATGTTATATCTTGAATAATACATTGATTTTTGTATATTTGTTACATATCATGTGTATATATATTTGTCATATACTGTATAATGTATGCATATATATGTTGTTTTCTGTAATCTCTGAGCTTGTGAAATTGCTTTATAGAGAAAAGTATTACAATATAGGACAAATCCTGAAACCTTTCCAGTTCTTTATTATTTATTTTTTCCTTTATCATTTATTTTTTATTCATTTTGCAGACGCTTTTCTCCAACGCAACATCCAATGAACTCTATGTAGTGTTACGAGCCCACACACCTTATTCACCGCGGTGACTTACACTGCTAGATACACTACTTACACTGGGTCACTCAACCACATATCAGTGGAACACACACACACTCTCTCTCTCTCTGTCACTCACGCACTATGAGGAACCTGAGCAGCATGTCTTTGGAGTGTGGGAGGAAACCAGAGCACCCAAAGACTTACACTGCTAGACACACTACTTAAACTGGGTCACTCATCCATACATCAGTGATACACATACACTCTGTCACTCACACACTATGGGGGAACCTGAACAGAATGTCTTTTTTCATCAGATTTTTATTTTTATTTTAGAGAACTAGTCTATCAACTCTGCCTTAATGAACCAACCAACTGAAACAGACAGTTTTAAACAGGCTAATATGACTTTTTGGTTTCTCTATGTTGTATGGTAACCATGATTTCACACTTCCGATCTGATCGCACATGGCTGACATGCATTGATAATAAATACATCCTACATGAACGTGCTCCTTTTTCCGTGTCACTTGTAAAAACAAGGTGATGCCTTTTTGATTCTTACCTCGTACCCTCTATTCAGTGTTCATCATTTGATATGCTAAATCTGGTACGTGTCCATTTCTATAGTGCTGCTTGAAAGCATGTGAATCCAAAGGGATGACCATTGTTCTTGCAAAATATTGAAATAAAGCTACAAAATCTAAATGTTAAATCTTAAACCTATGAAAAGAATAAATAACTATGATTTACACTCCTGATTCTACTTACCAACATGGTTTAACCAATGAAACTTGGGCTTCACTTATTTTACACCTGCACTATGTGCGTGTTAGGGGGCGCGGTGGTGCAGTGAGGTGGACTGGGTCCTACTCTCCGATGGGTCTGGGGTTCGAGTCCCGCCTGGGGTGCCTTGCGACGGACTGGTGTCCCATCCTGGGTGTGTCCCCTCCCCCTCTAGCCTTTTGCCCTGTGTTGCCGGGTTAGGCTCCGGCTCCCCGCGACCCCGTACGGGACGAGCGGTTCAGCCAACGTGTGCTTCTGATACACACACGATCTCCTCTAAAGCAACATATGGAATTGGTCATGACACACCTATTATGTTACATGAGAAACACTGATTCTCATTAAATAACCATTTCATGGTAAAACTAGGGGACAGGAGGGGTTCGCATACTTTCAAGCAGTATGTATTTTCATGCATGTACCCAAATAGCTTGCAGCTGGTCTGAGCTGCTCTAGTGAAAGTACCGAGTCAAGAAAAATTCACTTTTACTCATTATACCGCAACAAAATATTCTACATAACTATGCAGTGTATTTAAAGTAGTGGACCCCAGCAAGTAAGTGTCAAGTGGGTCTTGCTGCCCGCTTTAAGGCTAATGACAGAAATGTAATTTGATTTCAGAAGAGTTTTATTTATTAGATGGGAGGGGGTGGAGAATCTGGACAGTAATGTTTCTCCGTTACAAGACTGGCACTGCTCTTCAACCTTTTTATGTATTTGCCAGCTTTCTGAAACCTCTAACAAATGTTTACCCTGGATGGCTCTGCATTAATGGGTTTGCATTACACTGGAAAGGTTTGCAAGACAGAGCACAAAAGCCTCTGGCTAATTATTACAAATTGCGACATCACAAATCTAACCATCATAACAGCTTCTCTGCATTTTTCGGTAAAGTGGCACTTTTGTCAAGCAATAGCTTGTTTTACAGGTTTGTAGTAAATGGCAAAATTACACGCAATTATAGGACTAACTGCAGCACACGGTCCAGTCAAGGACAGGGTTTAAACGTCACATGTGCTCTTAAAACACGATGGTAAAACCATTAGCAGCCAGTGCCAGCGTGTGCCACTCTAAGTTTCATATACGGGTTTATATAAGCATCCCTCGAAAGCTCCATAAAACATATTGCACAGCAAAGGCTACAGAAAAACTATGGAAAAATATGAAATTATATTTTATTCTATTTCACTCAGCCCTCAAAATAAGCGTACAAAATTTATGTATATATAGTTCTAATATTTAACTGTATTATACGAGGATATTTTTATTAGGTACTTTCAGTGAAACTGTATGAACCAGCGCTGTTCTTTTTTTTCTTTAATGGCATATATTTTAAAGACTCTGCAACTCAGTCAGCCATATAATACTTTATCCAAAATTTATTTTACAGCTGTTGAGTAATTCTTAAATTTTAATGACACAATGATTTTTTTTTTTTTACTGGACTTTGCGCACATCTTTGTTTCTAAATATTGCACTGGGTTCGAAGTTTTAAATATGTATGAACGCATATTTTCAGCATGATATGCTTCGGTAATGTCAATACAGTGCCGCTCGAAAGTATGTGAACCCCCCCCCCCCCCTTCTGTCATTTAGTTTTACCAAGTTTATTTTAATATTTTCTATAAGAATGATGACACCCCTATAGGGTTCACATACTTTCAAGTAGCGCTGCATACGGCTCACGAAAAAGGTTGTTCACACATTCGGTGCTGGAGCCGAGTCTCACCTGAGGCCAAAAGGTGCATTTTTCCACTGATGCTGCTCACAGAAGATGAGAAGCCCCAGACGTTCATATTTGCATCCTCATGTCAACAAGCGCAGAGTCCTCTCCTTCTTCACGTGCCCCAACGCAAAAAGAGCAAGCGACGCCCGCTCCGCGTTCTATTTGCTCAGGGTTCCAGCCTTCGCGCCCAGTTGGAGAGACTTCTCTCGGCTCTGAGAAGCGCTGCTGCCAAGTCGGAGGATCGCAGACAAGTGTCGTGGAGTGCAGGGCTCACCAAGAAATGCAGATGGCCCATTAAGGCACTATACTTCCTGAAGTGAGACAGAAAGTCACACTAGGTGGGAGAGAGAGACCTTCAAGAGCCAGAAGGAGCCAGAGCTGCTGTCAGGGAGCAAAAGCAAAGGAGGGAAATAGATGGTTTTCACTTTAATTCTCTTCGACAACCCTTACCTTCCTGAAAACGAGATTGTCAACATAGTTTATGATTATATTGTAATGTTGTTCCCTGAACTTCGAAACACAGCCGTTACTGTGCTGTTCACGTTCCATTTCTTCAGTCACAAATATACGGGATGCTTGTTACCTATGAAGTTTGTTAATGTAGAATTAAAATTGGACATTATTATAATTTAAATATTCCCAGTTTGTTTGGAAAAATAACAAGGACAAAAAAATTTTTTTCTTTTTATTCTCTATCAATTTCCAAAATAAATCTCTGAGCACTGATTTTCAATATTTCCCTCATTGGTCGGTTTTGTGGATCCAGGCATATACATTCTCAGAAATGTTGAATAACAGCGGATCATAATTTCATAATGTAGCATAGCGAAAAACTACTCAATCACTGGAAAAAAAAAAAAAAAAAAAACCTCCGATCCCAACCGGGGTGGTTAAACTTCTGGGGGACCAAGTACCATTGGAATACACACACACATACTTTCTGAATCACTTGTCCCATACGGGGTCGCGGGAGCCTAACCCGGCAGCTCAGGGCGTAAGGCTGGAAGGGGAGGGGACACACCCAGGACGGGACGCCAGTCCATCGCAAGGCGCCTCAAGCGGGACTCGAACCCCAGACCCACCGGAGAGCAGGACCCGGTCCAACCCACTGCGCCCCCCTTACCATTGGAATGATTCATTGTAAATATCTCAACCAAGAGCACTAGAGAAGTGGGATCAAGATCACAAGGCAACATCCTAAACTAAACCCTACACCACATACTACCGCAACTGTGTAGACAGGATATTTATTCAGTTACAACCCCTAATTCCAGTCCACGCTTCCAGGATAAGCTCTGGACTGCCATGACCCTCTCCATTAGGACTGGCGGTCACTGATAGCGAGACATTTCAGTCAAGGGCAGCATGGGAACTCCAGCATTGCAGGGTTTGATGTATGGCCCCAGCTCCATGTCAATCACGCATGTTCTCCACTCTGTCCATGAGGGAATATATATCTACTGGTGCGAGTTACTGCACTGCAGCTAAAAGGTTTCCTGTATAGCACACCATCAACCTGACATCATGTCCTTTGCGGAAGTGGCTGGAGATCATAGCAACTAGTAAAGGGCTTTTTTGGAATGGACATGTGAATGTTACGGGTCTTCCTGCACGTGGCAAGAAGTGCACAGTAGTGACTTTCAGGGTGTGAGGGAGCACAGATCGTATACCCTTGACACTGACTCACTAAACACACACACACACACACACACGCGCACACACACACACGTCCAGTGCAACGTACAACCCTAAGTGAAAAACATACATTTCCCAACAAAGAGCTTTAGATACAACGGGTTATGCGCATTGCAACGCGACATCGCTGTGCCCCTCATCTCGCTTTCTGCAGTTTGCCGAGAGTCCTTTCGCATGCGTGCAAGGACACATACCACCCTGAAGGAGCACCGACTGTGTGGGCGGGTGTGTTGCAGGCCAAAGAACTGGGGTGAAGCCAATGGGAGGAAGCCATCGAGTTCCACACACGATATGAGTACAAAGCTAGTTCGGTCACTTTCCAAAATGTAACACAAACCAAGGCACAAATTTCCCTTTTTTGGGATTTGTTCGCCAATTACAAGAGGAAAATCGCTCCATGGCCGCTGTTGATATACTTTTAAAGCTAATCTGCTTTCTTCCTGAAGTTAAGGCACTGTTTACACTGGAACAGTCCACACCCTCAAGAACAGGACCACGTGGTCTCAAAGAACTCATCCTGCTCCTCTGTTATCTTAAAAACATTAATCATATCCTCTGCCAAGATTAACCAATGTCCACATTGGGGTATTTCCAAAACATCTCAGTACAAAGTCCTGTCCTGCTCCACAGTCAGACGCCTGGGACTCCGTAGGAAGGATCGCATGAATCTAAACTCCAGCTTTCTCAGGTCTGACTCAGGGTGCTGGGGTAAGAAAAGGTATGGCAGTCTGGAGTGACAGTTTACAGCAGGTTGTGCATCATTTAAAACAAAAACTTGCAGCAGGTGTCGCAAAAATGTGATCACACAAGAGTAAATTTAAAATAAAGAAAGGGTTTCAAAGAAAAAGCTTTAGACAGATTTCACAGAACTATAAAAAAAAAAAAACCCTGAGTAAAATGTTTTCCGCACCGTTTTACATAAGCTTTCCTCCAGGGAACGGCACTAAATACGAAAAATCAGTGACCGGAGCAGCCTCTTCACAGGCACTGGCATGGCAACAAGAGACAACCGTGCGCTAAGTAGCCATTTATTTCCTGGTTACAGGATGTATAAGCCATAACTATAAAAACCACCATTTTATTTAATAAAAGTCTCGGGACATTTTACGCTTTATGAAGTTGTTTGGTTACTACATTCATCAAGCATTGATCATAATCATAGTGACCGAGTACTGATCCTACCAGCATTATTCCATCCTCATTCACCAGTAGAATGATATATTTTTAAATGCATTTTCAAGAAAACAGCACTGTGAACAGCAGCTGAGCAAAACCCTCTTTTCTCATTACGCTCAATGCCTGCAGAGGGGCAGGAAAGAGACAGGTAGCCACTGGAGGCACAAATAAAATCAGCCAAGAGCAGGGTTTAAACTTTTAATTACTTCTTTCCCCCTCCAGAAAAGGGCATATTTACACAGAGTCCCAGAAAGCATGAACACAATTCATTAAGGATACTTTGAACCATTACCTTCTTCAAAAATGTGACTGATTTTAATTCTCTTTGCTTTTCATTAAGTTATTGCGTTGAACACATTTTAAACAGATAAAAACTGGAATCACACTTAAAAGGCACAGGTGGGTAACCCTTTGTAGTAGCCATCAATGTCAACATAATTGCTCAAACCAGCTCTCCATCTCTTCAGTTTACCATATTTCCTTCCAATTTTATTTTATTTTTTTTTTTCTTTACTTGAAGTGGTTGCAAATGGTACAATTACTGATTATGGTTCCCCTTCTCAAGCGGAAGGAGACACTTGGTCAAACCGAAACCTGGGACTCATCACTGAACTACAAATCACTAACCAAACAAAGGGAACGTGTCTCATTGTAGAGGTAAAACGTCATAATAAAACAGATGACAGCAGCGCTGTAGCTAGTGGTTGCGTGGAGGACCCAAGCTACGGCAACCACACTTCTTCCTGTTCTACCGGTCAGGTCTCTGCAGACAGAAAACTTTGGCCTGATGATCTCCAGATGCGGTGACTGCCAAGGAGGCCTCCCTATGGAGAACAACGTGAGGAGCATCAGTGGAGGATGGAGACGTGAAGTGGTAAAGGTCGACATCGCAATGAGCCAAATGGAATGTCTTCATCTAGACATTAATGCTTTAGTCCCCCCACACTTAATACTCCACTTTGACTTGAAGATGTGAAGGCGAGGGACAGAGGACAAACCTGTTGAGCGTGAAGTCAAGAATTTCAGCAGTGTGTCCCCGGTACTCAGACACCACGTTCCCCGAACGGGCGTCCCACAGCCTGACAGCTCCGTCCAGACTGCAGGTGGACACCATGGATGATCCCTCCTCCCACTGCAGCTGCACAATTCCAGCCTGCAGAGTTGGGGGGCACACACTA
This sequence comes from Scleropages formosus, assembly GCF_900964775.1. Taxonomy (NCBI): domain Eukaryota; kingdom Metazoa; phylum Chordata; class Actinopteri; order Osteoglossiformes; family Osteoglossidae; genus Scleropages; species Scleropages formosus. Next base: position 5,732,780 of record NC_041826.1, on the reverse strand, counting down.
TGTGAAATCCAGCCAGAGCTGTGCTCGTCCTTCAGGACAAACAACACGCACGCTATCCGCAAAGAAAGCTTTGGTGTTCTTAAGACTTCTTAGCAATTCCAATACTTATTGTGTTGCCAAAAACTTTGAAGTTGCATGTTGTTGTTTACAGTCTTCTAGAAGACAGGGATCATGAAGGGAAATTTCCTGAAGGTAGACTACAAGGCAGTAAAAGGTGGTGTAGGATGTTTAAGTTACACAAAGCCTTCAGCATAGCAAAAGGATATAAAAGACTAGCGTAAGAGGTGATTTGGGTTATGAAGATTGAGAACATCTGTGAAGAACTACTATAAATAAGTATCTGTTGAATCCAAGGTGTTACATCTCATCAATGTCTCTAAAAAACAGGGATTCACCCCAACACAAAGCTTGAATCCAACAGAATAAAAATTCATGATACTAACATTACAATCATGCTATTCAATAAAAATCCAGCACTTAGCCCTAAAAATGTGTCTTACACACATAAACTCTAAAGCTGGTAATGGGAAAGATACAAATACAGAGATTATGAGGTATAGCAGGCATAGTCACTAAATAGTACACTCAATAAGGTACCTTTGTACCATGTATACCCTACATTTACAGTACTGTCCAAAAGTCTTAGGCACTTAGATGTTTCACAAAAAATTTGTTTTAGAGTTATTCAATGTCTTCTGAATTAGTGTCAAAGAGAAGGAACATATTTTAGACTTCCAAGCATTCCTTTTGCAAAAAGTTACAGTATTACAGTAAGGGTTTTGTATGTCAAAGAAAGTACGTACACACACACACACACACACACACACACACACACACACACACACACACACACACACAGTCTAAGACTGCTTGCCCTGAGTGGGGTGGTGGCGAGCCGGAGCCTAACCCGGCAACACAGGGCGCAATGCTGGAGGGGACACACCCAGGACGGAACGCCAGTCCATCGCAAGGCACCCCAAGCAGGACTCGACCCCCAAACCCGCCAGAGAGTGGGACCCGGGCAAACCCACTACGACCCCGCTCGGGACAAGCAGTTGTGGACGATGGATGGTTGCTAAGCTTTGTAGGAAGTTTATTAAGAGCATCATTTTTGGAAACATTCTTACTTTTACAGCTTTTTTTACCCCAGCAAGTGCCAAAAACTTTTGCACAGTTCTGTACATTTGTCCCATTTAGCAGACACCACAAGTTGCTTCAGAGAAAAGTGTCTCACTGCCTACAGTTATTACCCATTTATACAGCCGGGCAATTTTTTTACCGGTGCAATTTAGCATTAAATATCTTGCTCAGGGGTACTACAGCTGGAGATGAGATTTGAACCTATGACCTATGGTTCCAAAGGCAACAGCTCTGTTCACTATACCACCAGCTGTCCACTTAGCTGTACAATAAGCTAAGCTCTGCAACCCAATTGACTATAAAATAAGAAACAGATGCAAGTGCAATGAGACACAGAGCTACATGTTTTTCTAATGGCACCCTGGACACTCCCTAGTATGTGCGCTGACTTGTTGTAGTTGTATCTTTATATTCTTTACAATGCTCTTCACACACCTAGACACTAAGCACAGACAGGCGGTTTATAGCCATTTACCTCATGCTGACACCTATGCCTCAAGCTCTGAGCGGACAGGTCATAGATGGCCAAAGTCCCATCCAGGTATGCCACAGCAATGAAGGGAAGCCTACGGACAAAGTGCCACCATCAAAAACATTAAATGTAAAAAGTTAAAAAACAAACACAGGCAATTAAATCACACGGATGAACGGCAAACAGTGACGGTAGCACGAGGCTTCCCACTTACACGTTGCAGAATCCCACAGATTCTACAGAGTTGGACTCGGCCTCATCCTCCTTGGAGTTCTTCCCCTGGCCATCCTCAGAGAACACCCCCACAACCTACGGAGAGACGATATCGAATTCAGAGCCACTTATGTCTCTGTAGAGTAGAGCACAGCTGGCTGTACTGCCATTTCTCAACTTAATATAAACAAGGAACATTATCAGGACACTTAACAGGACAAAGAATGAGGGCACCTAAGGACAGTGGACACTTGGAGAGGAGAGGTTCTAAAGATAGAGCAAGAAGTTCACATCCAACAGCAAAACCATAATTCCAGGTCATGTAAATGATTTCTGCTCCCCTGCCTGCATTACTGCATCAGTTCTGGAAATAATTCTGGTCAAGACAAACAGTTGCAAAACTCATAAGATGCCATCAGCTAAAAAGATTAGGCTACACAGTGCTTTGAGATTTGAGATGGGAGTAGGAGAAAAAAAAAAAAAAAATTTCACCTACATGTATTCATTTAGCTAACACTTTCCTCCAAAGTAACTTACAACGGTACTAGAACCAGAATTGAGATTCAAACCTGCGACCTTTAGGTCCAAAGGCAGCAGCTATAACCACTGAACTACCAGCTGTTACCACCTCAGGTAAATCATTCGGAACACTGCAGTACAGACACACAATAAACAAGCTTTACAGTGAAACAGTGTAAAGTTTTACTCTAAGTCAAAAGAATAAATCACAGACCTTCTTCATAATGCAATATCTATTATTTATTCGCTTAACTGACGTTTTCCTTAAAGGCAAATTACAATATTTGTGCACTAAACTATTTACAATTTACCCATTAAGAGAACTGAGTACTTTATACAGAAGCAACTGGGGATAAGTAGGTTGTTCATGTGCACAGCAGCAGGACGTATTCGAACCAAGACAACAAAATAACAGCACCGCAACCTATACCACCCACTGCCCCTTTATTACATCGCCAGCGACATTAAATATTAAATGAGTTGCTTCTAAAACCGTAACATCTTTTCAGGTTCAATTAAATTGCTAACGTCCAAAGATATGTCTCCTTTTCGTTTTATTCCTTCAAATTCCAAAAGAACAAACTAATAAAATCATTCATGTAATACAACTACCTACTTATCACATAGTCAAGTTTTTGGTAGTTTGAAGGAGAAGCCTGAAGACTGAGCGCATCAGCGGCAGTGTCATGTAAAATACTACAAGCAAAATGAAAGTTTCCAGACTAAATGCTCCTAACAAGCTGAAATTAACCAACTCAGAGCAAGCGATGATCCTGTCAGAATGCTTGGGCTTTGTGCTCGGTCAGAGGAGTGGGACCCACCTTTCCAGTGGCTGTGTTGATGAGCTTGGCTTGGCTGTCCACCGACCCAGTCAGCACCAGACTGCCATCTTTGTTGCACGCCATACAAGTCAGCGCCCCCTGGTGACCATCCTGACCTGCCCAAACAAACCCGAGCCACTTCCACAAGCTACCCAGAAACATTAGGAAGAGCATCTCCAGGAGGAAACGCAGCACACGCTTACCTTTAATGACGTGGATGGTGCTGCCCTGTTTGAGGTCCCAGAGCCGAACTGTCCCATCTTCATAACCAACCGCCACTCTCTTACCTTCCAAATGAGATGACCGTGACTGAGAAACTTTTGACGCAAATCTCTAGAGAGCTATGATTTTTGTTTAGTTTTCAATGTTTAATGTTCTCGTGGTCTCTTACCATCTGGCAAGATCTTCCCGCATGTCGCCTGGCAACCAGGCCCCTGGAAGGTCTTACAGTCCCCACCTGGTATCTTCCACATCCACACGTTGCCATCTGCAGTGCCCGCAAGCAGCACGGGTACACAGGGGTGCCACTCCATCCACTAGCACAGCAGACGGGTGGTGGAGTTTAGCACAAGGTCCCACAACTGCAACCCATCACCACCATACCTTCACTAACATCTCCTTACAACTTACCTCAAGGTCCCCCACCTCAAAGGACCAGACCTCTTCCTTAGTCTCCACCTTCCACACCTTGATCAGACCACTCATGTCCCCAGTGGCTACAAGCTTTGAGTCATGACTGAACAGAGCACAGGTCACCGAGTCCTTGTGACCTGGGAGCGTATCGAAAGTGATCAAGAGGAGACCGAAAAATAAAAGAAATAAATAAGCGAGACGAGTACAAGGTTCTGAGGTTTAAGAGTTACTAAGTGGTGCTGATAAAGAGCAAGCCCTTCATGGCCCACCTGTGCACTCAAAGACCACCTCTCCATCGCTGACTCTCCACACATAGGCTTTGTCATCCTCTCCACCAGTCACAGCCAAACTATTTGTTGTTGGGTCCACATTCACGCAGAAAACAGAGCCTGGAAATAAACAGGCATTCATGCGTCAGTTCATCTGGACAACATATCATACGCAGGCCTGAGTAAACGGAGACATTTCTTCGGTTAAGTACCCGTGTGTTTGGAAAAAGTGAGTTCGCTGTCATCCTGGGCCGCCTCCATGTCCTCGTCCTCCGTCTCCCATCCTTCGTTTTCGTCCTCTCCGCCACCAGCCTCGCCAAAGTCCACATCTTCAAACTCCCCGGCCAGGTCGTCTGGACAACGGGGGAAAAGCAACACGCGAAATACATCACATGCACCACACAAAGACAAGTGACACACCACTGTCCCATGATGACTGGAAACCCTGATCAACACCAGAATTCAAGTCCAAACTCATGATGTTTCATAAAGTGCTCAGCAGATAAAGCAATCAGGTTACATTAACACTGATCACCAACTTTCCTAAAAACAATCCACTAGTCTAGATGTAAAAGTAATAAGTGCGTGTACATAACTACTACTTAGTCTAGGATTAATACGCAAACACTGACACACGTGACATAGACACGTCATCATGACAACAGAGTTAAACTTAGTACCTGGCGTGTGCTCTGTTTCGTTCAAGTCGATAACTTCGATGATTTCCTCGTCCCCGTGCAGCTGCACTGTCTCCTCCTCTATGTTGTCCATCGGCTCTCCAGTGTCCCCGGTGTCTCCGCTCCACTTACGTGTTTCTTACTTCGCGTTTTTAATTAATTAGTAGCTAAGCTTGTTAGCCGAGGCGGCTAGCCCACAGCACAGGTACCCCTCTCTCTCTCGTCTGCAAACCCTGCCTAGATATACCGTGCGGAACGCACATAAATATTCCTCAAATTTTAAAAGGACATTAAAGGCAAAAACCTTTTGTTTTTAAATTTAAAAAATTCTTTTAAAAAAATCACTAACGTCAAACAAACACATTAAGTAGCGCAAAATCAACATCACCTCACTAACTCACGTGCCTAAAGACAAATTTAAAGCTAGTTTTCCACATAGATTGGCACCCGAGCGCACCAATCATAACAGCGGTTTTGAATAGGGACACGAGGATTTCGCGACTAAGGAGGTGGGACTTCCTCGCTGTTGTTCCATGTTCGGTTGAGAAAAACCGGATGAGGTGTCATTCTGGGAAATGAAGTTCATTGAAGTACATAAACTCCATACACTTTGTATGCGCCGCACGCATAAACCACACAGAAGAAACGACATGATTTATGTCTGTTAATAATTTAAAAGTCCAAAGTAATATATTTTAATTAGATTCTGTTTCTTGTTGGAATCTTTCACAGGCTGCAGACTGCAGTTCTTAGGTCTAAATTTAAAGGTATTTGTGTGAAATTGTGCAGTTAATGAATTATATACCCTGAATTCTCATACCTGCTTCACGCTGTACTTTTACACATATATTGTATTTTTTTTCTGACATTTTCTTTGGAGAAAATGAGATGCTACTATATTAAACTTAAACCAGATTAAGTGATTGAATGCTGAACAAACTGCAGTGCAGTGTTTTGGGATGTCACCGTTTGTTTATATAATTATATTTTTACTTTCATATTGCTTTTACTTATATAATATATAAGTAAACTCTAAACATAAAATAAAATGAAGGTGTTCCACACCTACCTTAGCATCTGTTCACCATGCGCAGCGGTTAAATTCTGAGATAACTGAGTAAGTAAAAATTACACCGTACAATTTACTAACTCGGAGCTGCATTAAAATTTTAACTTTAATTACTGGAATATTTTTTTTTTTTTTTAAATGAAGCAAAAATGTAGTTTTTCTGCAGAATACAACACAAAGTGCAGTCCCGATTGTTTACCTGAGTCATGTGCAGCGTTCCTTGTATTCCTGCCACTTCCAGCTTTGTTTACTCTGTTCTCTTCGGTCCTCATGGTAACGGGACGCCTTTTTTTTTGAAGGCGTTATTAGACTGAGCGGCGCTCACCGGCAGGGCAGCGGACACGGCGGGGAAACTGCGTTAAACTGCGTTAAACTTTCGTCCTGCGCCTCGTCCTGTTTGGTTGCTCTTTACTGACATCTACCGGCTGGTTGCGGAAACACAGTTTGCGTTGGAGCGAACACATTTTTGAATGTAGAAATTTCAGCGTTTGTTGGAGAAAAAAAAAAAAATACAAAATATATATTTTAAATTTCAACTCGTTATTATTGCAACCGCATTCAGAAAATATTACACTCGACAGGGGGCCCACACTGTCTGAAGCCGCTTGTCCAGAGCGGGGTCGCGGTGGGCCGGAGCCTAGCCCGGCAGCGCAGGCCGCAGGCAGGGGACACACCCCGGGCGTCCGGGACGCCAGTCCATCGCAAGGCATCCCAAACAGAACTCGAACCCCAGGCCAGCCAGGGAACGTGAGCAGACCCCCCCCCCCCCCCCCCCAAAGCTGTATACTTTCATCAACTTTTAAATTTTTATTTCTAACACAAGCTAAATGCGTTTATATGGAAATGCACGCATTTAGAAAGTATTTCTTAAAAAAGAAATGGGTTCAAATAAAGAGTGAAGAACCTGTGATAGAGTGTAGCGGACGCCGTATAACGGCACTGTAACAGACCGGGCGCTGCAGTTACCTGTACGGCCGCTAGGTGGCAGCACGCGCTCATGTGCCATTTGAATGAATTATAGAGCATCATTGAAAGAGAGCACAGCAAGAAAAAGGTGTAAAGCCAGCAGAGTAAAAGAGCACCCAGTGCTGTGTCAGTCAGCAACAAGAAAAGACACAGATTCCCTATTATTATATGCACATGTTCGTTGTTGGTTCCGAGAGGCAAATAGTTTACTCCTGCCCGCGTGGTGTAAACAGCCATCTTCGGATGCCCGCGTCCGAGTTGTCTGAATGACCGTCTCACGGCTTCTCTAGAGGAAGGTAAACACCAGCTTTGTAGAAAGAAGCCACGAGTGTTGTGACCTCTGCTCCTGCTCTGATCAACGAGTGCAGATCCACACGCGACCGCTGCCGAAAGCAGCGCCCTTCAGAGCGATGGCAGTGTTTCGGCACGTGATGTCATTTTCCGCGCGGCGGTCCAACAGCGGGAAACCACTGCTTTCCATCCGGAGCACATCTAAAGCCCTTCTTCATAACCGCTCGCAGCTCCCTTCTACCTGCAGCGCATGGGAACCTAGTCTTTAAGAAGACAAACATGCGAAGTACTTAAATACTGTATTTAGAGCAGCTCGGCTCCTCGCGCCGTTCCCCCGACACCCTCTCCTCCAACATCACAGAGCGTCTGACACTCCTCCCGTGTGCAAACTCAAATCACACGTATTAGCGCGTAACGTGGTAAATGCCGGATCCGTGGTTCAGACCCGCGGAGCGGATTGCTGGTAAACACGTTCACGCGTCACGCGAAGCTGGCGAGGACGTGAAGGAAGGGCTGGGACTCTTGGGGGGGGCGGCAGCGCCAGGCCGACACGGTGCGGCGGCGCCGATGCGATGCGGCCTTCGATGTGGCTGTGCGCGGGTGCGGGAGGCCCGAGAACAAGAGACTCCCGAGCGTTCGTGTTCCGTTTGCGAACGTCCCCGAAAAAGGGGCCTCCACCGGCGGGACCTCCAGTGGCCAGCTTGCGTGGACCGGGTCCTGGCGCCGCCGGGCCCGCCCACACCTGTCCTCGCTGAAGGAGGCCTAGCGCCGGCGGCTGTGCCCCGTCTCGTCTCTCCCTCCCACACCGAGGGCGACGCTCCAACCCTCACGAACAGGCCGCTTGCCCCGCCCCTTTTCGCTTTGGCCTCCGAGGGAAAGGGTGCGGCGTGTTCTCGGATCTCTCCGCAAGCCCGTCCGCCTGCTTGCCGGAGGTGTCGCCGATGAGAGCACCTCCTTAAAGCGTGACGAACGCTCGGGAACGCCACGCGGCGGACGGAGGTCCTCGTCGCGCAGATGAGGGGCGAGCGGGAGCGACGCGGTCGATGAGACCACGCGGAACCAGAGCGCTCCAGTCCACCGCAGCCACGCGCACCCCCGATCGTGCGCTTCCTCTCCCGATAGTAAATGATCCATCTTCCGCAGGGAACACTCCCGTCCCAATAACGGCTCCTATTAATCAACCGAGGGGCACACCGGAGCAGGAAGGCAGCCCTTCCAGAACTTTCTAAGCGCGCTGCAGACAGGGGCGGCTCTGCAGGAAGTTCGGTGCGAGGCAGATGTCGGTGGGGGGAACCTTGGATGACCTTTGAGATTCCTAGCTGGAGTAATTACTCTGTCGCTAAGGCAACCGTGTTTTCTAAAAGGGGGAATTCATGGCTGCGGCCCGAATCGCCGGCAGGTTCTCCTCTCCAGAACTCCTCCAAACCCCCTGATCTGCCAAGGAGGCGTCAAAACATTCGCCACCGAGGCTGTTTGAACGCGTTCCAGGTATTATAACGTGAGCGCGTTCGCTTCGGCGCGCATCGCGTTTCTCGTGCTCGCGCCACAGCATTCCTTCCATTCACCATGGTAATAATTCATTTTTACACCGTGTTAAACTTTGCAGGTGCTCAGCAAATGCATTCGGTTGCAGTTACGCAGGTTTGCTTCACACAAATGACACACAGATTCCGTGCAGACAGACCGAAGTTACCCGGATTACCCTTACATGGATCACACACCTGACATTAAAGTCATTTACATAGGTGATGCATTTTAAAAATTATGCAAATGATACGTTTTCTAATTTATAGCAACGCAGACGAAGTGCCGTTATACACTCTCACACGCTGATTTCACCTTTTATTCCTTAAATTCACGGATGTTTTGTGTGCAGCGTTACCCCCTCCACCACCTTTACACCCTACAGGATCGCAGAGAAGGAGACCTTGTTTACAAACAGCATCTCCTGTAAACGCATTCAAGGATTACCGCTCCTTAGTGTCACATATTGTGTATTTATTTTTAATTTTTTTACTGAGTAATTGCCCTTTTCTGCAGTTTCCAGAGGGGGGTGCAGCGGCGCGGCAGGTTTCGCTGGGTCTCGCTCTCTGGTGGGTCTGGGGTTCGAGTCCCGTTTGGGATGCCTTGCAATGGACTGGCGTCCCGTCCTGGGTGTGTCCCCTCCCCCCTGCTACCTTCCGCCCTGTGTTGTCGGGTTAGGATCCGGTTCGCCACAACCCTGCTTGGGACAAAGGGCTTCAGAGTGTGTGTTTCCAGCGGAAAGTGAGATTTTACATGAAAGCAAAACCTCACTCTAAGGCAGTGTTTGATTGACAGCGCACACCCAGGACCAGAGCGACACGGGTGTTGGCGCCCGATGGGCCGGGGCGCAACGCGGTGGATCCGGCACTCGGACACAGCGAGCACATCACGCTCGGGGCGTGCGGAAGCAGGCGAGCGCACGGCGCACGCACTCGGAAGCAGGCGGTAAACAAGAACTGCGGTGATGAGAAGATGTGAACCCGCTGACGGACCGAGGAGCCACTTGTGGCTCCTGCCTCACGCGGTGTATGAAGAGGCTCCGTCCCCGCAGCACGTCCGGGTCTTGGCGGACGAGGTCGCGACCCCGCGCCGTGATCCCGCCTGGAGCCAGGCAATTTGTCTGGGGCACCATTAACTCCGGCGCGGCGCTCCACGCGGATCGCGTTGCCCGGCAGCCCTGACGTCATGTAACCCCACCGCCGACGGCGCCCCCGGGGACCCCCCCCCGGCCCGCCACATCTGAGCCGCGGCGCTACGGGTGCGGTGGTCCTCGGCCGGTCGCCGAGCAACACTGCATCGCGGCAACGCTGTGGGCCGTGGGTCAGTTTGAGTCCCTCCGAGCGGCGCTGGCTTCTCTGTGCCCGTAGCACTCTTCCACCGCAGCACCTCTATCAACAAATATGAATTATTTATCTTCATCAATAGTTGATTTTCTCCTACCGATCGTTAAACGTGCTACTTTTCCGAGGCTCGGTAAATCTTGCACCGTCCAGAAATCGGTCAAAAAAAGCATAAAACTATTGTTCCGAACTGCTTTTGCGACCGATTTGGACATTTAAACAGTTAACTTAAGTCTAAATGTTAGTTCAAAGACATGTAATTTGAAAAATATACGGTGTGTATTTCATAAAAATCTCGGGAAAATCAAAAACTTAATAAAACACACACTGACTGCTTGTCCTTGTCCCAAGTGGGGGTCACAGTGAGCCAGAACCCAACCCCGCAACACAGGGCACAAGTGAAGGGGACACACCCAGGACGGGACGCCAGTCCATCACAAGGCACCCCAAGCGGGACTCGAACCCCCCCCACACACACACACATTATCAGAACCGCTTGTCCCATACGGGGTCACGGGGAACCGGAGCCTACCCGGTAACACAGGGCGTAAGGCCAGAAGGGGAGGGGACACACCCAGGACAGGACGCCAGTCCGTCACAAGGCACCCCAAGCGGGACTCGAACCCCAGACCCACCGGAAAGCAGGACTGTGGTCCAACCCACTGCACCACCACACCCCCTCTCGAACCCCCCCCATTTAACTTAAAACTAGAGTGTCTATTAGCAAATTAAAACTCAGCTTAGTTCCAAATGTGGACTTTACATGTGACAAGATTCCCAAATGTGAGAAAAGATGCGCTCAAGTCCATCCACTTTCCCCTCATGAGCAAGAATCAAAGGAGAAGGCTGGTAAAACAGGTAAAAAGAACATTTCTGCACACCTGAGTGGGGTACTTGAGAAATAGCAGCAGTTTTTGAGTACGAGCAGGAAACACATTCCTCTGGTTTTGAGTATAAATTGTGTGTGTGTGTGTGTGTATGGAAAAACATGCCTCAAAACAACACGTAGGTGCCTTTGACTGGTGCACCACCATCACCAAGTGCCCAGTGCACACAGTACTTTCAGAGCACTGGGTTACTGAGATTTACATTTACATTTATTCATTTAGCAGACGCTTTTCTCCAAGGCGACGCACATCTCAGCAAAACATTTAAATTCACTGCGTTTCTACAAAGAGTAGGACGTGTCCACCGTGATGAGAACTCGTCCATTCCGGGCGGAATCGACCATCCGACTGGTGCCCCCGGTCCCCTTCCCCGATCCCCTCCACGCACCGGGAAGCGCCGTGCGGAAATCCCGCTCCGTGTAGCGTAGCGCATCGCGTTCGCTTTTAAACTTTTGATCGTGGGAGGGTTCGCTAGACCATGTGCTCAGCGCTCCGCCACCTCGAAAGTTGACGTACGTCCCAATCCCCGAAGGGCCTGGAAACACGAGCCCCCGAATCTTCGAAGATAGGAGCATCTATCAACCATACTGCCCCCAGCAGAGGGAGGGCCCTGATGGATTTATGCACGCGGGCAAACACACACACACACACACACACACACACACACACACACACACACACACACGCACACGCGTCATCGCAGTGACACTTAATGTCCTTATGGAGCAGGATGCGAGCGGTTCGTGAGCCCCCTGGCCGGCTCCTTGCGCTCCGACGGTGTCGTAAGCGGAATGCCATCATTTCGCATTTGCGGGAACGAAATGAAAATGTTGGGAAGTTGCTGAGATCGCAATAAAAAGAGGCGCCTGCTCCGAAAATGTGATGCGTAAGCGTTCGGCCGCGCCGCGAGGCGAAACGGCAACGCGGACGACCCGCGCGCCGGGTTCGGCGTGGGCCGCGAGCATCCGGGATGAAAGGGGACGCGAGGGGTGAGCTTCGCAGAGCCGGACACGGGGGCCGGGTCGCCGCGCACGGTCCCGCACGGCGCCTTTCGTAGCTCCTTTGTGGGTCCGGCAAGTCCAAGAGCTGCCGGTTCCTCCGCTCTGCTGTGGTTCATGTGGTTTTCACACTGAAGCAGAGGCAGGAGTCTGCAGCTCCTCATATAACAATGAGTAGCGTGTACAGGTGAACAGGCATCCCACACACACACACACACATTTTCTGAACTGCTTGTCCCATTCGGGGTCGCAGGGAGCCAGAGCCTAACCCGGCAACTCAGGGCACAGGGCTGGAGGGGACGCACCCAGGACAGGACACTAGTCTGTCGCAAAACACCCAAAGCGGGACTCGAACCCCAGACCCACCAGAGAGCAGGATCCGGGCCGACCCACTGCGCCACCGTGCCCCCCGCAGGTATTCCTCGATTTACTAAACAAATCCATTCCCGGAAACTGTGCGTACGTTTACGTTTACGTTACTGCCCAAGAACTGGAGTACGTTTGTCCCGACCATCGTAGCTGGAAATCTTCACGAACGTCACTCCGGATGAGCACCTTGTGCAAGAGGATGGCTGTAGGACCGCGTTTTGGGACTTGGAGCAGCGACTCTTTGGTCGCACATCGAGGTCTTTACATTTACGTTACTTCGTTTAGCAGACAATTGTTTCCAAAGCAACTTCCAATGAACTCTATGTAGTGTTACCACCCCACACACCGTATACACCAAGGTAACTTACATTGCTAGATACACTACTTACACTGGGTCACTCATCCATACATCAGTGGAACACACACATTCTCTCTGTCACTCACACACTATGGGGAACCTGAACATCATGTCTTCGGACTCTGGGAGGAAACCAGAGCACCCGGAGGAAACCAACACAGACACGGAGAGAACATGCAAACTCCACACAGACTGAGCAGTGATGAAAACCATGTCCTCTCACACCTCCCAGGAGCTGTGAGGCTCTAGCGCTACTCACCGTGCCACTGTGCCACCCGGTATGGTTAAGGTTAAGGTGGTTAAGGGACTTGGTTAAGGTACTTCACAATTATGCTACATTACCAGACACAGACACATAACTGCCATATGATGATGCAAATGTCCAAAGACATGCTGTTCAGGTTCCCCACAGTGTGTGAGTGACACAGAGAGAGTGTGTTCCACTGACGTATGGATGACTGACCCAGAGTAAGCAGCGTATCTAGCGGTGTAAGTCAATGTGGTGAATAAGGTGTGTGGGCTCATAACACTACGTAGAGTTCGTTGGAAGTCGCTTTGGAGAAAAGCGTCTGCTAAATAAATAGATGTAAATGTAACGTAAGCAAATGGCCATTAGTGGCACTGAAGGCAATTCTGTTAAAATCCTGAATGGATCCAATTCCCGATGTCCTCTTTCCTGGTTTTATGGATGTTGGGTAACGTATAACGTCATTCAGAATCAAAAAACCAAACTTGAATTTTAATTCTCCTTCATCCCAGTAAGAACTTGCCTTGTTGTGATTATTCACAAATTTCCTTCTCTGAGAAAGACGGCTGGCAAGAATTAAGCTTGTTAATACGGTCATTAAGCCACTGTTTTGTCTGGTAACCACGGCAACCTTGGATGTGAGAATCCAGGTTGGTTAGGGCAGAGCAGTATAAAGTTTTACAGCAACTTAGCAGTGCCAGTTTGGGAAGAAGTAGGACATAGCCCCCCCGTACCCCCCATACCCCCCCACCGCCGGCAGTTACCAGGGGGTGGGTCTGATGTAGAGCGTTGGGGGCAGTTACAGGGGGTGGGGCCAGCAGATGGTGCTAGCTCAGTTCTTAAAGCGGGAAGGGCGGTGAGCAGCACCATGGAACCCATCTCCTCACACAAAGACACACAAAGAGGAACACGCACATGCAAGAAGTGATGAAAGCATATCGTGCTTCACTGCCTAACTCTACACACGGGGCCATAAAGCGCTTCTTAATTGGGACGATTCGCATCTCGTTTTTGCCCTGTCAGATTCGGGCGTTTCGCCGAAACGAGGAAGAGATTTTTCCTGCGTGGTGCAATTTCACACGTGTTCCGCACGTCGCGGCCCCTTCCCGCGGGCGAGGGTTAGAGCCGCACATCCCGCCAGCATCGGGTCAAGGATGGGCATCCGTCTGGCCATGAGAACCCGGGATGGGGAGCGACTCCGCCGGGGTACGGATGGCCATCGGTGACGCTGGCTGGCTTACGATTTGAGCGAACCGTTTTCTAGTTGCGCTGCTTTTATGTGGGCTGGGGTTAGACGCGCTCGCAACGTTCTCTCGAGGACCTCAGGTGGTTCATTCTCGTACAGCCGCTGCATTTGCGATGCTCCGAAAGCTGTCGGTGGCTCTGGATGAGGGGAGTACCGAGTAAATAAACGTGAAAGGAAGCTTTCCCCTCCGCGCGCTTCGCTGTCTCCCGATGCGCGTCACGTTCCGCTTTTTGCCCTCCCGACCCCGGTTCGCTCATAAGGGCCGCGGGTTCGATGTCCCGTCCGTGCGCTTTCGAACCCGGAGCTCCGTTGGCGCCACGGCCCGAGGCTCCGGCCGCGGAGGTGGAAATATGCAGCCCCAGCAGGAAACCGAAAAAAAGGATCCTGTTTTGCGAGAGCGCAGCCCCGGCAATTGCCGAGGCAGTCCCGTCCCAGCTGCCCGTAGGCGTCTCGCTCGCTCCTCCGAGAGCGTCGGCCCGGCCCGGCCCCCGATCCGAACCGCTCCCACCTCACCTACCAGCAGTGCCTGGAAAGGCTTCGCCCGCTACTTTTCAGAAGGCCAGAACCCGGATACACCCAAATGAAATAATGAGACGCACGCCCTCCTCGCTTTCATTTACCATTTCCCAGGCCCGTGTGCATTTCCTCAACGGAATGTTTACTCCCGGGTTACCCGTCCCGACAGGAGACGCTCGGAGACGGGCTCCGTCTCTCGGATACACGCAGCGCGTACGGCGTACTGTATATAGCTTCTAAAAGCGCAGCTGCTAAGTGCACGATTTGCATGTCTTTATAGTTCCTAACAGCCTGCTTGTTTCCACCCATTAGCTGGCATGTTTATTTCTGTAGTCCGAAGGACTTCTATATATAACCGTGCATGCCGGAGCAACACGTGCACGTCACGTAGAGTTATCGTTCTGCCAGGAAATTCCAACGTTGGCGCCCTCCCTCCTCGCTCTCGCTCGCGGGCCCCACGTTCTTCGGATGACGACCGCGCCGTGGAGGGTGGACCGCAAGTTCTCCGCCAAGAGTGGGAGGGCAGGACCGGGAACTCCCGCCGCGCGGCGAGCGAGGTGTGCGGGGCCCGCGGCGGGCGACGGAGAGTCGCGGACTCGCGTTCTCCCTGACGCACGTTTTTCGTTTCTTGCATCATCCCCTAAGGGAGCCTGCGGCTCGGGGACAAGTCGGGACTCGGCGGTAGCGCGACGCCCGAACCGATGAGACAAACACTTCCAAGCAGATCTCACGGGAGCCCCTGTAGGAGCTGTAACCGCGAACGGTAAGACAGGGGACTCCTTGGTGGCGAAAGCAACCTCCTCAAATGCAAGATGTGAGCGGTCTGCTGACCCGCATCGTGCTCCGTGCAGGCTGGAGCTTTGCAAGAAACAAGTCCTCCGTGCAGTAAATACAGAACAAACCCGGTTCTTTTCCCCACACACACACTCTGTCTGAAACCGCTTGTCCCATACGGGGTTGCGGTGAGCCGGAACCTAACCCGGCAACACAGGGCGCAAGGCTGGAAGGGGAGGGGACACACCCAGGACGGGATGCCAGTCCATCGCGAGGCACCCCAAGCGGGACTTGAACCCCAGACCCACCGGCAAACAGGCACGTGCCAAACCCGCCATCGCGCCCCCCCCCCCCGGTTCTTTTCCAGTGTTGCTTTTTCGCAGGGATTGCAGCACCCGCCTCCAGCACGGCACCCTTTCAGTCCCAAGAGCCTCGCATTAAAGCCCTGAATAAGATGCCATTAGGTTGTGAGTGTGGCTCCTCGACCATGAGCCGTCAACAAATAGCCAGTGACAAAGCGCACTTTAGCTCCAGGACAATTGTCATTATTTACCAGTGTAAGGATAAGTTCGAGTGAAATAGCTCGGATGGAAACTGGAAATGGAAAAAGCGGATCAACGTCGTAGAGCCGCGATGTGGGCCGACAATCCGTGAACAGACTCGCTCGCTCTCTCTCTCCCTCACTCGCCGTCAACGATCATTAGGCCCAAGTCAGGGTCGTGGTGGTCCGGAGCCTATCCTTTTGCTCATCTCACAAATCACGCCCTGGAGAGACATGACAGGACTGATCTTTACTTGCCGAGGAGAGAACAGCAGCAGCATTTTGAATAAGTATCCTGTAGATAAATGACGCCACCGAGGCACCTGAACGAGATCGAAGACGATATTGTCATCGACTTCATTTTACGGCGAGAACAAACAGCACCGACTGGTTTTTTGTCTACCGCAGGTGAACCGCGTCCACTTTTGTCGCATCGTTTTTTAAATAATAAAAACATGGAGCAACTTCTCTGCCTGTAAGCTTGTGCCCGACCCGTACACCTTACAAGAGCCGATGTAACTGTCTCCCACGAGAACAAATGAACATTTCACCTGCATGAGCACTGAAACCGTGCAGATCTGGAATGTCGGGACAGCCTCGCGGAGCTTAGAGCACAGTGCGACGTGACCACACATCAACTTTTGCCCTGTTTTATGTATGTGGATGAATTTGCATTTTCGCTGTGTGGCTGTGACCTGGGGGGGCGTGGTGGTGTCGGGGGTTGGACCGGGTCCTGCTCTCCGATGGGTCTGGGATTCAAGTCCTGCTTGGGGTGCCTTGTGATGGATTGGCGTCCCGTCCTGGGTGTGTCCCCTCCCCCTCCAGCCTTGCGCCCTGTGTTGCTGGGATAGGCTCTGGCTCGCCACCACCCCACTTGGGATAAGCAGTCTCAGACTGTGGGTGTGTGTGTGTGTGTGTGTGTGTGTGTGTGTGTGTGTGTGTGCTGTGACCTGCTGATGTTCTACCGTTAACAAAAAAGGAGTAAGAAAAATAATTATAGCCGTCTCTAAGAATTCTGGTTCTAGCGAAACCTGTTGGCTTCCTCTGTGCGCATGAACGTACGTGCATGCGCGTGTGTGTGTGAAACACACAATGGCTCTCAACTCTCTCCAACTTGCTGCTCTGTCCCCGTCCACCAACGTTATTTCGGCGTGTTGGTGATGCAGACGAGAAGAAAGGTAAGACAAGATGTTTTTCTCCTGCTGGATCCCAAAGTTTTTTTTTTTTTTTTTTTTTGCCTAAGTGACAGATAAACTATTTTGGGCATGCAATTAGGCCCCGAAGTTGTGGCTTGCCTCACTTTCCTGGAAGCGTTTAATTACCCCTCCCGCACGACGAGGCGTGTCAAGCTGCTCCGTCTCCTGCAGCCCACGCAGTCGTGCCAGAGGACAGGCGGGAACTTCCCCCGGCGCTGGTGAGAGACAGCTTGTTGCCACGGCGACTCCTTCTGTCAGCGGTGAGCCTGCCAGCTCTGGCCTCGGTGTCACACGTGGGCACGGAGACTGAGGCTAGCCCCGGCAAACGGTCCGCTTCGCGGCCCACTCGTACGGCACACGCCCCGTCGCCGCGGCACGGGCGGCATCGTCGCCCTCCTCCGTTGCGTAACACCTGCCCGGCGCACCGTTACGCTGCCGGGTAAGATCCATCCGGTACACAGCACGGTATGTAATGCTGCATGCCACATGCAGTGATTTACACTCATTTGTACAACCCTGCCTTCATTATCATTATTATTACAATATTACAGTACTGGATTTTCTCTTTTTAACTGGAGCAACTTCAGGGTAAGCACCTCGCTCATCGGTACTACAGCTGAAGTTGGGATTCAAACCTGCGATCTTTGGATCCGAAGGCAGCGGCTCTCAACACTAGCTGCCCCTGGTAATACTGGCACTGTGATATATACAGCGGCGTACAATTTTTACTCTTGCTGGTGGTATACCTGTCCTGCTATACACCACCACGGTAGCAGCTGCGTGCATTTTTTACACCCTCATACATTAGTTGATCCACTTTTTTGCAGTCATCTCCAGTACCTTCAAGAAGATTTTATCTGCAGTTTTAGTTTTTTTCATAATGACTGTTAACATCCTCTTTTGCTCATGGGTACCACGCTAGTATATATCGGGCTACAACTTCCGCTCTCAACAGTTGGGCTTATTATGTAAATTTCAAGCTGAAGGACACACTGCTTCACTGGGGAAAAAAAACTGTAGCTGAGAATGATAACAATGAGGTTCTGATATAATCCCAGACTGCCACTTTTTCAGCCATGTGAGACATAACCAAAAATGGAGAGCATAAAGAATTAGATGGTGCACACGGATGTTGTCCGCGAGACATTCCTACACTAACACTGCATTTTGTGCCCTTTATATGAGGAATACGTGCACTGATTTTATTCACGTTGCTCCACGTCAACTGACACTGCCTTGCAACCTCAACATCACTTGGAAGCAGTCGATGCAAAGGAAAAAGGTCACGGTGAAGCGCTCCTTACTGGACTGCTGTAATAGATGCTTCTAGAAACAGGCTGAGATTCTTTAAAACATGCAGTGCTATCATGCACTTTCCCTCAACGTAGTCAGCCTCGTTTTTGGCTCTGATACATGGAAGCTGATCCAGTTCACGGCATCTATCGCATTTACACTGGTTATGGTGTAAATTCAACGTTTTACATGGTCATTCATGATGGTGGAGGTGTTCGCCCTCGGTCTTCATCAGGAACGGCATTGTGTCCTAAAACAAATCACAACTTCATGATTAAAAAGGATTGTACAGAATGGGCATCACACACACACACAGAGTCTGAAACCACTTGTCCCGAGTGGGGTGGCGGTGAGCCAGAACCTAACCCGGCAACACAGGGCGCAAGGCTGGAGAGAGAGGGGACACACCCTGGACGGGACGCCAGTCCATCACAAGGCACCCCAAGCGGAACTCGAACCCCAGACCCGCCAGAGAGCAGGAGTCTGGTCCAACCCCGCTGCACCCCCACGCCCCCAGGAATGAGCATTATTATACTTTAATAGAGGTAAAGACATATGAGTGCGTTGCAACGGGATCCGTAGATGGTTTTACACCACGGGAGAGTCAAATGTCTTTTGTATTCAGCCTTTTGCTGGAGGAGGCTGGTAGAAGGTAAGTGACAGCATAGCGGTTTGAGCTGTTGCCTTTAGATCTGAAGGTTGTCGGTTTGAATCTCACTTTCTGCTGTGGTACCCTGGAGCAACATACTTTCCCTAAATTACTCATAAGTGCTTAGAAGCATGGGAAGGTGTCAATGCTCCCTGTTGAGTATTGTCCGGTTAGTGTCATTTTCAGAGCGAAAAGCACCAGCGCATTACTTTGACAGACCTTTCCTCAGTCTGATCAGGGCAGTAACAAAATGACACAATTCTGCAAGGGGAAAAAAACAGCGAGACGCAGAGGCAGCAAGGCCAAGGAGAAAACCGCAAGGAAGCGGCTCGCTGCTGTCGCCGTAGACCTTCGAGAATGAAACGGCGCAGCGAGCGCTCGCTTTGCTCTTTTGTACCGCATCCAAGTCACAGAAGGGCATGCGAATGCAGCGTGGTACAGCAACACTTGAGCAGAAATATCCAGGTTATTTTTACTTTCTTAACTTTCTGCTGCTTTTCTACACATCTTTTCAACTTTGGAAATGAGATGAAATCACAGGATATGTTCATCAGCTTGATTCACTTATCTTAATCAATACAAAAGCAACACTGCTTTTCCTCATCCGTCCTCACTGGGAACCCGAAATCATTAACGTCGGGTCATATCCGGATGCTGCTTAATTTCAGGGAAGTTATGAAGAGCCGAGTGCGTGCGCTGCAGATGTAGTCGGGGCCTTTAAGTAAGCGCGGTTCGCTTTCGACGTGCAGTTAAAATCCAGATCCCCGCGGGCTTCTGCGGGAAGACAGTGCGGCAGTGGTTTCTGCTGTAAGCTGCTTTCAGCGGGACAGAACGCCACAAAACATTTTATCTCAGCACCATGTCTTGTTGAACAAGTTGTTATAAGAAAACTAAACAAAATGTAACTAAAAAGATTTTAGTTTTAACACGTGCATAAGGAAGATCAAAATACGCAATTATAGAGCTGATACACACATATAATGCATTATAGATATATATACTTGTGTGTATATACACATACACATTGTCTCAAGCGGGGTCACGGCGAGTCAGAGCCTAACCCGGCAGCACAGAGCACAAGGGTGGAGGGGACACACCCAGGATGGGACGCCAGTCCATTGCAAGGCACCCCAAGCGGGACTCGAACCCCTGACCCACCAGAGAGCAGGCACAGGTCAAACCCGCTGCACCACCGTACCCCCCATACCGTATATGTAAATATACAACATTAAAAATTGAGATTAATCTGCGTGAAATAAAATCTAAAAGAGAAACAGTTACCAGCAATCATCTTCCATGTGGATGCTCATTAATGCATACTCACATTACATAACCAGCTGTTTTGGTATGATTGTTGCCTATTTTTTCTAGAATATTCCTTTGGCCATGTTCTAAATTTACCCAAGTACCGCTGGTGTATTTGCGCACCAAGGAGTACAGTACTCAAAAAGAGCAGACCATCTGTTCACCGTGAACCCACTTGTGCTCGTATAGTCGGGTCGACATTGTTGGTTTGATTGCTGTTTGTAAAAGCTTTGCGAGTATTGCCAGAAAAAAAAAAAAAAAGTTTCATAAGACTGAGGTTTGGTCGTTGTCCTGCGCACGAGAACCCGTGCTGCGAACGAGCACTGCAATGTCATATTTTTCAAATTCAGACTGCATTTATCGTCTGGTCTCCGGAGAACCACTGTATGATTTTAATGAATCACGTTAAGGCCGTCAGAAGCAGAGCCAACCCGTTGCGAATTCTGCACGTGATCTGCCCTCCTAACCACGCGTTTGAGCTCCGTCTTCGTCGTCCTCGGACGGGACGCGGAAGTGCGATCTGACGCCTTGCTCGCCGTGCTCGAGCGTGGGTAGATTTGCCATCATTTTACCTCCTGCGAAAAACCAGATTACTCCAACAATAAGTACACTGTGCTGTGATTTCTGGAGCACTATTGCAAATCAATAACCTTGTTATCTCCGGCTGCTCCGAACCGCATCTGGAAAGAACTCATTAATGAGATAAATGGTGGGCTCCACGCGTGAAGCCTATCAGCAACGTCGCTGGAACATCGGGCGAGGGGTCGTCCTCCGGCAGCGCTCGTCCCCAACGCCTCTGGCTCTGACTAGCCTCGGGCTCCAGCCGCCAAGTCTTTATGTTCCTCCGAGCGCTCTGGTTTCACCTCCAGCGCTTCTGGCCTGGAACATGACACCCCCTCGTTCGGCGAGCGCTACGATTTCAGCCGCTACGCTCTCCGGAACATTAAACCCGACCGTTCGGCTCAGCCTGCTATGGCCATTGCACCTCTTTCTGAATAATTTAGCGGAGTCCGCAGGAGGAATTAGTCACCGGGAGCTGATTGCATGCATATATATCCATCTTCCTGAGGGAGCCTTGCCTCTCAGGCAAGGGTCTTTATTTCGCAAAGCAGGCGTTGGAGATCAGCAGCTTAAAGTCTCCTATAAGGCAGAATCACTCCTCCCTGTTTTAATTTTCGTTCTCCACTCAAAACGGTTGGCTTTGCATCTTGCCATTATTTCTAATAAAATGCACTTTATTTCGACACTACCCGTTTCCTCGGCAAGTGTTTTCAGCACCCTTTATAACTATAAGATGACACGTCTCTCCATCAACAAATTTCTCTGCGAGTCCCTGCTTGTCTCCCGCATGAGCTGAAGTTCTAAAACCGGAGAGGCGGTCGTCACCCGTCGCACTCGTCCTTTTTCCTCGCCGTGGATTCCGTGCCAGCTGCTTTTCAAGGACCTCACACCAAGCTGTTAATAATGACCAAAGCTGTCCTCTCCTTATTCTGGCGCGAGAATGCTGCCTGAATAAATCATTTTGGTGAGATATCACAACTATAATTTCGTCGTGAGAGGAAGCGGTTCTCTCCCACACGTTTTTCGCAAATGAATCACGAACGTGTGTCAGAAGCAGTCTACAACAAAACACGGTCACTTGTTTTGAATGTCACCAAAACTGAAATGACGTGCACGAGCTCTTCCGGACCATCTTTTGCCTACAAAGAGCACGCAATGTGGTTGAGCGGTGTGCCAGTTCAAATGTGTTTTTATTCCACTTGAGATCATTTGTCTAATCAGCAGTTACATCACCGGCACTCCTTGGCCAGAAGGGCAATGCCAGTGCCTTGAAAGCTGTGAGACGTGGTTGACAGGGGGGTGCTGTCCTGGGAATCTGTGTCCAGTTGTAGGAGCCAGCGACGTCTTCTTCCATTCGGACCTCTGGACACCTGAGGATGTCGGCCTAAGACGCGACGTTGCTCTTTGTGGCACTGCCAGGCAGCACGGTGGCACAGCGGCACAACGAGTTAGCGCTGCTGTCTCACAGCACCTGGGTGGTGTGAGAGGATGTGGGTTTGATCCCTGCTCAGCGTGTGTGGGGTTTGTATGTTCTCCCCCTGTCTGCATTGGTTTCCTTTGGGTGCTCTGGTTTCCTCCCACACTCCAAAGACATGCCGTTTACCCATAGCATGTGAGTGACAGAGAGAGTGTGTTCCACTGATGTATGGATGAGTGACCCAGTGTGAGTAGTGTATCTAGCAGTGTAAGTCACCGCGGTGAATAAGGTGTGTGGGCTCATAACACTACATAGAGTTGACTGGAAGTCGCTTTGGAGAAAACCGTCTGATAAATAAATAAATATAAATGTACTGCACATGGCATTAATACAGCATGGGGTAGCACAGTGGACATAACCTCCAGGCTGTGGTAGCACAAGGAGCCTTGATCTACTGTAAATAAACTGAGTGAAATACCCATCTGCAAGAATGGTACTTCACTCTGGACAAGCGCAATGCCTAAGCAATACTGCTGAACCAGGAAACACCTGGATTTTGGTGAGATGCAGTATATATCATACTCAATAAAGATACTGTATGCGTGCGATGTGATAATCAAGTTCCAATTCTAATCAAGTCCTGCTTCAAGCTCCGCGCTCCTTTGTGCAGAAATTGCCATTTAACCACCTCATTCAAAGTGCAGTGTTTGCACGAAGAACCTCTGCTGCCGTCACTTTCCTTTGTAATCAAAGCTAATCCGCACACCTGCTCCTTAAGAATTGAAAGCAGAATACTAAATTATTTAAATTGGAGACAATTACTTCCCAGGTGTGAGCGATGACATGCTATGGATTTTTAACCAACGCAAATAATCCTGTCGCAAGGGTGTGCTAATCAGGCGTTCATTGACAGCAATAAGTGCTTCACGCAGCAGTGTGTTCTTCTTACCGAAATGGATTTTTAAGTGATTTTTAGCCTTGAATTTCAGGATGATCTGGAATCCATTGTAGGGAGGGGGAGAAAAAGGAAGGGAAAAAAAAAAAAAAAAAAAAAAAAAACTCTGGTGTTTGACAAGTGCAAGCTGTGACAACAGACTGGATACTGCTATTGCGCTGTGCTCAGTCATAAGGAGTATGTGCTCTTTGTCTAATGGGGACCTTGGGTTTTCAGTATTATCTGTTCATTTCAAAGTTCCCCTGCGCTGAATGAAGCGGAAGGATGGAAGAATGCGGTCTTGCTGCTAAAGCCGAATATCAATCTTACGACAGTCGCTGAATATTCAGTAGGATATACAACACGAATGGGTCATAATAACGTAAATAGATCCTGTGAAATGAAATGCCATGTGTACACAGGCTGCCATTTTTAGTGCTATTGATTTTTTTTTTTTTTTTTTTTCCCTGTGCTGATTGCAGTACGTTGGGTATTGCTTTTCCCAATTCAGAAACACAAGTCGCTGCGTCCTCCCTCTGGAGTTGGAGGTGCTGTGCAGACACATGCTGTACCTTCCATGACCTCATAGATGGAGCATAGCCTTCTGCAGTCACTGCCTGGATCCTAGGAGAAATGATGTCGTCAACGTTTTGACGTTTCATAGGAAATTTGAATGCGCGGCTCAATTTTCATTACCATGACTGAGATGTTTCAAAAAGCTTTTGAACCGAGGGAGCGCGTCTTTATTTTTTAACGTGGGACAAACGGCTCTTTGTGTGGCGCTCATTGCAGCAGAAAAGCTGGAGTGATCTGTTGAAGTCTTTCCGTGCGTAGCCGATGTGAATCTCAATGCCCCGAAGGAGCGCGTCACCTGCGTAGGGATGGATGGAGACCTCGGAGACCACGCGTCATGGATCTGGAAGCAACGCTGTATTTGATGGCATCTCATCCAGCTCACCAACGTCCCGTACACTATACCATATGCTAAACCTGCAGCCGGTTTCCCAAAGGAACCTGCTCGTTTTATTGAATGGTTAAAAGTGTAATAATTTCTGACACATTCACTGAACTCATAAAAATGCTATCTGGAGCTTCTTGGAGTGTTTTTGTTTCTGCAAATAATAAGGAAGGGAGAATGGAATGAGATTTCATTGAGACATTATTCAGTAGGCTTCTGTGTAAGTACTGTAATACAGTGTGTGTAATGCTGTTGAAGTATAATCCATTGTATTAGGTATGATTTTAATAAATGTCAGGCCAGTTGTACTGTGTTTAGCAGTAAGGTATTTACAGTCAGTGCAATGTTAATGAAAGCCTTCAGAATGATTTACCCAAAATGTGGGCATTAGCGATGTTAGAACATTGAAGTCCATGTGCTGATGTAATGTCTTCTCCGCAAGTGGGAAAACAAGGCCTTGTTTTTCGAAGTTGGTCCGCAAGTACATTCGCAAACTTAATTCTTCGGTCTCGTAATTATATTACCGATGCTCAAGGCGGGATAACGGCAGGAGCACGTGACGTAGTCATCCCACAAGCCAGCATCCTTAGGGTCTCCTATGCTTTCGCATCATCTTGTGTTCGTTACCCTGAAAATGGGGGAAATCAGCTTGACTATACGAGCATATTATTTGCATGTGGTCCCCCACATAGGAGGGTTTTGTCAAGTTCTGGTGGGGACTGAGCTGTCGAACACAAACGTCTCAAGAAAGCCTTCCCCCAGAATTATGCAGTCATCGTGACCGTCTTACACAGATGTTCTGGTGGCCTCTTGGTACAGGTGTCTTAGTGTGCCATGCACAGAGTGACCCGAACATATTAATCACATCCTAGAGTCCCTCCGCAGCACCCCCAGCTTTGGGGGGATATCATGGTGAGAGTCAGCTGGGGCTGGGAGTTAGCTGGCTTAGATGTTAATGCCACAAAACTGTTCCTCCCTGGGTGGGGTTCTGCCCACCGCTCCTTCTCTCGCAGGTGTCTCCGCGGCTCTCGCGCCACATTTGCTCTCAGCAGCAGAGGCGGCTGACGGGAAGCTCTTTGTTTTCACTTAAATAGAGATTATGCCCAAAGGAAAATAGTGCGCTCCAACGCCAGACGAATATTAGGGATTCTATGCAATGTCGTACTGTATAATTAACAAAGACCACCAGATGGCTGGTCTGGAAGAGGCTCAGATGTAGTGCTGATGACAAAGCGGGAGCTGGTTCAAACCAAGTCACGTTCGTAGCATTTTGTTTGTGACTCATGGGGACGGCGCAGTGACGACAGTCTGAGAGCCCTGCCTCTGACACTCCGATCAGCAAGTGTGTTGCCGGAGAACATGCCGTCTTGGTAATCCGGGCCACGCTCGGCACACCTTTTTATCGTTATTGGTCTTTTTGTTCACGCCGTGAAGTACCGCGGAGGCATTTGGTGCCAGCTGCAAGAAGTGACAGTTGGTAAGTTTAGGAGGCGATCGTGTAACTCAAAGAAATGGCTTAAAACGGTCGACAGCAGGTTGATTTCAAACTTGTAACAATTACTGGTGGTTAATCTCCCCGGAGGGGCCCTAATGTTTTACACCTGGGAAAGGTTCTTGGACTGAACTGTTCCGCAGCTTGACTTACTCCAGTAAAATATCCAGATCGTTAAATAGCTGCATTGGATAAAAGTGTCCGCTAACAATTTAACAGGATTAGGGGTAGAGGTAGGATTGGCCCTGACTTGAAGCAGGGCGAGGCACCAAGTACGGCTTATAGAATTCAATTCCCTCATTTAAATGACTGGGTTGTGTAAAATTTGACAAGACCGCGTGTCTCTTAATATTTACCCTCCATAGAGTAATTGTGATGTTGTGGTATTTATAGGCGAAAAGGTATACCAACGAAAAACACCCAAGGGATAAATTAGATAGCGTGCATCTTATGGCTTGTCGAAAATGCGTCCAACAAAAATAAATGGGGGGGGAAAAAAATGTCCGTGCGAAGCACAAATTGGCTACAAGGAGGCCGACGTATTTGCTGATCCAACAAGGAAGATGATATGCACAGCTGTGAGTGAAAGATGAAAAAAAAGAACCGAGACCCGTAGCCGTACATATAAACGTCTGCATTTGCTTACTTACACAAAACATGCCTTCAAGACAAGTTCTAATTACACAACAGATGCACCACAGTCCATCCAGAGGGTTTCAATGCACAGCCATGGTTACATAAGACATGATAATCCTCTGTTGCCATGGATACCGCAGTCCCAACTGGCTTTGGTTGTGCTGAAAGAAAGGTATGACTTCAAGTTGTTGCCAGAGTATATTTTTGTTGTCACCGGATTAGCAGCATTTTGTGTGCTTGGCACCCCTCAACTGGCATGGTGCTCCGATTATGTTAACGGCGTACTCGTTTTCTTTCAAATATCCTTGAGTCCTTCTCCAGGAATTCGTTAGGGGTTTTATCTCCTGCCTACTTGTGCTCGACAACAAGATGAATTCTGTTATATGAAAAGGGAAAAAAAAAAAAAGGAGGGAAAAAACGTTATGTATTGCTGCACCGCTCCGTTGTGATTGATCGCCCTTACCGTTACAGGACCCGAATGTATTTACGAGAAATAAATTTATTTTGCTAATGCATTGGCAGGAAATAGGATTTTAATTACTTCAGCGAACAACCTTTGTGAACTCTGAGTGGAGGCAGAGCCACCCCGAGAGAGGCGGACCAGCCCGGAACGTGAACGCCACGCCGGAGTAGCGATGGCGGCGCTGTGAAATTGTGACGCTCTCTAGATCGCTCTTTACAGGGCAGAGAGGGCGAAAGCATGACGGTTCCGTATCGAAAGCCTGACGAGCAGAGGCCCCCCGGTGGCTCCCCAGCACGGGGAAACCGTGCCCGCGATTCTGTGAGTCATGGGTGGAGGGGTGGGCCGCTCCTCGCGGGCCTGTGGCATGTGGGCGACCACCTGGATTGGCAGCGGGAACCTCATGCCGAATGGCGGCGGGGCTCCGAACGTTGCCAGGGGCGAGGCTGGAGGAAGGACGGCAGAGGCTGGCAGGGACTCTCGAGGCACTAAACTTCCCATAATGCGAAATTAACTCTGCGGAGCATTACCGCGGTGTGAGTCTCCCTCAAGAAAAGCTGTTCAGGCAAGTTCTTTGCTGTCATATGGTTGTATTCCTTAGCTTCACCATTAGGATTCAAGCTCATCAGCACAAAGCGAGCGTTTCTCAAAGGTATTCGGCCACCGCATGCAGCAGCTATTCCCCAAATTTTTCTTTGCGTTTTCATGTCTGTTTGACCGGCGCTTTGCCTTTGTCTTGATGTGGAGCTGTGCTGAAACGGCACTTACTGTCCCTCGAGGATCCCCGGCCCTTCAGTTCGGCCGCCTGGCCCTTTGCTCCTGCTCCTTCTCTCGGACCTGTTGGCTCGCTGTAAGCCAGCCTGATTCTGAGTGACGCTTGAAAGAGGAGCAAATGGAAATCCAATTGACAGTTTGATTAGGATGAAGGCAGAGAAGAAGGGCGGCCGCCGGGGGGAGCGAGGAGGAGCACGGAGAGAGCAGGGAGCAAGTGCTGCGGGAGCGGGGAGGGAGCACGGAGCAGGGATCGCAGAGGGCGTATGGAGTGGCGGGAGTGGTCTGCCGAGGGCCGCAAGCCAACGGGCCCTGTCGCTCCGTGCGCTTTTGGAAGAGCTGGCCGCGGAGGCAGAGGGGGCTCTTCGGTGCCGCCGCCATGCGTTTAACGGGATTGGCCGACGGGGCCGGGGACAGATTTCATTAATCCCCCATCCTACCCTTTCATCCAATTATAAGCACCTTGGCGCGCGGAGGAAGGGCCGGCTGCCAAACTCCATCCTCCTTCACACGGGCACTGAGGACAGCCACGGATTCCTGCTGCGCATTCCGCTCGTATGAAACTGACAAAAGCAAGTACATAAAAGGTGTTTAAGTGTGCTTAAATATTTCATAAATGCCTTATCAGGCATGGGGCAAGTTTTAATATTCATATGATCTAAAAATAATGACGGATAAGCATATGAATTTGGAAAGAGCCCAGTTTTTCTTTTTTTTTTTTTTTGTTTAAATTTTAAATTAAAATTGCAGGTACTTATTAGATTCTAACATTCGGCGTGCTTTGCACAGCCAGTGGCAGAAAAGCAGCTTCGTGAAGTTTTAAAACAATAGAACCGCGCAGCACGTGATGTTACGAAATGTACCATATGAAATAGAAATAGCTCCCCTCACTCAGCCCCCAACCCGATGTCTGCTTTGAGAGTTGTCTTTTGTGCACCAAACAGGCTAAAGAACAAAAAAAAAAAAAAAACATACATTCACGGTTTGCTTTGAAACTCAAAACTCGGTCCACAGACACATTAGTGGGAGGCAGAGTTTAATGGCTCGAAAAAGGGAAACGTCGAACGAAAAAAAAAAAAGAGCGGTTTGTCGGCTCCTTTGCAACGTGGCGGCGGGTTGGGTTGACGAAGCCGCGAAGATGACGGAGGCCCATCGGGGCCGGACGTCCACAGCGTGCACGGGCGCTCGGTTCGGCCCGTCTCGCACGCCACGGTCAGAGAGTAATCGGGTTAGCCCGGGCACACAAGACCATCCTTTTGTGCTTTTTTCTGTGGGTGGCTGAAAACTGAAATCGAATAAGATAATGGGGAAAAGGGCATTATTAGATTTTAGCAGTGCAAGAAAGGGAGTGTTTTTTCATGGCCAAGACCTGAGTTCAGAGATATGTATCTTTCTCGCAGCGCTTGTTAACAGCATACGACAGTTATGTTTTGGCATCCGCAATTTCCTTTCTTTATATTGCATTACCTCCAGTTTAAAAATGCGCTTATTTTCACAATATTAACTTATCTCCTGAAAGACAATGCCTCTGTCTCGTGTCCATTGAAGGTATATGCACTGGGAGTCTCATTTATCTCAGCGTTAGTATGTTCTGGCAAGTCGGACAAAGCTGTAAACTTTTTTAACAAGCAGAAACACTTTATTTTGACTTGTTCGGAGATGTTTTCCCCCCCATTACTGTTGTGAGAAGACGTAACTTTTCGGTTTGGAGAACTTGAGCTGTCTTGACATGTAGAGCCAAACTATCACTATCCCGATCTGACGGTGGAAGATGGGTCGATTTCAAGCTTTCGAGAAGTTTGGAAGTTTAGAAGATCTTGCGCTGTTCGACAGGAGCCGGAGGCCGCCGAACGCGGTGCTCCACCGCGTGTGCTCGTTTCTGACCCTTTTGCCGTGCTTCGTTCGGAGCGGCAACAGCTAGGCCAAAGTAAACGTCTCGTTAAAATCTGCTTTCACATCCACCGAGGAGACGAAAGAAGAAAGCTTTCGCATTAATGACACGTACTGCTGCTCACGTCAACTATTCTTGGATTTCACTTTCCTGACTAATCCACATAAAATGCACCATCATAGCGCAGCAAATATTTAAATGGGGGCTTGAATTACAAAAAAATCCATAGCACGTAAATCCCTGGACAAAGGAAATGCGATGAGAAAAGCATTTTCTGCCTAGGGTCTCATCACACAAGCAATCTGCGTCTTGTAAATAATCAAATTGCGGTTAAGTCTCAACTGTGCTAATGAGACACTGTGACATTTGTGTCATCTTCCTACCAGGATTGCTCAGATGAGGAAAATTAGGATATTTATAGGACTATTCTCCCTGGTTTTAAACTGGCTAATCATCATCATCATCGTGTCTAGGCAAACTCTATTTTTCTGAATCTCTGCAAATATACTCAGCCTACTAAGACAATCAACTGTCACTGTAATTTGAAGACACTCACGGATTTAAGTTAAACCAAGAATCCAGGGACAGGAAAATCCTTGTTAAGAACCTTCATCTACACCCAGAAGTTAGAAGCATACTGAAGCATTTCACTCTTGTTCTTTACAGCTGTATTCATTATAAACATGGCATATATCTAGAGCCAGACTTATGTAGGCTGCGGATTGTTCTGTTCCAGTGCCGGCCTGTTTGCATCCTGATTGGAGCGTCTCTGTTAATTGGCCTCTTATATAACGAAAACCTGTGGGAGACGAGGCTTTGATTGTCAGATGTGTGGAAAAACACAAACACTGGAGATGTCCGTGGGCGAAGAACTGAAATAGCTGGTGAGAGAGCTCCCACAGGACCCATCAGCGGTTCCTCCACCAGTTGAGGTGGAATAAAAAAGGCGAGATGAAAGCCAGACGAAACTCCACGTTTCTAATCACCTAAGAGAGGCGAAAGGGAGGCCTTCTCCATCCGTCGGTCATGGACTACACTCTGGGATCCAGCAAAGTTTTCATGCTTTCTGCTCACATGCAGCAATTGCGCTCCTTGAGTTGGAATCCTTGGGCCTTTTTCTGATGCACGTTTCTTCAACCGCTACTTGATCAACTGCGTACGAGAGTAGAGCTGCCCCTTCCCTGCCATCGGGGCGGCACGTCAGGGGTTAAAACAAATCGGCTCTCAGCAAGGCCCCTTTAACAAGCCGTGGTTGTTTTGATTGACACCCCTTGAGATGCGAAAGAACACCAATATAGCTCTACTCGCATCTGCGGCAGTCTTCAAAGGAATCCTAATCCCATGAAAAGTAGAGGCTATTTCGGGCGCTGCTCTAGAAGAACATTCACGCCACTAATTAGGGCAGAGGGCCAACGTCTCGGCATGGCTTTTCATTAGACGTTCACGGGAGCTCTTGTCGGCACAGTGGAGCCCGCGCTCTCCTGGAGCTCGTCGTATCCCGCGCCTATCGAACGCGCTCGCTGGACTCGCCTCTTCTCAGACAGAAGCCACACGTTCCACGCACTAATGATTTACACCAGCCACTTAACGGCCCCGCCGAGACGGGGGTTACGGCTACGCGAGGCTAGTCAGGGCCACACGATGTTCAGCAGTGGGCCGCGCAACCATAGTCATGTGCGATGGCGCCAATAAACTTCACGTGAGTTTGCTTTTAGTGGACATATTAGAAAGGACGAGAAGGCACCGCATCCCCTACAACCGGTATTTTAATATTTTTACATTTGCCCTGTGAATGCCTTAAGAGAGCTGTCAGTGTCACACCCAGTATGCGTCAACGTACGCCAGCTGTACCCATCAGCACCGTCCACCTTAATAAATAAATGGAGCCTGCGGCTCCTCCACTGCAGCACTTGAGCAGAGGGTACAGAATGTGCTCAGAATCCATTGAGGAGACTTACTTGCGCTAATTACTGTAAAAAATGGCAGTCAAGCCTTAAAAGCCTCCTGTGCAACTAAAATAGTGACAGGCTCATTTTTGTAATGTAAACAAATCTCACATTCCCTCTAATCTAATTACCAGCTGCCACTGCGCTCGTAGGAACATTTTTCTGGCCTGCCCCTTTTCTACTATATAAACAGGTCGGTACTTTCAGGAAAAGACGTTTCTTGTGGCCCTTCGGAAGCCGTGGAGCTGTCCCCTTCGCCCGACAGAGAGAGTGCGTCTTTGGCCGTCGTAAAGGACAACACATGTGCAGACCTCAGGACAGCGCTCTCAATCCCTGACACATCTCAGTGACCACCTTCACATGGGAAGGGATTTAAATCAGCATGTAGGTCCAGGCACCTGCTATTGCAGCGTAGGGGTTAGGGCTCCTACCTTTGGACCCAAAGGTTGCATGTTTGATTCTCACCTCCAGCTATAATAGTGCAAGGCACTTACCCTAAATTGCTCCAGTAAAAAAAATTAGACAGCTGTATGAATGGATAAATAATTTCAAGATGTTTTGGAGAAAAGCAGCAGATAAATGTAAAGCTGACATCTTAAGGTATTCCTCTCTTTATTAAGCAGAAACATAGTGCATGGTGAGGGGAGCATGGTGGTGCAG
Source organism: Scleropages formosus (assembly GCF_900964775.1). NCBI lineage: Eukaryota > Metazoa > Chordata > Actinopteri > Osteoglossiformes > Osteoglossidae > Scleropages > Scleropages formosus. Next base: position 5,700,741 of record NC_041826.1, on the reverse strand, counting down.
TGGGTTGGACTGGGTCCTGCTCTCCAGTGGGTCTGGGGTTCGAGTCCTGCTTGGGGTGCCTTGCGATGGACTGGCATCCCGTCCTGGGTGTGCGGCCTTACGCCCTGTGTTGCCAGGTTGGGCTCTGACTCCCTGAGACCCCAAATGGGACAAGCGGTTCAGAAATAGTGCGTGGTACAAAGGGGACTGGCTGAAGCAGATAACAAAATTTGCCCCCGAGGACAGATAACAGGATGCACTGCTGTAACCTCCCTTGCCACACCCAGATAGTCTCTTCCTGGTTTGTGTACTTCTTGCTGTCACAACCTGGTGTTCTTTGATGCTTCGAAAGCCTAACGTTACCAACGAAGGGGTTTGGGCTGCCGTACCGGCTCAAAGAATTGCGTGTCAAACGGGAAAGCGAGAATGAAATTCTCAGGACAACAGAATGTGGCGCCAGCCGTTAATTAAGCGATGGATAAGCTGCTTCTTCGTGTTAATTTCTATTTTGAATAAAACCCTTTCTTCCCACTGTGTTGTTTTCGCCGTTAATTGATATAGGCAACCAATAGCTGTGTCTTCTGCTGTTTTTGTTGCGATTAGGCAGCGGTTGCCTCTGTAAAAGCAATACAGTTGAATAAATAGCCAGTTGATGGTAATTATTGTCATTCAGCTGGGCAATGGCTTGAAACGGCTGTTGAAATGCCCCTCAAGGCCCTATGTGGAACCGATACCCAATATAGCACATATACTCCAAAACTGACAATTGGGAACAATTCTGCAGGCTACAAATATGACTGAAATAAAAGGTGTTTATTATTTTTTCTAGCTTCGATGGCACAAGTTACATACTGTCATTGACCTAGAAATACAAGCGCAGTATACTGGGTGCTTCTATTGGAGCGATTCAGGGTAAATACCCTAAAGTAGGTTATTACAGCAGGGCTTGATCTTGCAACTCTCAGGTTGCAAGTTCACGATCTTTATTACTACACGGCCAGCTCCCCCTGGGTATCTCCCTTAACCACAAGGACTTATTTACCAAATCTTTAAAAACTGCCCGTGGGGCTATAAGGACATTAAAGATCACGGACGGACACAAAGGTCCAATCCTCTGATACAAAGTCACTTCATCCATTAGGATGCTCATTCCATTCTTTCAGATTGTCTCCTGTTTCGTGGAAGATACAACCCTCTCTTACTTGTTGAGCGGTTCTAACCGTTCACCAGTAGCAGCAGCCATCCTGTTGGGTTGAGCTGTGTCTGAGAACCTTTTGTTAGCACAGCTGAGGTGCTGCTGCATAGCACCTCTGGGCATTCTGGGTTGCGTCAAAGGCGCTACACCCCATGGGTCATCTACTCGGTGTAGACCGGCCTTTATGCGTGCACCGGCATCACTTTGAATTTTTCTGCCAGCAAACCGTGATCCAGAACGTTCTTACTTCCAGAGGTGATGGAACAAGACAACCCCAGATTCAGTGTTAGCCCTCTGCCTGGACAAACAGGCTGCATGTGGTAACTATGTGAGGACAGCACAGTCTTTGGAGAAGCAAGGAACGCATCCGTGCGGCAACATCCACTGGCTGCCTCAAGAACTGAAGAAAAGGTTAAACACACTGCGGCGAGCGGGTAACAACGGTCACCAGTTCCTACATTAGACGTGTGCCCCTAAAGTTGGCACAGCTCCCTCCGCCGGGAAATAATCCCTGCCAGTCCCGCACCAACTGCCACCAGGGTTGAACATGACACAGGCATCCTTCTTCACACTCAGCATACACCCACTTCTCCCAGTAACATTCTCCCCATGGCCAATGCAAATGAAGCTCAGCATGGAGCACCTCTGCTTTTTCACATCGACACAGTTATCAAGGAAACACAGTCCTTGCCTACCGCTTGGGATTAACTCGTTTCTGTCTGTAGGGATCTCGCAGCCCTTCGCATCAGGATCTGGGGAGAGCAGGCCTTTGGCACACATAACTTTGTGAAACACATCAAGCGCACGTGCTCACGCAAACAGATAATAAAAACAGCAGACAAGCGGCACTCACTAATTGACTGCGATGTTTCATGTTTGGGGTCTTGAACCCGAATGGAAAAAAGAGCAGGAGGGTGAGTGTCACTGGAGATTACTGTGGTGAGCAGAGTGCAGCAGAGCTAAGACGAAGCACCAGGTGTGCTTTGAGTTGGGGGGTGAACCTGTACAACAGCTGTCACACAGGGGGAGCTGCTGGAAGCAGAGGATTCGGAGATCTTCCCTGATAGTGCTGCCTGCCTTCTCCAGTGCTTACATATGATTCAGAGGAGTGGCATGGTGGTGGCACAGCAGGTATTGTGGGTGTCTCACAAGGCCTGGGCTGTGCAAATCCATGTAGGTTTGATCCCTATTCAGTCTATATGGAGTCTGCATGTCCTCCTCATGGTTGTGTGGGTTTCCTTTGAGCGCTCTGGTTTCCTCCACTGTCCAAAGACATGTACTTCATGTGCACTGGTGATTCTCAAACTTACTGAATGTGTGTGTGTGTGTGTATGTGTGTGTTGAACTGGTGTGTACCCGGCCTAGCCTGGCACCACATGCTTAAGCAGTTATGAATGGTGAATGAGTGATAATCTTTGATGGTACCCATTACTGGAGTATTGTACACAGATAAATACAGAACCTTAAGCAATTTCAAGGTAGTATATGTATGTTTAAGCAGCCATTAAAAGTTATATTACATGGTTAACTGATCCTACAAATTAAACTAAATGTGATTATGGGAAAATAGAGTAAATAACCTGTGCAATATGCTTAGCAGCATTCAGCTTGTTCCAGAAAAAAAAAAAAAAAAACAAAACTAAAACGAAAATCTGAGCAACTTCTGAAAATCACCAAAGACGTCAAACCGGACTGTTACTTGTCTCACTGCAGCTAATTGCTACGTGGTAAACACATCTCAGTTTGTTCGACTGCACGATAAGTACGTATGACGTCCACTGAGGAAACTTGTAAATCTGCTTTCAGCTTCAGAGCATTTCTGTTAATCTGTTATTTTGTTGAGAGATATGGCAGGGAGAAGTCCACGTCTGTGATGCCCCGAAAATGACAGATGGCTTAGTTTGCTGATATCCAAATCTGTTTTCCCTCAGTTTGACATCATCATCCGATAATACTCTCATAGAGAGGAGATCCAGCTGTTTTGTATCTGGATAGCCTGGATCTTCTGAATATGTGACATTCTTTGTCCTTAGAAGGTACTGGACCCATGCAAGAATTTGGCATTTCATAACCCAAGGTAAAATTCTTTCTGACCGGGACCAGATTCATGGGGTTCGCTCCATCATCCAAGCCGCAATGTGCATCTTTCAAAGACATACGTGAGCAACAAGGAAGGCAGAGGCCGCAATCCATCACTTTCACCGCACACTCCTCTGGTTACAAAGTAGCACATGCGGAGCCTGCAAGCATCCTTTGACGGCGATGTGATTAGCAATGGAGTACAAAAAAATTTTGGGAAAATTGAGTGTAGAAGAATTGCAAAGCACCAACGCTCCCCATGTGGTATAAATCAAACAGTGGAACAAGAAAACATAGTAGCAAGTAATGAGATAAGGTATCATTCTGTTTCCACTGATCCTCTTAACCAACACCACACTCACACACACACACCGTGTGAAACCGCTTGTCCCAAGCAGGGTTGCGGCGAACCGGAGCCTAACCCAACAGCACAGGGCACAAGGCTGGAGGGGGAGGGGACACACCCCAGCGGGACTCGAACCCTAGACCCACCAGAGAGCAGGCCCAGCCAACACCATCACAACCTAATTATGTCACGAAGTGGGACTGCTGCTCTTCTGCATAATCCTTATTTCTTAGCAGTAGATCATCGCAATGTAAGTAAGCTGAACATTTAACATAACAAGTGCATTCTGAAATAAAATACTCATTTTTTTTCTTTCAGTAAAAATAATTGCTCAATGAACGTGTCACTGTTTAAATAGAGCCAACCAGACAAATTCAACAGGTTTATACCTGTGCTTGATTAGGCTTAAAGAGCAAGTATTAATGTGCTTCGAGACAATCAGTGATGTAGTTTCCAGTTAATGCAATGGATAACATTTCCAAAAGAGAGAAAATACCATGTTACATGAACCACGCCAAATTCTCTCATACTTCTCCAAGTCCCAGTTTCTGCCCCTCCCTGCAGTGAAACCACGCCCATCGGGGACTGCTGGCTCCGCCCACCTAGAGAGGCGCAGAAGGACGAACGACACGTGAGCTTCTGCTCCCCCTGCAAAAACACGCCTTTCGAGCCCATCAGGCTCCGCCCACTCACGGAAACGCAAGGTGTCGCACGATATACGATCTTCTTCTCGAGGCGAAAACACGCCTTTCCAGCGCGATAAGCTCCGCCCACAAAAGGAAAGTGCAGGGAGGAGGGGGGGGGCGCGGCACGTGATCTCTTCGCCAAAATCCAGTATGGCGGAATTTGCCAGTGAGTGATTCCTTTCGCTGGCGCCTCTCTCCAACGGGAATTAAATACATTGCGTTTTTTATTACAGTGGAGGGACCGCCTCTTGGGGCAGGTAGGTTAGCAATCATTTTAACCGTAGTGCAATTTCTGGCGTTTCGTCGTGTTGAAAAGTACTAGCCTTATCTAGAATATTATTATATTCGGGGTGATTGTGAGAAACCAAAACAATGATCTTCTGGACGGTTCGCTGCGCAGTGCGCGGACGTTCTGCACACTCGTCAACTTGGTATCGTCTTCTGCATTATTTCTCTCGTTTTTTACACCGAACATGAGTGTCCAACAACAGTACCTGGGTGGTATTTTAGAGTCGGTGCCGACATGGTCCAATGTGCACATAGAACGGGTCTGTGATTGACAGCTCCGCTCACCTATAATTGCCCGCTTTGCAGCAGCCAGCGCTGCGGTTTTCTGATTGGCCTTTCTGCTGACCAATCCCGATACCTTCTGCGATACTGATGGGCTCTTGTGGGCGTCACTACTCAGTTACAACCGATTGAGTTATTGTTTGACCAATTGATTTACGCAATTAAAAGGCGGGAAATCCACAATGGCCAATAAAATGTAAATAATTAGAAGTGGGCGGGTTGTTTGGTGTGCGTCAACTTTTTTTTTGTGAATGAGGGTAATAGTTTTAATCACGCACACGTACCGGACTCTTTCTCCAGGTTGGCTGCTTTTACTAGACGCGTACCGCTAGACGCTTGTAAGTTTTTCTTTTTTTTTTTTTTTTTTTTTCCCTCGTATGACTTAGTGAGGGCAGATGTGGATCTGCGCTCAAGATCCGACTCTTATTTTTATTTCGTAATCCTGTAGCGTAGGAATGCTTTTGCCTCAATCACACTGAGAGGTGCTACATGTTTTTGGTTATTATGGAAGTGTGTAGAATGTCACTGCCTCAGGTGTGGACCCCGTGGGGAAGGAGGTATGAGACATGCCAGCAGCAGCCTCGACACATCACAAGGTGACTTGTGATGGCCTGCAGGCAATGTAGTTGTTCGAGCTGTCATCCTGGCTACAGTCTGAAGTTTCCAGGTTCACTCCTGACTTCTGCTCCAGTGTGCTTGTCAGGTTACTAAACCTGAACCAGTACATCAGTAGTGGCCTATCAGTGTAAAGTTGCTTATGTCACACTTTGTCACCTTGGACAAAGGTGTCAGATAATTAAGGGTTCATAATGATGGTGGTAATAATAGATGAGTCAATAACAGGTTGCCTTTCCCTACAGTGCTTATGTACAATATGTACAAAATGTTTATACCTTGAAACTATTAAAAAAAAAAAAAAAAAAAAAAAAACAATAAATAGGAGTTTGTTTTTATGATTTAGGTAGCTGAATGGTATGATATACCTGGAAGCAATAATTTCTATGATAATGTTTGTGGCATATATAGGACTTGAAGCTTAAAACTTTCTAAAAGCTTAAAAGTTTTTCATGATACTTGGACTCAGTTTAAATATTTTTCGTGTGTGTCTTTTTTTTTTTTTTGCACTGATTTCGGATTAGTATTTTTTTTTTTTTTTTTTGCCCATTTCCTTGTCAGCAAGAGAAAGAACATTAAGGAAAATGGGTGAAATGAACTCGCTCTTGTTAGGCTTTATGAATGTGAGACGTTTTTCTGGATGCAGAGTCAGGAACCGTGACTGGAAGGGTGCGTGATAACCGTGCGCGCTGCCTGACGCTGGTCGTCCTCCACCATGCGATGTAGGGCTCTACGCTCCTCTACCCTTAGGATGCATAATGAAGGTCTGCTCAAGCTGGTGTCTTCATCGCCACGCTTGCCGAACCCCCTCTCATCAGTGGTGTTACACCTCACCATGGCTGTCTCCTTCTCTTTCCTGAGCTTGTTCCTGGGAGGAATGCAGCTTGGCACTAGTACTTTCCCCTGTCCCACCAGGAGAAGGTCATAGCTGTCTTGCAGAGCACGGACTCAGATTACTGATCTTAAATAATGAGCTAACCTTCTCTATGGGACTAAATAGTGTTGTAAGGGCCAGTGCTTTATACAGTTTAGAATAACAATTTGGAAAAGATTGAGGCTATTGCTAATCAATTTCCCTCCTTCGGGGGTATAATGAGCGCCCGTGGTTGATTTATGGCAGTTGCAAGGCTGTGCTGTGGAGGGAGAGTTACCTGGACCCCAAATCCCCACCACATCTGGGTGGGTGGAGTACACAGGATCATTGTACACAGATGCAGAATGATGGGAGATCGGCAGAATTAGGGCCTGTGTTGTATGGCGCCATCGGACGGCTCAGAGAATACGCTGCCGGTGCGACGGTGTGCGTTTGTAGGAGGGAGCACGACTGTACGGCACACAAACTGATGGTTCCTCACAAACCTGGCCATGCTGAAGAAGAGTCTGGATGAAAGGGTAACTGTTGAGGGGGATCTATCAGCATGGCGTGTGGTGGGATTTGGTGTGTTATCACTGCAAATCTTTGTCGGCGCTGTCCAAAAATTACCACAACGAGCCACCGTGGGAGCACTACGATGCCTGTTGGTGCGAATTTCCATTTTGGCTCCTGTTGTGCTCTGGCAGAACTTGGCTCAGTCCGCCACTCAGTTGGCACCATCATCGCCAAAAACTCCCCAAGATCACAATTATAAAGTGTTTATTTGTTTACATTGTTGCTTTAATGACCGGCGGTGCTCCGCGACCCTGCGAACGTGCTAGTCTCAGACTCGATCGAACGGAGGTGGCTCTTTACTGTTCATCTGCCTGCTAGTATGCCGTCGCCCTGCAAAGAGCCGCACCTTTGGCCTGGTGAAAGCGAGCAGCTGGCCGCTGAAGAGAAAAATCACATTTCTCCTCCCATTCTGAGGGTTCCGGCGTGCATCTCGAGGGCTCATTTCCTTGCAGTTTGTTTTCCGGAGAATAGGACATGTGTTATGAGGGAGAGAAGTGCACAAAAAGTATCTCTGTCTTGTTTGGAGTTTGTAAGTGGCGGTGAGGGCAGCCCTTTTGTCGCTGAGTATTTTTCTCACAGGCTGTCCCTCTAAAACACTGTGAAGGATTACCATGATGAATGGGATTATGCATGGCTAAGGAGATGTAATCTATCAAATTTTCAATTTTAGCTCTCTGATTCTAAGATGGGCTTGAGAAAATGGTTTGTGTACAGTATTTATACCAGATCTGCTGGACATTAGAAGGGCTGTGGCTCCAGACACAAATGTGATGATGCATCCAAAACTGCTCCAGTGACATGTCCATCTTAAAATTCTCTCTGTTGTACGCAACAGGTATTTGCTACAGTCCGTGGCTCACTGGTATAAATGCATAGCCTGGTTTTGGAAATGTTTCCAAGGTAGGAGAAATGTTTCTTTAGCATTAAATACGTGTTTGAAATTTTGAAAGTTTAGTCATTTGTTACACAAGGATCCAGAATTTTAAACCCAGGCACTGAACATCAGAGGCGACGCAGATGTCGCCATATTTCTCTAAAAGTATTGAGAGGGTCCGCTGCCTGTTTCTCAGCAGTCCTTGAGCTAGGAGATCTTTGCAAAGTTAATAATAATAAGGAAAACAATTTGCGTCAAAGGGGGCGAAACTGTAAGATAAGATCAACAAACTCTTGGCATATCCTGAATCACGCCGATTCTTTTCACACCCCTTTTATAACTCGGTGCTATTTTCATCTCGTGCGCCTGCTGCTATATGTTGTCAACACAGAAGGCGTCCCGTCGGGTGCGATCGGGTGTCTTTTTCCCTGCGTACGGCGGCGCTCTGCTCTCCCTGTCTGGCACAGCACACCGCCAGTGGCCATCGGGGACAATGGGTTCAGACAGGCGTGTCCTAAGAGCGGCCAATGGGAGGCGTCAGCAGTGTGGCTGCCGCGGGACCCCTCGCCGCCCACCGAGCCATCGCCATCAGCGAGCATCACGCTCGGTGTGCGCCGTGACCGACTTTTGGGAATTTGTCCCGGAGCTTCCGTGTCTGTTGTGCTGTGCCTTGACCAGCCACCCCTATCGCCGCATTGAGTGGCCTTTCTCTTTTTTGTGTATTAATTTATATCAGACCAATGCATATGTTTGTGCTCGTAGTTGAATGTATCTTTCAGTGATTCGTTTTAAAGATAAAGTAAATTTATGTGCAGCGCTGTACACATGGCTCTGCGTGTGTGTTTCTGCACGCGTGCATGTTTTGCTGCAGATCTTTGCTATGATATAAATTATTTATAGTCAATTAAACTTGAAAGATGACTGCTGTATAGCGGGTATACTTCCAAGAGTAATTCTGTATATACAGTAATAGTCATTACTGCCTGCTTCCTGAACACACACCATTTTTTGCCAGTTTGATTACGCTGTCAGAGTGCAGAGATCTCGCTCTGTTTGTCTGAGCTGTTTGAGTGATTATTCCTGCAAATGAGAGCAAGGCTGTTGAAGAGAGGCCCGTACCGTAGCCTGCAGTGAAAAACGCAGACCCTTCCTCTGTACGCAATATGTGTGCTCTTCTCTGTGCTCAAAAGGTCTTAAAATTTTCCAGTCGTATTATGTTTTAAGTTCTTGCGCTGGCTGCTGACGTAACGGCAAACAGCGCAGTTGCTAGGAGGGATCCGTGTGTATGTCTGTACAAGATTTAGAACATTTTCGGGTTTGAAGGAATGACAACATTTTGTCGAGGGTGGAGTCGGGAGAAACGCCCAGGGTTTGTTTTTTTTTTTTCCCCCCCTGACAAAGGGGAAAATGTTTTGTGTGGCGGGGAGCAGGTTCCGGAGCGGCGTGCGAGTGCCGACGGCCACCCAGAGGCCCGGGGAGAAGATTGCACGCTCAGCCAAGAGCCGGCTGGCCTAGTTACGCATTCGCGAGCTTTACAGCCTTTACTCTGATTAATCACAGTTTGCGGCCTTTTCCAAAGCGCGTTCATCTAGCGCTGCGCTGGACCTGTTTCGGTCACTTGATCGAAAAGCCTTCTCTTCTGGGAATCCGGGAGAGCAGCGCCGAGGCGGCTGGTGCAGTTGGAAAATGTCTGCAGCAGATATGTCGGAGTAAATTTGTCTGAATCTGATTGGAATACCATATATGTTGGCTCAGCAGGTGGCCTAATAGGTGGCTGAATGAGGACAGGAGAACTACACAGGTGTCCATTGTGTGTGATGTGTATGATGGTAAAAAACCAAGAGCTACTCTCCAGTTTTACACTTTACATTTGATTTTTAATGCAGTGATCATATCAGCAGGGGACATTCCGGTAGCAGTAACACTCTCTATTGTTTGTCACACTATGGAACACCGAAATAGAATGACTGTCATCTGTCGGTTGTTTTTTCTTTTTTTTTTTTAAAAAACTTTTATTATTTTAGATAGACCTTTAAGCTTGTATTTTGAAAGACAGCAAAGGGGAGTATTCCCTTTCAAATGAACTGTGAACAGTATGTTCCTACTTTACACTCCCACGTGCTGATTATAGTATATACGATATATACGAGAGGAAATAACGTGTGTGTGTAAATATACATACATACACACACACAGAGTATGTGTATATTTGCTGTACAGGATGAAAGTGTTGATGTGCAACGTGGAAGCTAGTACCACAGCCTGGCCTTCCTAGTGTTGTCAGGTTCTCCATGCCTGGATGTCCTCACACGGAGCGTTTGAGCATGTGTTTAACTATACGGTTGTGCTTCTGTTCTGGGGAGCAGGTAGTGTAGTGGTTAGAGCTGCTCCCTTCCGATCGCAAGGTTCCTAGTTCAAATCCCACCTACTGCTCTAGTACCCTTGAGCGAAGTACTCCCCTAAATTGCCCTGGTAAAAATGACCCAGCTGTATAAATGGGTAAATCAATGTAAGTAGCTTGATGTTGTAAGTTGCTTTGGAGCATCAGGTAAATGAATAGGTGTAAGTGTATGGATGTGTACAGGAGAATTGCGATGTTACATGGACAAGGAGTTGCTGTAGGTGAATGGATGGATGATGTCCTGCAGCAGGGTGGGAGGTGGTAGGAGAAACCACAGAATGCATTCTTGCCACGAGTGCAGGTTTTCCCCATAAATTCACAGGGCATATGAAGGGTTTCTCTGAGGGAGATCATCAGAAAGTGCAGTTTTGGTCAACCTGTATGGGTTTTGTTGTGCTGATGTCTTGCATTGGAGTCGAGGTAATGTGCGGTTTCAGACCACATCAACTCGGAGGTCATACGGACGCCATATAAACGTGCAGATAAATGGGAGTCTCTGGAAAACCCAGGTTTCCGAATCTTTTTGAAATGAGACGCTCCACATTTACAGTGTGGATGAAAAAAAAAGGTGGACAACGAGGGCTTGTATCTTGATGATATGATCCACTTTCATATTTTTGTTTTCCTTCAGTGCCCTCAAGTGAACTGCTGAACGTTTGAATGTTGTCCTTTGGTGATGCTGTTTTTCCTGGTCTCTCTCCTCACCTGCAGAGCATGGGACCACCTGCTGGTTCCGGTGCGCGTGGTCTAAAGTTAGATTGTTTCTTTTTCTCCTTCTGTGCTGAAATAAAGCATATTCTCGCCTTTAAAGCAAAATGTCAGCTTATTAAATGACTGTTTAAAAGTGATGTGACCTTGCAGTGTTTGCCCACCATTTCTTGCACGCAGCAGAATTCTTCTGATATACTTTGTTTTAACAAATCAGTTTTCATAAATACATTTACCTATTAATTCCTAGTCTTCTCAAGCACTGCTACTAATTGATATCGATTGAGTGTTTTGGTTGTATAATAAAAAAAAAAAAATGTATTAGATGAAAAGCTGGATCAAACACCTGTGGACTCGCACACTCCAGGATGCTGCCCTAACACCCTGCTTGCGGAGGAATTTGTTATGCATGTTAAAGGATTTTCCTAAATGAATTGGCCATATTTAATGACATTATATTAGGCAGCAGAATTTACATTACTGAAGGCAAATAAAGTACTGAGAGAGTGCACGTTGACGTGAAAAAAGCTCTGTGCTCGTCAGTGCACTTTCCTGGAACAGCAGCAGGGGGTGCAGCGCTGAGGGTCCTAAACTATTACTGCGCATTCAGTCCAAAGAATGGATTGAGTTGACAGTGTGAAGTCAGTCAACCTTAATTATGCAAAAAAAAATGTCCAGCGTCTTGCTGGAAGTCTCATTTTGTCCTTTTTGGGTGTGTTTTGACAGGTTTTCACCCAGGTAAGCTGCTTTCTGTCACACAGCTACCTTGGCTCTTTGAGCCTAATGTGGAAAAAAATGAGTGGCTCGCTCTGCATTATATAACGACATGGTTGGCAGTTGTCTGCCTTCCCTGTCCTCCTGTGTCGGGTCACCTTCCCTGAAGCTTGGACACACTGACCTTGTGGGCCTTACCACAGGCTCTGGGGCTGCTGCGGTTTCAGTGGCAGTATTGTTGGCAGCCCTATGTACAAGATGTCCTCAGATGCTGGGCAGGTCCTCTTGTTCTTCCTTAACTGAGCAGTGCCAGAGAGCACATGGAGAGGGAGAGACGAGGAATGCAGATAAATGGGAATGTGTACTTTTGCTGAGATGTACGTCGCTTTGGACAAAAGCGTCTGCTAACTGAATAAATGTAAATGTTTCGGCAGGTCAAGCACGCCTTATGCAGCATCGTTCTGAATCAGCTGTAGAGGTTTGATGGCAGAGGCCGGAAGGCCAGACAGGGGAGAGTTGCAGTAGTCCAGGTGGAATATCTTTGTGGCCTGGGCCAGGTGTTGCATAGAGTTTTTCGTGAAATAAGGATGATCCTGCGGATGTTGTGCAGGATGTATCTGCTGGACCGGGCTGTGCCTTCGATATGTTGAGAGATGTCAGACTTGTCAATCATTACGCTCAGACCCGGTGAGGTAGGGCAAAGTGAGTGAGTTGTCCAGTTTTACAGAGTTCTCAACAGGAGGTGGGACCAGCTGGATGGCGGAGGATCTCCGTTGTGGAAAGGTTGAATTGTAACTGGTGACCAGGCATCCAGGACGAAATGTCTAAGAGGAAGGCAGTGAAGCGAGAGGAAATGTCTGTAGCCGTAGTGGGGAAGGAGAAGATGAGGTGGGTATCGTTGGTATAGCAGTGGTAAGAGAATCTGTAGGAGGTGATGACAGGGCCAAGGGATGACATGTAGATTGAGAGGAGTAAGGGGCCCAGTATCGAGCTCTGTGGAATGCCAATTTAAAGAGGCTGAGGGGATGATCAGGAGCCCCACCAGACCACTTGGTAGCATTATCTGATGCATTGCCCATTCCAGGGTTTTTGACAGAAAAGGGAGGAGGAAGACTGGCTTGTAGTTCTGGACTCAGTCTGGATCCAGAAAGGGTTCTTTAACAGCGATGAGATGAGGGCAGTTTTGAAGGTGGATGGGAAACAGCCAGAGGTGAGTGAGGAGTTAATGATCTTGGAGATACAGGAGGTAAGTTGCAGGGAAATGTCCTGTAGGAGAGGTGAAGGGATCAGATCGAGGGAGCAGATGATGGCTTTGTGTGCCAGCAGGAGGTCAGAGATTTCAGTTTCTGACAGGGCTTGAAATGCAGAGAACGTGACTTCGCTGGGAGTTCAAGCATGATCGAGGCAGGTGGATGCTGAGAACTTATCCGTGATGGAGTTGAATTTGTCTCTGAAGAACAAGGCAAAATTGTCAGCTGTGAGGGAGGGAGGAGGAGGGTGGAGTAGGGATGAGAAGGTGGAAAAGAGCCTGTGTGGATTGTTAATTGCAGGCTATATGGATGCCCTGTGAGACCTTCTGCACATCCTGTGGAGAACTGATCAATTAAAAAGAAAAGTTGGAATTACCCTAGATGAGAAATTCAGAAAACTGCCCTGGGTTTTCTGAACATGGTCTGGAAGCTGGATAGCAATGGTAACGGGTATATTGCACTTCTGTATTGTTTGCTCAGATGTGCATTGCTGGGGAGAAAGCCCTTTGTGAAACAAAGAAATGTAAATACAAATGTGTTTTATATTCTGCTGAAATCATGGGTTGATAGTTACATTGGTGTTTTACAGTGTTTTTGCAATATTGGGAAAAATTGACTTGGGGTTTTCAGATTGTCTATGAATGCGTTTTTTTTTTTTTTTTTTTTTTTTTCCCTTTTTTCTTTTTTTCTTCTTCCTCCCCCCATTCAGAATTGTGGGAAATTGGCTCTTGGTGTCAAATTTCGATATCTGCAACGTTTTCAGGAACCGATTAAAAGTGAAAATCGACGGCTGCTAGTACAATGTAACTGGTACGTTTCAGAGCTTGGTGTGTTTTATTTCTTTTCACTTGTTGGATGTTCAGCTTTCTGTCCTCTCCTAGAGCTCCGTTGCCGTACCTGACTCTAGGGCCACAGGTGGCTTGTGGCTGCTACCGTTTCCATTTCTTATTGTTGCAGGCAGGTAGGATGGCAGCAGCATGTTCAGCTCTTGTTTTTTCTGATTTCGCTTTGAAAATGTTAAGGGGTTAAAATAGAGCTCTGACTCCTGGTGATCCTGGTATGAATGTTTTGGTGTCTGACAAACTACAGCCTCTCCATAACTACTTCAGACGTCTCCTGTTACATAACCCCCCTGTGCTGTGGGAGGGAAGGGGCGTGCTGGAGAGCCTGGTTCTTTGTGTATGTCTTTGCTCCTGCAATCCTCCCCGCTGCCTGTTAGATTAGAGTTTGCGCCACGTCTCACCAACACAACAGCTGCTGACTGCAGCGGCGCCGTTTCACGGGCACTTAGCACCACGGCAGATTGGTGAGGGCGTGGGGCTGACGCACTGTCCCCTTCCGCCAGTGTTCTCGCCACGCTTGGTCTGTGCTCACATGCTAGCTTGTGTCACTGCTGCAGAGTTGTGTCAGATGTGTGCGCTAATGGGGGGAGAAATGTTAGCTGCTCTTGTACCCCAAGACACCTGCGGATGCACCGGCATGTTGCTATCAGGGGCACACGCAACATAACCCATAGGTGGCTGTTTGTAATGTGTTGTCAGTCCACTGACCTGTGGTCTGGTCATGGTTTTCGGATGCAGGATGGGACTATACTCGCTGGGATGCTCTCTAATTTGTATTTATTCAGTTTGCAGGCTCTTTTCTGCAAAGCGACTTGCAACTCAATAAACAGCAGAGGTGTCGCAGAGCTTTCGATGGTGACAGTGGAAGTGCAGTTAGTTTATCTGATGCCGCTGGTTACACGAGTCGCTACCCGTAGAGCTGATAGGTTAATACAAATGTGATCGTGGCACACAGTGCGATTCAAATTTATGGAGATCAAAAGAGAAGTGGGTCCAAAAGAAACTTGAACACCCTCTGGAATGTACTAAAGGATTCAGCAGTTCTTATGGACAGAGGGAGCTCGTTGCACTTGCACCACATTGAAGCCGAAACTGAGAACCTGCAGACTTTTGATACTGGTCTCACTGGAATGGCTTGTAGGGACAGAGCAAGAGAAAGATGCACAGCAACAATAAGGGTGGGAGTTAAGCACTTGGATGTGTAACCAAAAGGCTGCTGCTTCAAGTCCTCCTGCTCACTGATGTTTTGCCTTTGAATGTATTTTACAGTTCCAGTTAAAATACCACGCTGTGTACATTTGCGAATCCACCTGCTGATTCTGTGATTCTGTGCCCCCCACAGGCCAGCGTAGCACGAAGTGGGCACAGCCTGTCCAGGCCAGCATTAGCCCGAGAAGGCTAGGAGCCCGCAGCTCGTCCCCGTGGATGGTGTTTCCCTCGCCGGCCTCCAAGGAGCGGTGAGGTGTGAACGAACCCCTCCCCGCATCCACCTCCCCCCAAACCCTGGACTGTGATTGTCTTCAATGATGAGCTCCCACAGCCACCCAGGTGAGAGGCGTCTCTCTCTCTCTGCATTCACCTGGACCATGCAGTTGTCCAGTCCATGTCTTGTTGCAAATGCACTTGCTGGTGTAAACGGTGTTGTCCTTATATTCTTACCGTTTTTGTATGCCCGTCGTTACGCCCGTACAACGGACGGTGTGCAAACACAGCTCTCCTACTGGGATGCAGTTTCTGTGGTTGATTTAGGGCCCAGGAATGTCACTTGACGTGCGGTCTGGAGCGCTCAGGTTGCGATCATTCACTTAACTCCTAGCCAGCAAGATCACCTGAGGCGCTAAATTCTCCCAAGCAGAGTGACTTTGCTGATGGAAATTCATTCGTGTGTCACGTATCTCATGGCGCGGCTCTTACGGTTCGCCTATTCCCACTCCATTGTGGTGTTATTTTTGAAGATTGCTTCACCTGTCCCCTTTTGTACTGTGCATTTTTCTCTTTTTTATGTATGTTTAAACTTTCTGGGGGCAAAACCCAGAAAATTGCTGTTCTTTCCCAGGCTAATGGACATTAACCCACAGCCACTTGTCTGTCTGCAGTGAAGAGGAGAGATGAATAATGGATGGCGCTGCAGCGTGCGTTAAGCAGGACCGTTCTCGCTCTTCTCGTGGTGGGACGGCGCTCTTCTTCTCCAGGCCACTCGTGCCGGTAGTTAGCCTGGAGAGAATAACGTGGGCCTTCCCGCCGAAGCGCTCCATTCTGGTGTGTGGAAGGGTCTCTCTGCACCCCGTGGCTGGGCAGTGTGTTTCGTGGCTCAGTTCGACCTCTCTGTCTCCCTGGGTTCAGCTTCTGCTCAGTGGTTTACAGGTGTTAACAAATTTTGGGGAAGTTTTTTTGGATTATAGCAATTTGTCACTCGCTTGCGTTTTTGGTGGGATGTTTCTCCCCAGCCGTAGAGCTCCTTTCTGACATTTCTTCAACCTACTCTTTTCTGTTCTTGTGTGTGTTTTTCAGAGTTGCTCTTCAGGTCTGTGCCTGACTAATCCCATCTCACCTTAACAATGTAATGGGTTTTTATGGGCCGAGTC
Source organism: Scleropages formosus (assembly GCF_900964775.1). Classification (NCBI taxonomy): domain Eukaryota; kingdom Metazoa; phylum Chordata; class Actinopteri; order Osteoglossiformes; family Osteoglossidae; genus Scleropages; species Scleropages formosus. Next base: position 5,684,468 of record NC_041826.1, on the reverse strand, counting down.
AGTGTCAGGGCCTTGGGTTTGATGATAATCCACTTAGGAAAGGATTCCTACGCCAGTAGCTTCCTCACGCATGTTCTCAGTTCTCTCTGAATGGCTCAGGCTAGTTGTGGCTATGGCCAGGTGTACTAGAGTGTACTTCCACAGGTCTGCCTTATGGGTCCCATCACACCCTAATGGGGAAAACAAGAAAAGTGCATCTCTCCCAGTGTGAAATAACCATTCCAGTCCAGAGTTGTGTAGTCACACTAATTGACACATCTAATGATTTATTAAGCTGTTAATTTATTCAATTAACTTACACAGTGAGACTCGCCCCCCCTCCCTCCCTCGCCTCGAGTTGCTTCCCCCCACGCGGCCGGGGGACGGGCAACAAACAAACACGACGACAATGACAAGCACGATGAATAACTCATGAGTCTCCGTAGCGACAGCGTTTTCATGTGAAACACCCACTCCTCACAGCCCCCTTGTCTACTAATCACCACTTATTCTCCCGGAGAGCAGATCCAGCGCACGGCAGCGTGCATCTCACCGCTCCCTTCATTACAGTGCGCGATCTTAATGCCGTTAATGGCTGTTGTGTTTCAAGCTTCCGCTGGCCTTGTGAATAGCTGTTTAGGTCTGTTTGTTTGTTTCGGACTCGGCGAAAGCGTGCATCTGAAGGTTGCTATGGTGTCAGGTTAACAAGTATCCGCTCGTCGGCTGCTGGGAATACAGTCCTTAGCAGCCGTGGGCTGCACGTGCGCGTACTTTAAAAACGCACTTTTGTTTGTAAAAATTCACTTTTAGTTTGTTTTTTTTTTTTTTTTTTTTTGCATGGTGCAACATGAGCCCAGTCAGTCTGTAACCCTAATCACACCCTTGGTGAAACTCAAACACGAGGCCTAACCAGCAGTTGGTTTGTGGAACATGGTGGAAGTTCAGTTTCCCCTGCTTGAAGACATTGATTCGCTATCCGATTCAGGTCTCGCATCATTCCCCCAGACGGTTGTCACTCCGGGTCTGCATGTGTCCTGCCTTTTTCGTGACTTGTTTGCTCAGTGTTGTGTTTTCATGTGTCTGTGATTTGGCCTCTGCAAATATCTCTCTTCTAATAGGGGATATGGTGTGCTTGGAGTGCCCTGTCTCACTGGCTCCATCGTATGCCAGTGGGACCGTCTGGGGAGCCGTGGGTCCATCCTTCCATTGTCTCCTTCGGAGGTGTTATGTAGTATGACTCATCTTTTTTAGCGTGGTCTCCCACCCACCTGTGTCGAATAAACACACAGCTAGGGAAACTCTACTGATAACACCATGCTGTAAACATGTGGAGCACTTTCCCTTCAGCAGGACAGCGCTATTCAGATCAGAGCCCTGGGTTCTTTAAGCTCCTAGCCCATCACTTGTATCCTGCTGATGCCTTTCACTCTGGTCCTCCATCTCCTGTGTCACTGCATACATCTTTTAAACAGGTTCAGCATAACATTTTTGGTTAGAGAGTATCTGGAATATTTCAGGTAGATACTATGAATTTTCTTTTAATGCCTCTTACAAAAGGTTTGCTAATATCAACACCCCTTTACAGACACCCTGAAACCCATCCCCATACTGCAGGATATGAACCCCTTACATTAAGGGCATCTTCGTTGGTCTCGCTGTGTATGTTTGTGTGTATTTGTTCGTGACGCTTTTGTCCTGGTGGTGAAGTCGCTTTGTGTGCTAGAGGATGCTGTCGGAGGGGGCACGCGCCCAGCTGAAGGAAACTGGCACAGGATTTGAACTGGAGAGCACATGGTACTTGCACACAGATGCTCCCCTTCTCTTCTGCTCAGTCAAGGGTTTTCCATCTGTGTGTGTGCGGTTGTAGGTACCCTCTACTCGGGGACAGTTGGGTGGCTTTTATGTGGTTGGCCTGAGTGCCCCCATCACCCCCCAGTCTGAGATGATCCTATGTGCATAAGGCTCCCTGACTCCACTGCATAAGTGATGAAGATAAAGTGGCCCTCTTTCACTTAGAATGTCCCCATCTAGCTTGCATGGTGTCTGCAAGTATTCCACACCTCCCTGGGCACGTTTTGAGTCTGAAATGGGGGCTTTCTGCTTTGTGCCCGCTCTGCTGCTGTCGATGGCTCGCGGAATGGCAGCTCTCTTGCCGGCTGTGTGCGACGGGTATCGGTTATCTCTTCTGAGAAAAAAAAAAAAAGCTCTTTCTGTAATTTTGCCTTTCCAAGAAGAGTGAGCATTTCCAGGCTGCCATTTCATTGCTGTTAGATGATCTCCCGATAGCTAAAGAGCATGTTTGCACAGAGGAGATGATAATCTGTTCAAGGAATTTAGACATTTTTGCATATTTGGACAGCCAGATGTTTTATTATTGTCACATATGCAGCCTACACCCAATGGCACTCAGTTACACGTGGTATTGGATTTGGCTCAAATCTCGTTCTAGCTACTTACGGGGCAGTGTGTGTGCAGATCAGAGCGTTGCTGAGCATCATCGAGTGTTTGAACCCCGTGCCCTCATGTCGGGAGCCTGTGGCGTAGCCATACTGGTTCCCAGAAGGTACTTTCACACTGGAAAGAAAACAGGCCAGAAGTTGTTTTTCTACTTATGCTTTTTTTTAAAGTTGGCCTTTGATGTGCCGAAGCTCAGTATAAAATACGCGAGGAAGTGTGTCACTTCACTCGTTATTTTTCAAGGCATGACGTGTCCATGCCTTTTGAAGCATGGTTCCGTGCTCCATAGTATGTATTGTGGGATTGCTTTTACCTGCCCTTCTCTCTGTCCCTTCAGTTACAGATACATGCTTGTCTTGCATGCCTGACTTCATTGTAGTGTGTTTATGGGGGGGTGATGTTTACATGGACATGAGTTGAGTGGTGTGGACATCTCTGCCAGAGGAGGAGATGTTTGGTGGGGTTTCATCTCCTCGTGCCAGTGGATTCCCGCACTCTGTGTTCAGCTCCCCACATTGCCTAGGCCTCCCGACCAGCTGTGGTTAGTGACAATCCCCCCCAGCTCTGTGGGGGGGCCCACTGTGATGTCAGGGGCTGTAATCTCTGGGCTTTATTGCTCTGTACAGCGGGGACAAGGAGTGGGGGGCACAACTCAATCCAGCTGTGGAGCTTGTGTTCCAAGTGCTTTGCAAGGGTCTTCAGGCAGGGAGTTGCTCTCATTACATGCTCTCTGTGTGTGTGTGTGTGTGTGTGTGTGTGTGTGTGTGTGTGTGTGTGTTGGCACCGAGGTGCAGTAACACTGTTGGACTCCTGGCTGGGTCACACTGCCCGGGTCCACAGCTGCTGTGCCCAAAATCCCCCACCACTCGGACAGTTGTCCAAAGCAGGTGTTTGGGGAAAACAACTGGTTACTCGATCCCATTAATTTATGTGATATTAACAATGATAGCGAGACACATAGTTTATGAAGTAGGAAACAGTTTTGGAATACAGTTTAGTAAATATTAACTTGTCCACATTGATGAGTAAACTTGGGCTCTTGGATGTCTCCTTTCTGGAGTGGTCGTCTGGTCCCCTCGCTTCGCGCGAACACTGCCGCAGCCCGTCGGTGCACGTCAAAGACTCACAGATCTTTTCTCAGTTACTTTCACTTCAGAACAAGTATGGCCACAAGCAATCTTCTGTGTTTATAAATGTGGAGAATTGCAGAATGTGTCTGCCTGTGTCAATATTGAGGCTTAGCTGGAACGGGAGACACTCCCCTCTAAAATAAAAATAGGCAAAATGAAACTAAAATAATGTGTTTTAAGGTTGAAATCCTCAGAGCAGAGTACAGAAAGCGAAAAAGTGCTCGGCGAAAACTGCTGCAGCTCTCCGGCGTACAGGGTAGCATGGCAGCAGTATGAAATGTGTCAGCAGCTCATAACTTTTAACATGCGAGCTAAAGCTGGATAATCCCAGCCTCTAGTAGCTCTTGTGCGTCATGCGCCGGGAAAGGACACCAGCATTTTGGGTTCGCATCTCGGAACGGCCACGGTTTGCTAATGGAGGCGTCTGCCCTTCCGGACCATGTGCGCTCATTGTCCTGGCTCTTAACGTTCAGTACTTTAACAGTAACAAAGCACAAATGACCATGACAGCTTGCCTTTTATGTGTCAATGGGCACTTTAAAATGGAACATTTTGGTTTTTAAAAGCCTCAAACTTGTTAATTCATGTGTCATCAGTCTCCCCTGTGTTAACTTTTAATGCTCATGAAATGGCATTTCAAGTTCAGCTTCATTAAAGTGTTTTTAAAGCTGGCCCCGCTGATCAGGCGGCCCAGGGAAAAGTGTGGGCTGCCGGTGTCTCGGACTTCCCGACGGGGTCCCCCGACACGACAGGCCTCGTGGACGTGGAACTGGGGCAGCGGCCGCTTAGCTCAACGCTAGCGTGCCGGTCTGGACGCGTCGGCTGCCCCGGTCCCGCTGGAGCACTGTGCGTGTTGGCACGCTCGCAAGCCCCTCCATTTGATTTCCCTTGGTTCTTGGTTCCATGAAAAAGAAAGTGGGATGAGCTGCACTTATTTCCTATGCTTTTGCGTTACATTTACATAATTTTAAGAAGGGCACATTTACCAAACACCCTTTTTTTTTTCATGTTATTTTTGGGTCACCTGTGCTCATTCTGCTTTCATTTACCTTTGGGAAGTTAACTTTATGCATTTGCTCTGTTTAGGTGAGTTCCAGTTTCTTTGCCTCACTGTACGGTGAAACTTTACTGCCTCGACGAGTCAACAAGTCCAAGTGACTGAATACAGCACCAGCAAGGTGGATGTTTGCAGTAGGAGACTCCGTGTGGTTTTCACGCAGCTGTACCATGTCGCATGTGGTTCGCACGGTGATACATTATCTGCATCTTGATTGTGTCGAGAGAGGCCCCTGAGTGGGATGTGCAGCCCAGCGGTACAGATGGTAAATGAACAAGTGTATGTTGCGAGAGGGGGATATACTGGTCCTTGTTCACACGAGTGTTGTGACCGGGGTTTACTGCTCTCCTGCTCTCACCTCTGCTATGAACTCTGAGGATCTCTTCAGATGCTATGAGCACTTAAACACGTGTGCATTTGCTGCACATACAAGCAGTTTTGAGCCTCATCTGTGGGGTGAAAGCAAACTCAGCCCACTCCTGCCTGTGTGTTTCCAGGAGTAAGTCCTGTGCAAAGAGCCTCTGATGAATCTGTCCTCGCCTTCGTTTTGCCCCGTAACCCCCTTTCCGCACTTGTCCCGGAGAGAGACTTGGGAGCAACCCTGCTTCCATCCTCAAGGCCTCACTGCAGCCAGGACATGAGGCCTGCGCTCTCATCGCGTGATGAAACCCAGCCCTGGAGCCTAGCAGGTTGGGGGAGCAGAGAAAAATCCATATATGTACCCAGGGGGATTGCTCCAAATAAGCGGAGTGATCCCGTGCAGGCCAGATCGCTGAAAGGGGTTGCACTCACCAGTTGGGACAAAGGAGAGGGGGCCTGGGGCTCCTCACAGTCAACACAGCATGCCCAGCGCTCCACGGTACAAGGAGAGTAGTAGCCGGAGCTGCGGCTTGTTATCGAGATGCTCGTCTCTGAGTCTCCGCTACTCTTCCGTCACCGATTTGGTGGCAGATGGTCCTGAATAATTCATGTCGAGTTTCTGTGGTGCGCGGCGTCACTCGCCCCGCGCTGAAAGACATGGCTCAAAATCTTCCCGAGTGACTAATCGTCTTAAAGGAATGCATGGGCAGTGCTGGGTGGCACTTCGTGCTTTTCTTTTTTTTTTTAAGCTAGTATGGGATGGGCGTAATTTTAAAAAATACTTTGAAGAACATAGTTTAAATAACCCAGTGTGCGCCTTAGCGTCAAAAGGCGAACTTGGTTTATATTCTGCTTTCTGTCTTAGATTGGGATTTACTGTGAGATGCACACCCCCCTGACTGGTAGTGTGAGGTCCCACTGGATGAGGTCCCACAGGAACAGGGTGCAACCCCTGAGGAAGGTGACCGTGATGATCTAGTTTCATTAACTTAGTGCTGTGATGAGATGTGAGCGACAGATGATGCCTTGGCCCCTTAGTTGGACCGCAAATGTCCTGCAGCCTCCGTCAGAGCAGCGGAAACGCTCGGAAATTAAACGTGTGCGCCGTGCCATGCGTACGGCATCTTGGTGCCATGCACCAGGCTCACACGTGCGGATTACGGTTCACGATGACATTTCAAGCTGCATTAACCTGATATTGACGAGCGAGTTCCCCCCGTTGACGTTGCTAGTCGTCCTGTTCATAAATCCTACGAGCCGTGATCATCCACGAGCCCTGCAACTCAGGATGGCATCCGGCTAAATGAGCTTGACCCAGCAGAGGTGACTGCAAGAGCCTCGGTGGCATCACTTTCAGCCTGCCTTTGAGCTGAAAGAGAGGACTTCGCTCGCTTTGCCCACAGATATATGGTACGGGGCACTTTTAAGCCTTTTTTGGGGTCACCCCATTTAGCTGGGGGCTTCCCACTGAATTTAGCAGTCGGTGCCTATTGGCAAACAGCTGGCCTCCGGCTGATGCTGTCGTGAGCTTAGCGAAGTCGAGCACGTTAACGGGACAGGACTTAAGGAAACCTGCACATATTTCGGCATCTCATCAGAAGAGGCGAATCAGCTCATTCTGGAAAGCCAGGGATTATACCAGGCCGCTCGTCTCAGGAAACGGCGACTGTAAAGCGACTCGTAATCTTCAAAAGACATAATTAACCAGCAGTGATCTTTTCAGGGGATTCTTCGGTTAAGGCACAGAAGTTGGGCAAAAGGCTAAAAGAGTTTAATCAATATGCTATTTGGAGTTTAATAGTTTGGCTGTTAAATAGGTAGTGTTTGTTAAAGGTTATAGAACTTGGTTTGATAATGTAATTAAATCCAAGGACACGTAAGTGAGGTCACAATAAGTTGTATCACACCATACATATATAGTCCTTTGAAGGTTGTTAGAATATTGCACAATTGATGGATTGAAAAATTATAACCTTCTCTTTGTGGCCTTGACTCTTTCAGGGATTAGTCCAGGACTGAGGATTGGCAGTTTTGACAAGTTTTGCAGCAGCAGTGCACAATGGTATTTTTTCACATCCTGAATGTCTATAAAGTGAATTGTTTTCTCCCCCCCCTCTTATGCTGTAGAGGTAAGGGAAGTGCAGCGTAATCCATGAGTTTCTTCGGAAGATTATGGTAAGCAGACAAATAGATCTTGGGATGCTGTTGGGAGCAGTGTAAATGAGAGGAAAGTAAATCTCTGACTTTATGCGATGTCTGAGATTTCTCCCCGCAGTAGTCTTTCTGAAGAACTTCTGTCTCTCCCGGTTTGTACCCAGTTTTGCCATTGCAGGTTCTCCCCTGTGCCAGGCTCGTTGGTAGGGTCCTCCTCTATGGCAGTGAGATGGGTCCTGTCTGCCATGCCGCCGTGCCATCGTACCCTGCCCTGCCCTGCCCCGCTCCAAAATGCCCAAACACATAAACAACCACCGCTGCATGCTCGCAGCACCTTGCACGTTCATCACTGAGCCACTGCCGATGCCTCTTCGTACTGTGTGTCCATGGGTCTTTTTGATATGATTCATAAACACTGGATGTAGAGCCAGATGACTCAAAGTTAACAAGTGTTACGATGTACAGAAAATCGTGAATTAGCTTTGAAACACATTCACGGCACTTTTCTGCCATTGCGTAAGTGCTGTTGGTTGTGTGTCCATGTGATTTGTTGTGGAAAGGTGTTGTGCTGCCAACGTGGGAAGGGCAGCACGGCGGGGAGTCGTGAGACCATTGTCTGTCGGAGAGGGCCAGCTGTGCAGTCGGGTGTGTAACGGGGTGTGTGGAGGAGTAAGGCTGTGTGATTCCTCAGACTGCCAGCTTGTGTGACTGTTTGCTGGGGGAGGTTCCGGTTTTGACTTCTAAAGCTTGTTTGACACTGTCCTCGTGCCACAGGCACCCTGGGATCATTGGAGGGGCTTCTGGGAGAAAGCTGGGTTTTTTTTATTGGAGCGGCTCCCACACGCCACGGAAGCTTTCTGTACCAGGCGAGAAGAGAGGGGAGGCCACATAGTGCCAGTAAGCGGGGCAGGCCTGTCTGTGAGACACGTAGACCCATAAACCAAACAGCGGGCAGCCATTAATGTTAGACCCATCTGTTTTGCAGTCAG